>NC_070632.1:22438936-22772593 GCF_947347685.1 Pleuronectes platessa
TGCGCAGCTAATTAGTCACACTTCATTCAACTGGCTGACTCAAGGTTATTTGACTAATTATGCGCATGTAGGGACAGTTATGCAAATACAATGGCGTGAATGGTGGTTTTTTCTCGGAGCTGCCGATAAGGTCATTGTTCCTCGTCCTTTCCTTATGACGTGCCGGCAAGAGATGGCCGTTGAATTATGTTGGGCAGGAGGGCCCGGAGTCACGTATTTGACAGTTCTCTTATCTGGTTTCAAACACAAAAGGTCAGTGTCTGTTTGTCAGTGGAGATGAAAGCTAATGGACAATCACGCAGCAGATTTATGAGTGCTATCTTTTAACAGAGGATTTATAAATCCCAAGTGTCAATTGCTTGTGATTAACTTTGTCTGATAAATAAAAAGAATGAAGTGTTTTTTAAGTCGTGCGGTTTTCTGAGATCTTGGGTCGTGGATAGATTTCTCGCTGGGAAAGTGCGAATAAGTGAAATGATTTAATACACTATCAACAACACAAGCATGATAAATCTAGAACTGAACATCAAAATTATACATATGTTGGTCTTAAGTGAAAGTTATCATTTATGGTAACTGACGTCTAAAAGGACGTAATTTCACATGTTCCTTGGTGTAGTGAGTTAACGATGAGTTAGCATTCCTATTCTTAAATTATAACTTATATCATAACTAGGATGAGCCTCAGACTCAGTGTTTTTAAAAGGTATCATATCTCCATCTGTGAGTTTTGTATTTACTTATGATCCTAATACAACCACAGCACACACACATTGATGGATATCTCCATTTTTTAAAAATATATATGTTACTTTAATGATAATTGTTGCTTTAAAACTTACTCTAGGTGCCCTCTTAAGGCCTAAATGGCCCTTATGTAAGTGTTGTAGTGCGGCCCCAACTTGTTCTTTTACTTCTCTTCTAATGACTTCACTTCTCCTTAAGTTGCAACTGTTGTGCTACTTTATAGCCAAAGTTTGATTGTATCTTGAAAGACTTTGTTGTCCCGTGTGACTTTGGTCTCCCTGACACAGAACCTCAGGATTAGTGGGTCCATCGCCTCTTGATTAAAGACAAAAGCAGACAGAGGGGAAAACTATGGGACAAGAGCAGCTTTTCAATTATTTATTGACTCTGTGACTGTGGAGGTTCAACTCATGCTCCCAACACACACACACACACACACTCCATTCCCTAGTGCATACTATGGCTTAGCACTGTTGTTTAGAAAATGTTATCATGTAATGTTATGTCCGACAACTTGGATTGGACTACACATCTCATTATTACCATATTAACTTCTGTCCAAGTCAAAAACAAGTGACCCTCGAGCTCAGGAGCAGCGATTAGTAGGAACGCTGCCTCTGAAGAAGAAACATTGAGCTGTTTCTCACATTATGAAATCACCATGACTTCAGTCTCCACTGGGACATCTTTACATAAGAGGGCAGAAAGTCCAGTATTGGCCCATCGGCAAAATCCTTAATGCTTCCAGCCTACCTCAGGCTTGAGTGCAAAGATTCAGAGGAGAGTCATACCTGTGAGCGTCACTCGGGTAACAAGGCCTGCGCTAAGGCAATCTGATGAGAGGTGGAACTGCTGAAAGAAGACATGGACTTTGAGGGAAACCGTGGAATTGAGGGCATGGTACCTGCAGATGTGGGACCTATAGATACTTTGAAACCCAACAGTGGTTCCAGTGATAATCAGAGCATGACAGGCCGTAACCCCAAACTGGAGGAGTGGCTGGGGACAGGGACAGCACCTGAGATCTCACCTGAGAGTATAGACCTAGGAACAGCTATAGATATGGTGCATAGATGTGTATATATTAGTGCTGTCAGTTAAACGCGTTATTAACGGCGTTAACGCAAACCCATTTTAACGCCGTTAATTTTTTTACCGCGAGATTAACGCAGAGCTGCCAACTCTCACACGTGTGTGTGTGTCCTCCCAGATAGCGCACCGGTCCGGCGGCTCCGCCCACCGCCACCGCTCACTCGCTCAGAGAGACACAGTGAGATCAGAGCTCGTTCACGTGAAGTCTGTCACGCTCAGTAACTGACTAACTATGGAAAACAGTGAAAACACAGAGTTTCTCTGGTCTCAGCTGATCAGAGATCAGCGCCTCAGCGTCTTGATCAGAGCAGAAGCTGCAGTTGGTTTCTACCGATCTTCAGTATCTGTGTTCGCCTCCAGTCTGACCTGCTCTCGCTTTTTGTTTTAATATTTTGCCAACTAAAATATATATTTTAAGCTATTAGGCTGCAGCTATATGTTTTTATTTCTTTAAAAATAGGGTACTTATTATTTCATACATTTTCCACAAATATGGGGAGGACTCAAATAGCTTTACAAAGATCTGTGTTTAATTTATTTCAAAGTAGGCCGACACTTGCCTGTGTATTTTGTTTGTTTGTTATTTTGTTGCTTGTCTCTTTGAGTAGCTGGTTGAAAGCAAAGAAGTAGTAGGCTTACCTTTTATTGGTAACCTAACTGTTACGGTTAATTGTTTCTGAAATAAGAGGCCTGAATGCTTTGTTCACAGCAAACTTGAAAAAAAGAAAATATTAAGCCATGGTTTAGCTGCACTATATGCTGAGTCCTTGTTTACCTGAAATGTGCACTTTATAATTTTATTTTGTATCGCCCTGTTTGGCAATGTTGTTTTTCAATAAAATAAAACATTTGCATAAAGCAAGCCAATTCACTTTTCCATGTTCACAAGAGCATTAAAACAAAGAAAAAAAATTATGGAAAAAAAATAAATGAAGGGACATTTAGAATAGATCAAAATTTGTGATTAATTGCGATTAATCGCGAGTTAACTATGAAATAAATGCGATTAATCGCGATTAAATATTTTAATCGTTTGACAGCACTAGTATATATATAAACATCAGAGCTGTAATAATGTATTTTTATTGGTTTTATAATTGCTTACATTTGAACAAAATGTCACGGTAGGCATTTGTTGCCTTTGTTGCCAATAACATTATGAGTGAGGGGATGTTACGTTGACCCAAGTGAATGTAAATGTATCTTTTCATAAAATGTTTTTTTCAGCAATATCTAAAGAAACGTGTGTAGCGGTTGTGTTTAAGATCCTCCAGTGCTACTGTCTGTTTTACAAGAAAAGCATGGAGCCATATCACAAAACCTGCAATCACTAAGACGTTGTTTGTGATTATCTGTATGCTGATTGTAATCAAACACCAAACATATTGCTGATAAGCCTCACAGCGGCATCGGCCCCCACTTCTACGAAAGTGCAGATATAAATATACCACCGCTTATTGTCTTCATATACCAGGAGTAGCGAGCACCAACTCATTTCCTGCACCATAAATTGTGCATTAACGTCTGTTAATGACACCATGATAGGATTTGTCTTCAATAAATGGATCCACTTGTTTAACTACTTTCGGGATAAGAACATTTAATGCAGATTGGATTAAATATGATCTATTCTTGGCTGTTATCTCTTCTTGCACTGAATTTAAGTGTATTGATAATTTATGATCGAGATATTTAGGTGTATTTATAAATACATCACTATATAAATACGTGAGGCCTTTTGCTGTACTGGTTGCTGTTCATCTGTTAATCACCCAAATGTTGAATATTGTTTGATCAGTGTCACAATAAGGTTGTATCTCTTTACAGTTGTCTGCATTGATAAAATCTGAGCGCAGCATATTTGCATTACTTGATTATTTTCCCGATTGCTGTCTTTCATTAGCTGTGTGCAGTGTGTGCTGCTTTCTGTTTCTGAGCAGAAAAAACCCCAGCTCACATAATCAGTCAACATGAGCTCGACGAGTCCTTGTACTCTGAGAAAATATAAATGTATTTCCTGTGTTCCCTTCTTCTCCCCTTGTTTCCATGGCAACATGACAGGGAATGAAGGACAGGTTATAACTCTGAAGTTTGTATCTGCAGTAATGAAAGTGCTCCAGGAAGAACATGGCTCTCCATGTTGAAAATTACATTCAATTATATACCTTTTAATTTTATTTTGAGTTTTATGGCATTTGTGGCACACGACGTGGTCTCCCAGCAGCAGCCAGAGATTCAGGTTTTAACATCTTTATTAATCAAACTGCACCAAACATAAATTCCAAAACATTAAACATAAGTGGCTTCTTGGCTGCTCAGCTCTGCCTCTGTCATGAGTCTCTCTTGTGTGTCTTCCTCCTAGCAGCTCTCCTGCTGCCTCTTAGACCTGAGGAGTTATCAGCTATCAACCATCAGCTTTGCTCATTACTCCCCTGGTTCACGTAGAGGAGCTCTCTGAGCCACCTCCACATACCCCCCAACGCCAAACAGGAGAGGAAGCCAGCCTGCACGTAGAGGCTCTCTGGAGACTGGGCGCCACAGAGACAGGATCAGGCAGTGTGGAGCCCGGACCGGCCTATGTGTATCCGGGGACAGGACCCGCTGTCGACCTCACAGCTGATGTGGATCCGGAAGAGGAATTGAGGCCGCCAGCGAATAGCCAGAGACAAACTATTCACTTTTCAGCATTTTTATTCTCTCAACCACATGAGCAAACATAAATTACACTCAATTTAAAGTGTCAAGCAGTCTTTGCTTGGCAGCCCTGCTCTCCTCTGTGGCAGCTCTCCTGGCTGCCTATATTTTAAAGTATATTTTTCGTGCCTTTATTGTTGATAGGAGAGAGTGCTAACTGTGAGGGGGGGGGGGCAGAGAGGGAGAGTTGGGGGACATGCAGCAATGGGCCGTGGATCGGAGTTGAACCCGGGCCGCTGCGGATGAGGCTCATACTGCCTTTTAACCTAGGGACAGTTAATTGACCAACCACTCTCAGCTATGTCAATCAACTCTCCCTGGTTCACCTAGAGGTGCTCTGTAGAGCCCCCTCCACATTATGTTTTAATAATTTCAAGTCTTTTGTGGAGTCCCTTACTAATGCTGTGTGAGACTTGAACATCTGCACGATATGTCCTCATTTGCTACTTTGTAATTGCCTGCACAATGCTGCATGGTGAAAGAGGATTACTCGAGGCTCACTTCTCTCACGCAGGTAGTCTGGATGTTTAGAGTGGCTCCTTTATCCTCAGAGACTCGTTGCACATCACGATACCTTGTAAACACGTTGGGACAACATTCTGTTCTCTTCTTTTCTTTATAATGATCCTAGTGAACACACTGCTATCCCTATTTAGATTGGAAGAAATTAAGATATGGGTAAAATGATGGGTACAATTTATATATCTCCTTCACTTGCACATCTTCTAGAGCAACCACCATCACAGGACCCCTCCCTTATCATTAACTGGTGTTAATTGCCACTGGCATCACTGGCCCGGGGGCAGATGTTTGGGCCAACCTGTATCCATGTTCAAACCCCTCACTGTTTTATTGTCTTGCTTTGCTTGGACAATGTTGTTCCATTTAACTGGATAATCAACCACATTGAAAATAAGGATTTGTGCCTGAAAACAGGATTCCCTCACTGAAATCGAAGAGGAGCAGAGAGTTACTTCTCTTAAGTCGAACTCTCTCAAGATGATTTCATGGTTTATCTTCCTTTCAAAGCACAGTCTGTCAGATGCAAGTAGTGTAAAACACAACCACCAGCTGAACCGTCTGAGTTATAGAAGCAAACATCTACTCGCAGGAACAGGTTTATGGTGTCAGCGGAAATAGAAGGTTTGATTTAGATTTCAGCCTCAGAGACGTAATGCACAGTATCCTCAGTGGAACGAGAATCTTGCAGCTTTGTTGATAGACTCTCAGATACAAGTGTTGCTGAGTTTAAATTGAAAGAATGGCGGTTGGCATTTTTCTCAATCTGTAACGCTTTGCCTCATATCACAAATACGGCATCTGTACTTCCAGTTACATAATATTGCCTATAAGAAGTGGGAAAAGGAAGGGAATATACAGCTTCATTTGATCATTTCGCCACTTCAGGGCAGCTTGACAGTCTGACATCATAACACTGTGGTCTCCTGAGGAATGAGCAACTTTAGCATACATCACATTTAAGGCCAATATGGAACCTTGTTCTTTCTTGGTCATTTTGAGCTGAATCTCGTGCTGTTGAAATTAAATTGATTTGGCTCCATTTCCGATACCTGAAATGTTGTATTTTTGGGTACCAGAAAATGTAATTCCACCTCCATGAATAAAATACATAATAAAAAAATAATAGGTACAGTAGGGGCCAGTATGTACCGTCAAAGTTTGTGATCCACCAATAAACCAAAAGAGGAAGACTATGTTAACCAAAGTAGAAGCTAACCAACAGTGAACAAGAATGTTTGTCCAGCCATTACTTATCCAACTTGTGAACTGCCGATGCTTTGCTTAAAGTTTTGTTGTCTTCTTCGTCACTGGCTAAAGGGATTGAAGTTGGCTGTGTCTGCTGCTGGGGACTTGGCCTTCAGGCTTTCAAATGCAGTACATACTAGTACTATACCCGCAGACAGCATTGTCTCTATCAACTTTTGAAAAGTGTAAAACCACTTGAGACAGCTTTTACCTCACTATTGCCCCCAATTACCAACACCGTAGCCTGATACAGGAATGTCACTAACTTTATCCGTGTAATATATTTGCTGCTATAGAAAAGCAGTGCACGGTGGGGCGATCCAATTGTTCTCGCTAAGAGCAGGTGACTGATGTGGCTGGAGACAAGAGTGCTAGGACCAAAACAGAAGAAAAAGAAATTAGCCACTAGATGCTTTAAAGTTCTGTTTAGCTTATCATCATGAGTTCAGTGCTGGATGATAATTCCTTGTGATTTGTCACTTCGGCCTAGCGACCGCTTTAACATTAAATAATACATTGAAATGATTTGATTTGTTTATTGACTATACCTCGGATAAAGATTAAATATACAAATAAAACACTATACTTAGTCGCACTTATACGGCACTTACATATAGCACTTTGTAGTTTGGCTTTCTTGAAGAAAATTGTACTTGCTTGATTCTTGTTGTTCTGGATTTGTACCCTCATGGTTGAATGCATGTTGAATGTTAGTCGCTTTTGATAAAAGCATCAGCTAAATGAAATGTAATGTTAAAATGTAACGTTATATTGATCTTATTCATCTTGTGCATTTCCAATCCACAGAATTGATTCAGCAATAACAGCTCTTATGAAATAATTTCTCTCAGGTGTTAATGTGTTTTAAATTTGTTTTTAAGTGGCGGAGTGTTGCCCCTGTCACAAGTTAAAGATTAACAAAGGCTAAAACCACAATTTATCATCATGTTAATAATCAAATAGCAATCGAGTGGAATATGATGTGACTTCCACATGTGTCTACTTGACTCTGTCATCAATCTGAGATAACGACAGCTGTTTACTTCAGTTAATGTCGCCGATGTGACCCAAGGGCGCCTCCAAGTCGTATCGGGTCACAGAGGAGCAAAAATGTTAACACAGCACTTGTTACTCATCGTGAATCACGATCACACTCTGACATGCCATGAAATCAATATGAAGCTAAGTAATGAGAGGCAGCAATCAGCAGTCTTATGAAGAGCAGGTTGGGTGCTATCCTTATAAATCATCCTGATGACGTAGGTAGAGATCTATATTTATGAGTCCCTCTGGTGACATTATGGGAAAAGAATACTGCGTGGACAAGAAACAATAACGCTCGAGAACGACTTAATAGCTAGTGGTCTATGGAAAAAGATTAATAACTCATGGCAACAATTTGTGAATATGTTCTTTACTGAAGAAGCCTCTTGGATGAGAGAAGAAACATTAACTCCAGGATATGTCTCTGATTGAGGCCATGTTAGCAATTACTAATCAACAACAACATTTGGGCCTGTTTTCATGCGTCATGACGCAAGGAAAGTGACTGTTTGCATTTGTTATCTTGGTGTGGGGGCCGGGATTGACCTAACCAACCAGACATTGTTTTTTATTTCCCTTATCCTTCCCCTTAAGAAGAGTGTGCACCGCGCAACAGTGTACTGTCATTTTGGTGAGTGCTGAGAGAGAGAAAAAGAGAGAGAGGAGGGAGGGAGGCAGGCTGTCACAAGGAAACAAAGTAAACTGCCGTCTCCTGTTGCAAAAAGATGATTTAATAGGATAAACTTAATTAAAGGGAAGGATATAAGTAATAAAACAGTGTCTGGTTATCCCGCTGCCAATACAACCAGTACATCTCAATCTCTTTCTGTTTTAAGATGCACTGGACACATCCTGTCACTAAAGTACCCAATGCACACACACATGTTTCCTACATTTAAATGAACTGTGCAATGTGCACCCAAAACAAAAGGCCCTATGTTTTCAGTGACTAGTAATTGCAAACTGCACTGATTGAACGCGTTCCAGGAATGCACAAGATTATCTTTGTTTGTCGTTTACATTTTAGAGAATGCAATGCATTTATTGCACTTTAATGATGTATAACGCCTATTTCACCCACCTATTACTCAGAATGATACTTTTTACAACCCTACCCACCCGACAGCGGACACCTGGTGATATGAATATATTCATGAATGTTTGTGAGAAATACAAGAAAAGCGGCAAACTGGTTACAACAGTGGCATTTCATTTATGAGTCAGACAAATGGACCAGCGCCTTAAGAGAGCAAGACAAAAAGAAAACAGTAATTAAAGAGGCGCCCTCCCCCAATCATTCTAAATGAATGCAGCAATTATGATGAATGAAATAAAATAAATTGGAGGATATTAAAATCATTAAGAGTAAATTTGTGTCTTGAGAGGACATTTAAAAGATGATAATTGTTGGTTCTATTATGGGGTTTATGGTCTGGAGATAAACTGTGGTCAACACTCAAGCAGTGGCTAATTTGCACCATCTGAGTTTGTTCACATCAGCAGAGTAAATAGAACTTCACATTATTTTGTCTTCATTAGGGTGCACAACATTTCATGCTTTCCAGACACAATCATTGTTTTAATTGTTCTCCATCCCCGAAAGTGTTAGTCAGGGCTAACTTCTAAGTTGCTTTGTTTTAACAACTATTTACATTTTTTTCTTTATCAAATTAATTTAAAAGTAGCATCAAGACACAGTGTAATTACTTGATGAGGGGGCACATTTATTCAAAAATCCACAAATTCAAAAAAAAAATTGTTATGTAAGTTGTTGGTTATTTATTGTTTTTTTCCTTGTCAGAAAACGCAACATCTGGAAATAGAACGTGTTCATTGGGGTCTAGCTTCTCACAAGTTTAAAGTCCCTAGAAAATGGAAAAAGAAAGCAATTTATTTTAAGATTTAACCAGTTGTTGACACCATGTTAGAGATGGAGAGTGTTTTTTTATAGAAAATGGGCAGCAGTGACTGGAGTATGATGAGGTAACTCATAGACAGCATCTAAAAAATACTTCTAATCAATCAATTGGAATTCAAAACAACAGCTCGGCCATAAATTCACATTTTACAAAGTCTCAAAAGTTCTGTCTATCTTATAAAGTTACCACTTTGTGTATGATATCACATTATAAAGTTTTAATAGATAATGTGTTAGCCAACACTTGCCTATTTAAATACGCAGCAACATGTTGTGCCACATGTTGACATGATGTTACAATAATATGCTGCTGATAGAAGAAAGAAGCTGTAACTGGTTAGCCTTGATAGATTATACCAAACTATTTGCTTCATTGTAAATATCTATATTTAACAGTCACCAATATTCTCAAAAGACAGTTATTAACATTCCAATTTACAGATTCCTTCAGATGGATATGTATTCTGGAAAATAAATTCCTCAACCACGATAACCGAATTCACAATTATGTGCTACTGCAGTGTTATAACATGATGTCGTTTTGAAATTGAGTGAGTGAGTGAGTGTTTCAACGTTAGACACTGCACTCACAGACTACTCACCTAAGTCAGAGTGCTGGAGTTTTGCTTGGCTCTCGCTCCTCTTGTTTACTGTGCAAACCACCTACCGGCTGTCTGCTCATTTCCACTGAAGCGCTGCCTTCTCCACCTTTCCCAGAAAAGCTGACTGACAGATGTTTGTTTTCTGCCTGCATGCCACGGGGAACCAAGATACCCACGTTTCCTCTAAGTACGCCGCACATGCACAAATAATCTTGACAACAGCAACGGCGACATCCTGTCTTGAGCTTGACACTGTGAGAGAAGCTGGCGAGAACACAGTGATAATGAGAGAGAGTGGGAGGGAAGGAGGGACAGCCAGGATTGCTGCTCGTCTTAGATGTCGTGCCATCTCTTTATCATCCTTCCATTTTTCTCTTCCTCCCTCATGCGCACCACAACCAGCTTCTCCTGTCTGTCTTATTCCCTTCCCTGTGCCTGGATTTCTTTCCCTTGGAAAAAGAAAGTATGCCTTCTCTCTCGTACAGTTTCTTCTCTCCCTCCAGGTCTTTCATCCTGTTCCCAACTTACATCTCTTCACTAAGCCAATTCTAGACATCCTGTCTTTCTCCTTTTCTTCAATTTCCATCCGTGGTTCAGCTCATGTAATTATTAATTTCCCCTTTTTCCGGATGTTGTCACGATAGGCACAGTAAAAGTCTGCTGAACTGTTTGAGAATATCCCTGACTCACCCTGCCTGGAAAGAAAAAGGCCCGTGTTCTTAGAGGGATCCTTGTTATTTCCAGGCATCTCCCTTTGAGGGTTCAGCGTCAGCAGAACTTAACCTGCTGCGGCTTTTTAAAAGGTTTCACTAATCGCTCCGGAGCTGTTGGTGAAAGCACATCTAAAAGACGTATGGATGTGTAAAAAGCCTTTGCTTGTATACGACTACACCCTTGAAGTTACGCTCTGCCTGAAATCTATATTTTGCGTATCAAAAGCTCGCTGCAAAAAGTTTGTAGTCGTTTTCCTTCAGAGCTGCAGCCAACACCTACTGTATGTGTGCTGACTAACAGATGCAATGTACAGTACAAACAGTACAAAAATCACTGCTTGCGATTCAAATGAATATGATATAACCTTTAAAAATAACAATAAATACAAAACCTAGTGTTATCTTTTTATTAAATAGTTTTTAGACATCTTAAAAGTAAAGTATAGCACATAAGTGCAATTTTGAGATATTGGTGTGCACTCACATAGTTTTACCATGTCTGAGTGAAGTGAGTTAGGCACATTATAGTCAGGTATTGCCTGTGATCAACCTTGATACTGTTGTAAAACATTTTTTATTCGATTTCATTTACACAAAGAAGATAAAACTAAAAATTAAAGAGAACTATTATGTGCTACCCTTGAATATTTCCAAGAGTCCTCCAAATGTCACATGCCTGCTGCCATAGTGACAGCTCATCACATTTAATCAGCTGCTGCTTCTTTTTTACGTTTAAACTCAAGCACAGTTTCCCTGTAGCCCCTCGGAAGTGTGACACTGTTTTAAGAGATTATATCAATCTCAAAGCTTTCACTGAGAAAGTTGGTGTACTCTGTTTTGTATAATTCTCATGAAATTTAGGAAAGTCTTTGCCTTTGGCTTCCTGTCTTATCATTGGTAATGGAAGACGATCCATATCAGAATTGGGTTTTATATCCAAGCAGGTTCACACAAACAAGGAATTTGCTGTGACAAGACAAGACGAAATAGTGTGCACAAAAACACTGAGGCAGATGTCCGCTTCGCCATCTTGAAAAAGTACATAAAAAGGATTTATAAACAAATAACCGCAACTGGGTGTTTTAAGGGCTCTGAAATGAAGCTGCAATAAGGAATCTTATCCAGACTCAAAGACACTCTGCAAATTGCTGTCAGAATGCCAATTATTTTTACATGCACTGTTATTTTCAGTTACTATAATTAAGCAAATCTTATATAACACCTCAATTTGATGACATCTTGTTATTTTTTTGTATTCTCACTACTCCATTCACTGTTCAGTCAGCTCACACCTCGACTCATGTGCTAGATATACTCAAAATATCCGTATTTAAACACCGCACCACTCTATTTTCAGGTTGTCCCAAAAAGTTTTCCATTTGCAGGTCAAAGAAGTCCCTTGACTTTCTATTCCCTTCGTGTAGCCGAGAATTGCCGGTTCAATTCATATTTGTGAATGGGTCTAGAGTCTCTCATATCGTTTCCAAAGGGCCTTATCAACAGCAAAGACATACAGCCAGTCAGAGCAGTGGAATGTGTGATGTAGTGCGTGACAGAAAAATGTAAACAGACTACAGCGCAGACTCGCTTGTTCTTTTAGAACGATGTACTATCCGTATAATATTGTCTCGATAACAGATTCAACAGACCTCTCCACAATAGTGCCAACCATCTTGGTTTGCTTCTGTGTCACTCAGTGTATCAGACCTGCTGGTTGTGAATGGTCCGACCAGTTTAAGGACAGCAGGAAATTGCTCTCAATTGGTTTCCAGGCTACTCTTCCTGCATATACAGAGCAAAATAAGGAAAAGTATTGAGGTTTGCATGAGATGGTTCAGGCCTGTCTACTGGCCAGCAGTTAATTGCATGGAGAAGTACCAGAGGATTAACATGCCCAGTTTCCTCCAGACAAGTCTGAGTTCCAAAGACAAAAAGAGAGGGTGATATTATGTCATCCAATTTTTCAGGAGAAAGGTGGATGTAGTCTCTGAATGGTGGAAATCAGCCCATGAGATTTAATTTTCTGTTATGTTACAACATTGCTGATGATAGGGCTGTCAAAGAAGCCTACGTGTTTACGTGCTCCTGTTTCGACTTACATTGACTCATTGAAACCTTTGGTAATCTATTCATACTCTATCAGTTGTCCCTGCCTGGTCCCATGGAGGGCCAGCAGATGCAGGTTCAGTCTCAGCAGCATTGTTTTCCTATCCTCATAAACAAATCAAATCCTACTCCCAACTGGAATTGAGTAGCTTTGTGTTGAATGACATGTCAGCTGCCACAGTTGCAGAGATTCTGTAAACGGATTAAATCCTTTTCAATGATAAAACAAATCAATGGTATTCTTTTGATTGTTGTGTCATTCTTTACATGGTAATGTTTGTTTTGTTTTTAATGTTACTTTAATTGAATAAGTTAATGTCTGAGAAATTATTTTTATTTAAGTTATTAATAATATTGAGGTAATTTTCCATTTAAGACATTTAAATCAATCTCGCAACAACTAGTGAACTAAATCAAATTGTGCTGCATGCATTGCTGCACAGTGTTTTATTTTTAGATTTGGTATTTCCTGTGGTGGAGCCCAATGTGATATCTTTTCATGGAGCACAAACTCCCAGCGGCTGCCCAGAAAGTAGTTACTGCAATGACGGCTATGAGCGCTACATATGCTCATTTATAATTAAGATGGACTCCACTTGAAGAATATAGAGTATTCCCAAGGTACTGTAAAGTACTATTAAATATAAAAATATACCATACATAGTGTTGTGAATTGCTGTGGGAGGCTGCTTTGGAGTCCCGATGGAGTGTTTGGGGTTTCATACTTAAAATAACTTTGTTTTCCAGCAATAAATGCAACACAACTGCTCACCCAGAAAAAGAAAAATCCCCAGGCCTCCTTAAAGATCTCCGTCATTGCACTAAAATTTTTAATTTATACAAGCAATAAAGTCACACTTTCCCAGTGGAGAAAAGCCTGGTAGCTAATTAAAACTAAAGATGTTTAGTTTAGGAGGAGCAGGCCTATGCCTCTTTAAAACACTAGTTTTGATATTTTTGCTCACTTGCTTGTTGCTCTGCTGTATTACAAGTTAAAATGCTTGAGGAAAAGTTTTAACGTCTCCTGACACTCCTATGGATCTGTGTTCAAACCCAGATACAAGGGTACCGAGAAAACACAAAGCTAATAATATACATGTTTCCGTTCTAAACTCTGAATCTGAGTCCTCCCATCACAATCTGGCCACACTTGAATATCTATGCTGTGTGATATTAACTTCTTCTATTCAAATAAATGTTCATATTGAGCTTCGATCCACAAATGAGACCTCACATAGTGAAATTAAGAAGAAAACAGGACGTATATACGTGTCTCTCATTCTTATGAGACTAGCTGTGGGGGCGTGTGTCTGGCACTGAGTTTATGCTCCATTTGTTTCAATGCAACTCTTAAAAGATACCATGGCAAAAATCCACCAGTCCATTTTCCAATCAAAAACACTAGTGAATAATACATTATAAATGGCTGTGTTTTGCATCTGTAGTCCAAGCCATTGTACAAGTGCCATGACTAACTAATGACTGCTGCTTGGATCCACCGCCTGCAGATATTAGAGGGAGGTGGAGCTGGTTTGCTGTAATTTAACATTCATGGAAATTAAGATATTTAGTTAGGCTACATATATTTAACCTTCCTCCAACCAAAGCCTGTGTTGTGGCCATGTGACACATGTCAGGAAACAGTCACCTTCCTACATGCCTATTGACCAGGTGGTTTGTTAAAATACTTCATACAGTACCGAGCATAGTTGTTGCCGTATCACTGTTTTACTGTCTCCACCTCTGCTCTGCTGCCTGCTCTTTGTGCACGTGCCTTATCGTGTGTATATGCATGCGGAGCATGAGTTTGCTGCTCCGCCTCCAGCAGAAAGAGAAGAAAGCAGCACAACCACAAATGATAAAATAGAAAATCAATAAAAACCCTTACCAAAGTAAATCAATTCAATTCAATTTTATTTTTATAGCAGCAAATCACAACATATATTGTAAGGTCAAGACTTTCCAAGGAGTAATAACCTTGGCAGCTGTAATTGTAGATGATCTTTGACATTAAGTGCCCAACATATTACATTCGTTTTTAACCACAGCCCAAGTATTTTTTAAACAAGACCATGCAGAAACCTGATGGTGTGAACTGATCTGACCAGGTTACCCATTTACTTTTAACTCCAATACAAGACTACAACACAGCCTAACCCTCTGCAGGAGACTCAAAACTATCCATAAATAATGAGTTCATACAAGTATGGATGTGTCTAAGCATTAGATGTTATTGTTTAATAATGGCCATTTACTATTTGAACCAAACATCTGCATCGGAATCAGAACTAACTTTAAATGACCTTGTTCTTTCACATCTTCGACTTACAGCTGTTTGCACTTTGACTCGGCTGGGGATCCGACGAGCCACTAGCTGGTCAGGGGTTTAACGACCTGCCTGTTTGACATAACGACTCTTGGGATAGGTAAATACCAACGGAGGTGAAATATCAGAAACATCCCACAAGACGGTTAGAACACCTTTGAAGCCTCTCGGATGATAAGAAATCCAGCAAGTCCGGTTGCCTGTACACAGGTTCAACTCCTGAAGATACTATGACCTGGACAACTGAGAATCTTCACAGATTAGATGACATGTATCTCCTAGTACAGTAGATCAAGTTAATAGAGTTGCATAAATATTTACTAAACAAAGAAAAATACCATAACACCATCCTAACTATAGCAGAAAGCATCTGTCTCATTTAAAAATAGAAGATTTGCCTCATGATTATAAATAGTCAGATTTTGCACTAATCTTATCTCGCATCTTGGTGTTTTACCGATAACCGATAACTAAGATGTCAAAGGAGATAAACTCTCTCAGAATCAATGTCATCTTTATCACACTTTCTTCCCCACATAAATACTACATGAATGTTTCTTTATGCACAGCAGGGGGGGGCTTTTGCTACGGCTTGTATAGTAGTGCCTTGATTTGGGAAGGTTTAGATAGACAGCTGAGAAAATTCACTTGGACAAGTATCCGGCAGCGGCTATTGAAAGTCAATGACTGATGTTACTTGTCTCATAATTGATGTGATCTAGCAGGTTCACGGTGAGTACATGTCACAGGAGGATTTGACATTGTTTGGCCGTATTAGCTTCCTTGCATGCAGGCCCAGAGGATGCTAAAGAACCAATGCACTGCCTTGCACCCCAAGAAATAAGCCCGCCTATAGATAGAGAGAAATGAGGCAGGCAGCTATTTGGCGGTTACTGCTAAGGCGGTAAAGCTGAAGAAAGATGAAAGCCAGATAGTTAACACCAGTGACATCACTGCAGAGGGGGAATTGCGTCAGCTTCTTCAAACAGTCCTGATAAAATACCAAAGGAGGGCTCACTGCCTAGTCACAGAAAAGAGGAGGCTTCTGAGAATCAGTTGACAGTTCATGTGTGATCACAGGCCCCAAAAAGCCTTTCAGTTCAAATTTGAGGGACTGTAAAGCTTATCAAGGGAATGAAAAGATTTCTCCAATAATTTTAAATGTAAGATTCAGAAGGAGATACTTTAATACCCATTATGATGTTAGAATCCCTTTTCTTTGGATTGCTTCAGTAAATATATTTATAATCCAGATGAAATACAATTTAATTCATTTAAAATCACAGTCATATATATGCATCTATAAAATGACACAAATGCACTATTAAATTACAGTTTGGACTATGAGCAAGACGAGTCTACCTCCTCTTCACAGTTTCTCAGTCACTCACCAACATGGATCATTTAGCTGCTTCATCTTGTAGCCTCAGCTGCCAGTATCACACACTAGAGCATGGCTATTTCAGAGGCCCACGTCATGACTTAGTTTAGTTTGTGGAGTGAAGATGATTTTTAGCGCATGATTATGCATGTCCACCATTACACTCTAGGCTTCTCACGGTTCAATTCCGATTCAGTGGAATACCATTCGATGATAAAATGATTATTATAATCTCGATGCATCGTAGAGTTTTATTTCTATATATGATTAGTTGTTTTTTTTCATCACTGTGTAACTTCAAGAGGTGAGGATCTTCCAAAGCCTTGTGATTTGGGCTTTTTAATAGTATCGACGCTTGCTGTTATTACAAGTGTGCTGTAATCTACAAAAAAATAAGGTTTTGAATTCAGAAATCCGACTACAACATTTGGTCTATAACAGCTCTCCACAGTGATATGACATTTATTCAATTTACACTAGCTGCATCTTTAGCCTTTACTGTATCAGGGAGGCCTGGTCCCCCTTGGCACCATCGAGGTGCAATACTCCGCTGGTGAACAAGAAATTCTGCTCCTCTTCTCTGTTCCATTCACTCACACTTAGAGCTGGTCTTTGTAAAAACCTGAATTTGCATTGAGTGATAATCTGAAGGAAGTACATGTCTCATGTCTGAAGCCTGTGTGTGTGTGTGTGTGTGTGTGTGTGTGTGTGTGTTTTGTGTCAGCCCATCTTTGTCACTCACAAAAATGTATTAAGTTGGTAATCAATGGTGTTCCGCTCACTTCAACCCTGTTGTCCTGATAAGGTTCCCCCCTTTAGTACCCAATAGCTTTTGAATTGACACAATAACCATTAAGTTACTTAATGTGAACAGGGTTGTACAGTTAGTGTCCCAAATAAGAGTAAGATAAGGTTCAAGTAGGTGATAAAATACATTTATTTTTATTGAATAAAATGTTGATTTGGCGTTATGTGGTGACCATCTATGAAACTGTTCAACCCAAGCGAAAACATCTCTTCAGCAAATAATCCAGAAACCAATGAACACCACTGGTAACAATACCTAAATTGAAATTGCAATAGAATTATGAATGTGCAGCATTGTGAATGTATCGCAGAACAAGAGACAAAAGCAGAGAACAATGCAACTTTTTAAGTTGACCTTGTTGGAGTGTCTTCTCTTTAATCCTTATTTATCCAGGCATCTTGGCTAAGAGCATATTCTTGTTTACAGTAATGGCCGAGGGGAGTAGTTGCAAGAATAGGGAGGGCTACACATATAAACACTCACATCAGGGCACTGCCCAGTACAACTGTAGCCTACTGTTGTCCACCGAGCAATTCCATTACAGCAGCTGGGGGTGTTCAAATGTTCGCCTAATGCAATGGGTTATCTAACTCTTCATATTCGTTTTTACACATTCCCTCCAGTCAACAGCTCCCCCAGCAAACTGGTGTAATAGCCACATGTTTTATTTCCATCTGTTTTACTGCAGAGTTTCTTACCCAGTGCTTCTAAAATGTGCTGGCTCACGTTTTGCCCCATTCCATCAGTCCAGTACTCACATTTCACTGTGGAGCGGACGTGTATCCTTAGTCTCTCATCACCAAGGGCCTGTTTAGTTCTGATGTCTCCATCCCTGTATGCTCTATTCTGACGTTTGACACTGTGCGCTCGTCCAATCCGATGAGCTGGCGGCTTCAACAGCAACTAGGGTAATTATTTACAGGAGGGATTGTGGAACCTGCTAAAAATATCCCTTCCCCTCCCCACAAGAACTCCCATGAGCTTTGAGAACAAGACAGGAGAAACGAGTGGGGAAGTGAGGCTGTGGAGCAGTGTAACTCACTCTCACTCACTCCTTCTTTAAAGTCCTGTTTTCCTCATGTTAACATCCAGAATTAACATAGATTAAGAATGTCTTAAAAATGTGTACTCTCCATTCGGAAACGCTATAATGTCCATAAATCTAAATTCCTAAATCACAGCTAAACTGTGATATTTAAAAGAAGCTCCAGATATTTTTTTTGTTCACTCTCGATAAGCTTTGTCTTTTTTGCTCTCCCTCATAGAAGGTTCAGGATATTGGGTCAGTTGCCACTTGTTTATAGACACTGAGGATGTAAACTCTGATTCAGTTTAATTAAATTCCATATCAGTTGAGGCAGGTTAATACAAGGCACCGCCCCCTCCATCATCCTGAGAATAAAAGCCTATTTAAACATGTTAAATATAATTTAATTTGATAATAATAGTTTTCTCGTACAATGCACCTGGTAGACCGCAAGCGCCTGGGAGCATTTACAAGGAATTGTTTTAAAATTATATTTGGTTTATTTTTGTCTAAATACATATTCTTCCTGGTGTGGAGCTCCAGCCAAATTAAAGAGAAGATAAGGCTGGTTCTTTCAGATTATCAATGGGACGCTGGGAATGTTGATAGTTTGTTAAACAGTTGGGACAAAAATAGACTTTAAATTTTCCTGTCTGCTTTTGTACTGGACATTACATCTGTACCAGTTTATCCTTACATTTTGTTAGTGTTTGATAGACACCAACTTTTTGTAGTCCTCTATTGCGAATCAAAAGTAAACTAAATTGGTAAAACATTAAAGGGGTTTTGGGGGAATTTTGCAAATCCAAATGTTGTGCCATATGTCAGAGCAAGATCAAGGGTGTGATTAAAACAATGAGTGGGTTTGTGTACATGTTGATAAAAGCCAATTGAGACTAAAGCTGTTGCTGTCAACATCTATACATGAATATTGACATTGCCCATGATAATTCATCTGTTTGTAGTAAGCACTGACTGATATAAATGAAGGTATGAAGGTAGAACAGTCTGAGTGAGGGGCAGGTAGATGACATGCAAGTTACCTTTTGAATATTCCTGCTGTGGGTGTGAGAGACTTAGATGAAGGCTTTTAAATGCATTTTGATTAAGTTTAGGGTGAGGGTTGATTAACAAGATGAAATGGAAAATTACTGCGACCCCTCCTCCTCCTCCTCTTCCTCCTGTAATGAGTGTGAGACTTAAGATGAGAAGCGGGTGTTGATAAATTTACACTAACACATTACTGCTACAAGCAGGTTACAGTTTTACAGAACAAATCAATGTAAAGATCAGTAATCATATCGCTGACTAATAGAGATTTAGATGTGATTGACCAAATATTGAATAGTCCAAAATATGACTCTCCAATTTCTGGTTCTGTTGAAGTAGTTGCCTAAATCCTTTTGTGTTTTTTATGTAGAAATCCTCTTCTGTTTGATTTTGATATAATTCATTTTGGTGGTCGGGGGACGGCTCAGTTTCTATAGGGGTTTTGGGTGGATGACTGCTCTGATAGAAACACAGACAACAATTTAAGACTCTGCCTCCTGGTCTCAACAATAGGTTTTCATGGCCCTGGCTGTCTAATGAACTCAGCAAAATCTCTACAGATTTGTGATATAAGAGCTGCCCTATCAAAAGTGGGATGAATGCCATCTTTTAACAACAGAACATTTTGTCACATCTGGCATAAGTGGTTGATGTTACCACTGTCGTGAATAAACAGATTTCTGTGTGTATTATTGTCTATCCTTAGCTAGCAGTTGGAGATGGGATTCAGTATCACCTGGCCTGGCATGGCGCCAATACATTTGTTTATCTCGAGTGTCACTAACTTCCCACTCTCAGAGAGTTGCCCGTGGAGTTGGTTTCTCAGCAGGTGCGTCACTGAGTGGGAAGAAACATAAACTGACCCCCCAAAAAGCGAGGGAAATCCGTATGTCAATGGGTGTGCAGTGAGAGGAGTGTGCACAGGTATACACCACGCTAACATTTATCCGGAGGTAAATCTTTTTTGAAGTGGAAGGACAAAGATAATCTGCTTTCTCTGCAGTGATGCAACACTGCTATCTGGTACTGCAAACCGCAATACTGAGTTTGAGTTGTATCCTCTCAACTCAGTCATTTAGGTCTTGAGTGCTCTGCTGTATTTATCGTAAAAATTTGTTATAGTTTAAATATTTGGGTGTATAGGTTCACCTGCTGCTCGTTGAGGTACATGTAAAATATGTGCTCTTACATTTGTTCCATCTGTATTTAGCTCATACAATACATAGTTCATTAAAAAAAAGAATGATCGCATTTAAATTTAGACTCAAAAAGAGTTGATGGAATTTTTTTTATTACAAAATACTATACCCCATAAAGTATATTATATATTATATTATATGGGGATGACTAAGTACATTACTATAATTAAAACTTACTTCATGATTTCCCATCCACAGCTCCCCACTTGAGGCCACCATCTTTTAAATGGATTTTACAGTTAATTAACACTGCATTACTTGGATTCCAAGTTAACATATGGAACTATATTACCATCATCACAGCATGTTACATAAGTAGAAAAAGCCGGAGACGTATTTTGAAATGTAATTTGTGTGGTTAAAAATCTCCATATATATTGTTCTGTCACCATATTGCAGTGGAGATTGCCTCACAGACTTGAGGGACACTCACACATTGTTTGTATGAAATTGTATTAACCTGAGTAAAAACGATCTCAAGATAGATAATGAGGAATGATCTGATACTGCTAGTTTGTTTTCCCCAATTGAGAACAAGGGGCATGCGATGGGACCAGGGATTGCTGTGGCACATCAGAATCAAATTATTGTAATGTTACTAATATGGGAAATTTTTAATTTTATGATGAAACATCCCAATAAGAACACTATAGGCATAATGTGTTTTGTGCCACTTTCCTCTAATAAGAGAACAAATTAGGAGCCATCTTGTTTGAATGTCTAGTCCATCCATGTAATGATATTAATAAAACCTGTTGTTATTAGAGGTTTGGAGATCTCTTCCAGTGAGACTCAGTGTGGGCACCTTAACACAGGGGAGAGGAAGGGAATTTGGTTCCTGACTTTGTTTCTGTGAACCATTACAATTTGACATTTAAAAAAAAGAAAACACTGTTACTCAATATTACCCACATAGCCTGCTGCTCGGAGCATAAAACTAGTGCTGGTATTTTAGTATAAAAATAGTTCCCAATAGGTCTTGGGTGAGGTGACCTTTCAGTGTCATGCCATTACGGAAATATACAAGTTTATGTGAAATATATCAAACTATGGGTGATTTGTAGTTGAAGATTAATAAGAAAATACTGTACATAAGTCAGTTTTAATTTCATTACGTTAAACAGTTGCTATGTAAAGAGTCTGTTGCTCACAAGTTGCACAACATGTGAAATCTAGCTGCTTGTCTATATTTAGAACAATAAACGGTACAAATAACGCCCAGATTAATTAAAATGGATACCAATTAGCACATGTAGTAATTACCAAGTGCACGGGACTAAAGCTCTCACAGAAAAGACGGACGAATGTCTCTCTGATACTATATTGATCCAGGTGGTTTGGCTCAGCTGTGTGTTATTGGGCTCTATTGGCTGTGAGCACAATCAATCACAGTTTCAACACCTCTCCTGTCACCTTGAAGTCTGTCCTGACAATAAAATAGTGTCTGCGCCTTTTCACTTCATCACGTCGCTGCGTGCACGCCAGCAGGCTGTCAGTCTCGGGATTCTGATGATAATGGCTCACAGATGGCTGCTGTTCCTCCGGTAAACAGGAAGTAAGTGTAGACTTTGGAAAGGGAATAAGGGACGAAAAAATTAGGTCATAATTTCTTATTAGTAAACAATCCCAGAAAAAGATGTAAAATAACTTTTGAATTTTTTTTTGAGTCTATAGTTACATTTATTAAGATAAGAGGATACTTCACAGTTGATCGCAAGTTGAAAACAGCTATATAAAGAGCACCTTTTTAATCACTTTAATGGCAGGGATCAGGGAACCTTGAGAGGACAACTGTTTTGTAACTTAGGGCAAGTGCAGCTTTTAATTTGTGAAGCCATTATTGCAGTGGATATATACATTCATAAGAAAAAGAAACTCAGCTGCTATGGTTTGTCTATACAAATTCAGGGTGTAAAACTGAAGCTTGTAAGGATAAAAACAGTTTTGCAAATTAATATTTGTTAAAAGAAAGCGAAGGGTAAAATGTCAGGAGTGAAGAAACTCAAATGATACAAAAAAATCATGGTTTTGTTCACCGTTTTGTCTTGCTTTGTTTTTGTACAGCTAAATGGATAATGAAATAATTGCATCTGCCAAGAAGATTGGTGGATTTCTTTGTTTTGAAGGAAAGATCACACAAAAACAACTGACTGGATTGGCATTAATGTTGGTAGAAGGCTGTCGGATGTGTCAGGGAATAACCCATAAAAAGTTTTGTGCAGGTCAACATCAGGGGCCGGTTCCAGTTTTTGTAATCCTTTTATTAAAAATTATAAGATCGGGTGCACATTTTTCCCAGTGAAGACCTCATGGATCTTAGTGGAAAACTGATGTCTTTGCCTAAGTGAAATTTGGTGCATCTCGACTAATTTATAGGGATTGTTCGGCCTTGGCGGAGGTATAGTGCTCAACTCAGTACCATTGTAGCTAATTAATCAATAAATTGATTTGCAGCAAAATAATCTGCAACTATCTCTTCAGCCATCACTCATACAAAACATCGCCTGGTTCCAGCGTCTCACATGTATGGATTTTCATATAATAGTTATTATCTGTGTGATCTTAGACACTTTGACTAAGCAATGAATCAGTTTATTGAGAGAATAATCAATAACATGAAACACATGCTTCTGTTACAACCCTAAATACAACAGTATCAAATATTGATCGGCTCAGAATACATATGCCTGAACAAAGGACAATTTGCCCAGATATCTCTAGCTATGCAGCCTTTGTAAGATCAATATTAATATGAAGGAGAGTGGGTTTCTTTGTGGCCAAAACAAAGAACCAACGAGGCAAATGAATAAATAACATTAAGTGAGTCACTGACTTATAAATTCTAGGGTGGGGTCTGAATGAGACTGTGCTGTCCAAAGTGATCATAATGTACCGAAACTCTCTGGAAGAGTCCTGCCATGGGGCAGAGAGAGAAGCAGGGTAAAACCTTGGGCATCTTGTCACTCCATGGCTGGTGTAACACAGAAAGACAGTCGCTCACATCCATAACTTTGGGCAATTTTAAGTCTCCAACCCTCTTGACCCGCCTGTCTGGTGGCAGACTGGAACATGAGTGAAGAGCACGAGGATGAGTCCACACGGAAATAAAACATGCCTGCTCTGTCAGTGACGGTGGACTTTGCTTTCTGTTTCTATTCATGTGCAATTAGTGAGTTTAGGTTTTATTTTTGGAGAGAAATGACCCAGTTATACACATTTGTAAATACACAGATTAAATACTTAATGTAATAGGGGACTGTGCATGTAGTGATGGAGCATTTTGATCCATTTTTTTTGTACTATTATTCAGCTTTGCTTAACAAATGAAGACAACTTTCAGCTGGGGCATCAGCTGAGTTAAAGCTTAGTCTGACCAAATATGAAAAAGCGCTGCATTTGCCCTGCTGCATCACAAAAGTCATCTGTAGCAAACCACTTGTGAACGACTATCAATCCTCTTAACACAAAAAGTAGTTGGGTAAAATGCTACTGTACCTATCTCTGTCTGATAAATGGTGGCCTCTGGTGTGGGCCTGGATTTCCAATTACTTTTCTGTGGCCTCTCCCAGTCTTGCTGGTGCCCGCGTGGCTTTTGAAGGATGGAGAGGTAAATGCAAAACAGCCTCTGTGATTTTCGGTAGCCCGGCCCGTCCAGCCTTTGATGTATAAGGCCTTGTGTGAGTCCGCGGCTGCATTATGTATTGGTTGCCTTCCTCACACACCTTTTTTTGTTGCTTGTTGTGATGCTATGTGTTGTCGAACAAGGAACGGACCAGGAAGACAGTGCGGCTTTGAAACGCTTATCATCAATTTCTGTCAGGCGAAACCTCCTTGGCGGTGGCGTGATGTGAATGTGTTTAATGTGACTCCCCGCACCAGGATTTACCACTAAACGTTTTATGGAAACCAATCACTTGTTAACAGTATAGAAAAACTCAGGAAATGCAACACAGAGCCCTGTTAGTGCTTTGATATGCTCGTCTCCTTATGACTCCTCTCTGCTCTCTGGCTAAATAATAGAAGCCTCATTTAAGCAGCCGCCTGTCAGACGTGTTCACAATAACACCGACTTCTCCGGAGCATTCAGGTGAGGGGTAGTGCAGAAGCAGGACATAAAGTATAAATCCTGCTGTGGAAATCACGCTTGTTTGGTTTATAGCACATCCACACTGGCGCTGGTGTGCTGCTCGAAACTCGTTGACTTTCCAAGTTGACATCTTCCTTGGTGTGTTCCATGCGTCTGGTTCCTCTTTTTCATCTTGAGAGATTTGTGTTATTTGGTTTTATTTTATTACAGAACTTTCTTATAGTTTTGCATTATTTCCTTGTTAGAAACGTCATCAATGCAACCGCTCGCTCATGGTTCATCCTCATGCTTATTTCCCACATGGGCTCATTCAAACATTATCTATAGAATTAGTTCTCATGAGAATGTCCGCTGACTTTGACATTTGAGGTCTTACATACAGCCCTTCTGGATAATTTCAGGAGATTATCTGGAGTTCTGTGGGAGTCTTAAACCATTTCAAACATCACCCCCCGTGGAGAGGTAAGGCTGGACTCGATCCAGAGTTTGCCTTTCACACATAAACAGCGCAGCGGGAGATTCTCCACTCAGACACGTTCACCATAACAACAATGAATTCTCCGGAGTATGCAGGTGAGGGGGTGACTCAGCAGGCGGAGACAGCATGGGACGTTTATATCTGCTTTGGATTAACTCGCTTTTTTGTTCACAGCACATTGACACAGGGCTTCATCTCCTATCACCACAAACTCTCTTGACGTCTCTGTCGGTGTCTCGTATGGCTCCGCTTTTTCATCCAGAGATATTTCTGTCCTTTTTTTTTTCTCAGTTTGCACGATAGAAACGTCATCAGCACACCCACTCGCTCACAGTGAGTCTCCTGCTGTGTTCTCACGTCAGCTCCTCCGGACTTTCTCTGGACTTTCTTGTAGGAGGCCAGATGGAGAAAGAAGGTTGAAACAGTGGATGCTCTCACTCGGATATTTGCATTTGCACATACCCCCATTGTGGAGAAAGTCTGGTCTATCACCGTAATTCAGTGTCTGAAAGCCGCCTAAGTGATGCCAAAGGGGTATAGAATCCAAAATAACTGAAATCGAATTAAAACTAATGAGATGAGTCACCTTTTTAAATTAAAGACACATAATACTTCTATGCTGTTTACCTCCACTTCAATCAATAATGCCAGACATGCACCCTGGATTTTGAATCATTACATTGTGGTCCAGGCTAAAATCCACCTGTCAATTTACAGGTCTTATTTTAAGAATGCAGCAAAACCATTATACATATTTATGGTGTGTTTGTGTGTTTGTATGGTTTGCTTATATCAGAATCCAGTCCTGCGAACTGCTGGGAAAGCCATCCAGAAGTCAAGTCCTCCCCACAATGACCGAGGCCACCCTTCTTCAATACGTCAATCAAGCTGACAGACAGCGCTTATCTCCCAGTGAGAGAGAAATGGACCGAGCTCCCCATCCTCCTGTCAGTTGATCCATACGGGCAAAACCCCACAGAGTCTTTCAGGAGCTCATCAGTTGCACATCACAGATAAGGCTATTGAGATGGGAGGAGGAAATCTCAGGGGTCTTCCTGTGTACTGCACAGGGATCAGATCTTAGGAACCCATGTAAACCCCATGAGGGATGTGATCATATTTTTTATATATTTAAGTCATTTAAGAGCAGATTTTCTTTTTCATAACAAATACAAAAAGTAAAGTTTCACACAGTGTGACCAAGCATTTGGGGCATATAAAAGCACATCAATACAATATGCACATAAGCAAAGTCCTACCATTAAAAAAACTCAATGTAATTTTGTGATAAAGTTTAAGAATAATACACTGAGCCTTTCAAATTATGATTGATTGATTGATTAATTGAAATTAGGGTTGCAAAATCCGGGAATATTCAAAGTTGGACATTTTCCATGGGAAATAGCAGGAATATACAGGAATATATGGGAATATACGGGAATTAACGGGAATAAACTGGAAATTGTGTTGGTAATTTATACTTACTGTATTTACCTTGTCTTATACAGACATACATATAAACATTTTGTTTTTTCATAGGCTGATTTGAGCTCTGAGGAAACTTTGGGCACTTGACTATATGCTCTGCATCTTTGTGTCATTGTTAACATAGGTCTTTGCATCGTATTTGCAAATGTACACAGCCTTTCCTTCTACCTTGGCTGGGGTGAAATGTCTCCACACAGACGATAGTGCACGTGGCAATGATCTGTAGAATAAGATGAGAAAAAAGCTTGTAAAAAAACCCTAATGCAATGCTGAGATATAAATAAATAAATAGTTGTCCGCCCCTTTGCAACCCTAGTTGAAACATTATCAAGTGAAAAACCATTTACAATTTTGAAAGCAGCTCAATGACAGTTCATAGCGGTTGTGGGACGTCACTTGGTACATTCACTCAGGTAGTGTATAGTACAGTGTAGTTTGAGTTACTTGTACATGTATTACTATGCCACTTCAAGGGGAAACATTTTACATTTCACTGCATCAGTATTTTATCACTTTAGTGCGCTAAGTAATGTTTTACTTAAAAAGATACTAGAATACTAAATGCAATGGACTGATGAATATTATCCGATTCCTGACCTTTTTTTGAATTATCACACACTAGGAAGAAAAACTTTGTGTATTTGAGACTGAATGCAGATTTCCCTTTTCATTTCCAAACATGATTTAACTTAATTGACCCGTAAAGGCCTGAAGAGATAAAATTATACAGTATTTCATAAAGAACGCAAAGATTAGATTAAGAATTTTAATTTGTGAAGCAATGCTTCTTTATTTAAAATCGTTTCACAAACGCTCTGATTAAACTGTGTTCAAACTAGCTTCACCTCCAACAGATGATCGGTTTTTTACCAAAGCTCGGATACCATGATTTTTTCTTTTATCATCATAGATTATTTCTATTTTTACTTACACATAAGTGAAGGATCTGAATACCATCTCAAATATGTAGATTTGATTATAAATACCTATACTAGTTAAAGATCAAATGCTGAACTATTCCACTTCACTAATGACTAATATAATTTCTGACAATAACATGTAGTACTTTTATAGTACAGCTATAATATACAAGCACTTTACACTATAGACTTTGGTATAACAGCCACATAGTTAAAACTGCACAATCATGATTAAAATGCATATTTCTTTCTTTAAAGTATTCAATCAAGGGATCTGACGTGCTTTTTAGCAAAGTCTAAAGTTTCCCTGGTTCGTCTTAAATTAAAAACAGGAAACAAATTCCATATTCCAGCCACTTAGACGAGGTGACTGTATTAAAATGTGTCGGCATCTCATAATTTATCTGCCTAAAAATTATTCAAATTGTTTCTGAGCCCCAACCAGTCAGTCAGGAGTTGGACGCCTTCGAGAAACACAAATTAAAATTTGCTGTTAATCTCCAGGCCCTGAAATGCCACTCCATTGCACTTTATCTCATTTGTGCTTATGTAATAAGCTCAAGTGCTTTTGGCTGCGTTGTTGTTAGTCATGCACTAAATCTCAAGTTGTTTCACACCAAACTCTCGAGTCGCTTCAACCATCTGCTGCTCCAGAATTTGCCTCTTTTATACTTTCTTTTCCTTGGACCCCTCCACAATCCATTTGAGAATTAAATGTCTGAGTATAAAGTTTGCTATTTTGCTTTTGGTGCCATGTGGTATCAGGTTGCAGCACTAATATAAATAATTTCCTAAGCATCAGTGAGGGAACACTAACAGTAAGTATGTCTCGGAACTTGGTTGTCACCATGAAATAATTAATAAAGGGGAAAAGAGGGTTTATTGTGCCACTGCAATAATAGCCATTGTTTGCACAGAAGAAAAAGATCACGATGTTGATTTTCAATTGACTGGCAATCTGTCTGCAGAGGGGTAAACAGAGGCCCGGACACCAGTGGCATTGGCAATGAAGTCGTAGCAGTCGTGATACTGAGTCAGCAGAAAGTTATGTATTTTGACGACCTCTTTGATGAGGATGGTTCAAGGTGAGAGCCGGTATGTTTCCTGTAACGTCACAGGAACATCTGGCCAGCGGTTACAGTACAGCATCCGTCATGGTGGTGTTCTTCTCCTGCTGCAGTCAGGCCAGGTAATATTAGGTTTTATGATGCTGCCATTGAATAATGAGACAGCCTCCTATCGCATGCAGAGACATACACTCAAGAAGAAGTGAATTTATGGATACTGATAGCTAATTTGTATATAACTACTGCAGTGTCTGCTTCGCCTGTGGTTATATTGGTTTGCAGTTGTTTTTTTCTGAAACTGCAAAAGTGAAAAGGGAGCTATGATCAAGTGTGTAGTTTATATTTAAGTTCGAATGATCAACTGAACTTGTATTACTGTTTCATATGTTTCATGTTGACCATTTCAGGGGTCTTTAAAGCAACCTACATAATCTTCAAACCCCAGGTCACAACTTTTCAAAATAAAACCCCTGTACTTCTACTTGGTTAACAGCAAAATGGACATTAAGCTTTTACTTTAAAGAGAAATTGCTGATTCTTTTGACATTGTTGCCAGGAGGGAGATCAGCACCACATGAATGTCTGTGTCTGTCCCATAAATAATCAAATGTTCAAAATGCACTGGCGGGACATATTTGACCTCCGAGCCTCCATTTGTCGGCCAATGCTGTATTTTACCCGAGGATGTAGAAGAAGACATGTTTAACTCGGTCCACAGACTGACTGTTGAGTCACACCCTCACTGACTGCAAGGCCCTGTTTGCCTGTCTAGGTTCTGTTAATGTTAAACATATCATGTCTCCAAATTGCACCAAATTCAACAGTGCACTTCCTCAGGTCTTTAACAAAACACACGCCAAGTGTGAATCGGAAAAGATGAAGACGGAGCTCAGCTGTGATACAAACATATTGTGCAAATAGCATCAGACCTTATGTAGTTAATGTTTGATTTTTCATACTCACACAGTCTTTAGATTATAAAGTTATGCTCTAAATTAACATTATACAATCACAATTAGACTAATCCTTGCATATACCACTACCTTAGTAGGTGTATGTTGAACTCTCTGTGAGCATAAGTAGTAAATCCCATCTGATGTAGATGATTTATTTGATCCCAAGATTGCAAATCCACCAGGTTTCCAATTTGAGGGCACAAGGCGGTTTCAGTATTCTAACTACTCTGCAATAATGGCCCAGCTTCACAATGAGTCTCCTTGGTCTCCTGGCACCTTCATTAATATTCAGGCTGGGCTGCGAGCCCACAGGTCGAAATGAACTATGCATGGATCTTCTCTTGAGATGCTCACACCAAAACATTCTGGGTGTAAGTGTGTGTCTAGTGGATATGTAAAGATGAGTTGATATATCAAGCGATTTAAATGTGCAATCATTTACCTCCACGTAGTAAATTTTTCCAAGGCTGGTTATTCCTCTTAGCTCATTTCCCACCGCATCTCCATTGATTAATGGAATGGATGGCTGTCAGAGTCTGTCACAGAGATATACAGCCTGTACTGTATGGGATATCTTAATCTACTGTATTTCCTCAGGAGGAGTTTTAAAGTTCAAATCATACCAATTTCTTTTTACTGCCGTCATTTTGATGGAAAAGCTGACACTGTCCCTGTATCAGTACTTTTATTTTACCCAGTCCAGTCGTTCAGCTGTTGATCTAACCCTAACAGGGGCACCGTGTCCATAAACAGTTTACCTCATTAAAGCTACCATTGTAGTTCTCTGCGATTTTATCGGACTAACCCCTCACGGAGTAAAACGACTCGGTCATCAAAGAGTCGCTGGTGCTTTTATGAGCACTGAACGGATGCTTACCTTGTAATATGCTTAGAAGGTAAAATAGTTTGACAACTTAATCCTTTCAATGAACTTTTCTCAATGCTATAAATTGGTCTCAACAGATAGACAGCCAGCCAAGATTGCTATAACAGTAAGTGAGGCCATTTTTTATGATACAGACATGCATTTGGAAAATGACTGAAAAATGTGGAGACCAGCAGTCAGGAACTTGAATAAAAATGCACTGTGAAAAATGCAATATGAGTATAACACAGTTGCGAAAGTTGTCTTGTTGTTAAATATGCAGAGAGTGCCTCATATAATTGCAGCAAAGTCTTTGAAAGTCACATTTGGATTTTTTATTGACCGGTGAAATGTCAGTAATTGATAGGTATTAGTTAAAGGCAATTTATGACCTATTTGTCTTTACTGCAGAATGAATAAGATACAAAAATATGTTGCAATTAGTATAAACTTGTATTTACAATGTACTGAATGCTAGCTGTGTGTATCTCATGGAATTTCAAGGTGATTTTGTTGTGGCTGATTAAAACTCATTAGACATAAATGGACATTTATAATAGATGAAAGGGTAGGAGATACTGTGACATATTGTTTTGTATATGACTGCTTTTTGTTTTCTGTTGGATTAAATGGAAAATAATAGCTTGAGCCAATCTTGTATAGTGTCTCATGAACCAAGAAATTCCTGTGCCAACGTGTTCACGTAACAATTAGCAAAGATAAACTTTTCTTTGCTGAGAGAAGCATTGAATTCTATATAACATCGGTTTTTTCATAACATCTCGGACCGAATGATTCATGAAATCACTTAGGCATCATTTTCAGGAGTACACAGCTTCTTAATGATATTCTAATTATACAGTGAAGATTAATTTGCTTGTGTGCAGCAAATTATTTGATGGATTATCTCGAAATTGGTATGGAGTGGTGTAAATGGGGAATCGAGACGGAGCGCCGATTTTTCATTGTGCCCTCAAATGACCAAAACATAAATTAATATCTTTGAGCACCACTGGATCCTTTGCAGGGTAAAACCTTGGAGAGGCAAAACTCATATTTAAACAGAGAAACACCACAATTCCAATTTTTGTAGCTTGCAAATGACTAATTAATTAATGGTTCATCAGTTGATTACCGGCGACGCTCCCTGGACACCTCCCTTATCTGCCCCATTTAAACTGCAGACTTTCAATTACAGATGGAGCTTCGCCGCATCTTTCCACGTTACGACAAGGACTTTGCTATAGGTTTCCATAATTATGTTTGTTGTGGTATACTTTTAAATTAAGTCATTAAAATTGAGAGAGAGGGGGGAGGGGAGGTGCACGAATCATGAACCATTAAAACAAGGGCGCCATGAAAACTCTGGTAGCAAGTAATTACTGTTGCATGTCTGGTTTTCTATTCCCTCATCGGAGGTTAACTGTGGTGTGTGTGTGTGTGTGTGTGTGTGTGTGTGTTCTCTTTACACTGTTTAGAGTCCGAGTCGAGCACAAACAGTGACATGTTTTTTTTTAGATGTCATTTGGCTCATCTCTATTAACAGCTATCTGCATATGAATGCAGATATATTGAAAAAGCGGATGAATTGCAGTCAATGTTCTCCACCTCTCTTGCTCTCCACACTGGCTGTTTATCTGCAGGCAACTGAAGCCTGCTCAAACAAAACACAAACTAGAAACAGAAACCAGAAGACTTCCATTCCCCCGAATCTTCTCCATCGCCTACAGATTATGTATACTCACATGCAGAATCTGTTTGTAGAAAATACAGAGGGATTCTTGATTTTACCTCTTTTAGGTTGAGGGCAATGTCACTATTTCTTGTTCGTTTTCTGTTCCTGGTTTAAAGGGACCAATGGGACCAGTCCATCATACAGACTGACAAGTAACTCATTTCTTAGACACTTTAAGTGAGTATCGCTCTGCACCATCAGCACAACATGAACCCCAGCGAGGACCTCCAGTTTTGGTGACTGACAGCTGATCATGCAGCACTTTGCTGCACCGCATGTGTGTGCCATACATAAGCTTAGAAAAGGAATTGACTATGAGTATGACTATTCAAGACTGGAGCTTGAACTCATGATAAATCATGACAAATGGAAGGAGGCAAACAGGTAGCGTCTTTGGCTGATGTAGAACGACACAACACTCAATTTCACCTGCATCCATGTGGTGATGCACGGACATGACTTGTGCAGAGATCTATCTTGACAGAAAATAAACCGACTTGATTTGGATTTAGGTTTTTTATTTGAGATAAACTGCTAATCAACAAGTGTAGGTCCTACTCTTGGTCCTGCTGTGCTTTAACATCTTAAATGAGCCAAAAGGGTCAAAGCACTTCACTTTGTTCAATCTGTAGCAAACACTTGCTGTGAAAAATACCTTCAATGATACAAGTACCTCAATTACATTTGTTAAAATGTCGCTTTCTCCTAATTAGAGATATAACCTACGCTCATGTGACCTTGAGAAATTAGATTTCCAAAACAGAAATGCAAATCCAGTGGAATCATTTAACCCTGGACCACCTTTATAGTTGTGCACCTCTGACAGTGCATTATATTTTAAAATATACAGGCATATAAAAAAAAGGCATTGTGATTAAGGTCAGAGGAGAAGAACAGATTCAACAACACAGGTGCTGGAAGTTTGACTGCAAGTCTGTGGAAATACCAGGGCTGACCCAGATTTCTCGAAGCTTTGTCCCTTTTATTATGTATGCTTTACCACAAAAAAACTCAACATGATATAGGAAAAATACATCCGTACATAATTTTTATACATCAACATTAATACGTATTTATCTCTACAACCATTGACAGCACTGGGACACAAGGCTACATGATGGACTAAGCAGCGTTAGCAAGCTGCCAAACAAGTCTGAATAAGAGTGAGTTCAGCCTTTAATAACGTTAGATCGGCCTGCCGGTACTAACTTATGTATTTATATATATATGTATATATATATATATATATCAGATGCACATATCAACGGGACACTATAGAGTGTTTGCTGTTTTTAGCTGATGTCAGCCGGTCACACTGTTCCTTTGAAAGAGTCAATGAAATGCAAAACTCTGAGACCACCACATGAGACGGAACAAACATGAATATTTAAAACTCTTAAAGTCACAATGACACGTCATTCAATATATAAGTATATGTGGCTCTTTAAACTTTGTTGCTGTTGTTGACATGGAGGGCAATCACAGCAGAGGCGTTTCATAGGAATCATCAGACGTGTAAGAATGTAGATCGTTTGATGGCTTATTAGAAAAAGGACATTTTTGATAATCTAACCAGTTTATTTAGGTTTAAAGAGTTATAGGTTAACATCCGGTAAATTCAGGTGTAATGGGTCTGCAACACTTGGATAACTAACTTTCTCTTTTATATTTTATGATAAATGCTTAAGATTTCCTATGAAGTACATTTTGTAACTATCATCTTATTCTTATCATCAATCTTCCTCAGCTCAACATTGTGGTTTTTGCTGTCACAGCCTCACTTGCGCTGTGTTGATCCTGAGTTTTTGTAAACTTAAATTGTAAATGAGACCACTCATCTTTCCTCACATAGATGAATCTTAACATGTTGTGTGGTGCTTGACCCTCGTGCAGGAAAATGTGTTGCATCCTTTCCAGCTTCAGCTCTAGCTTGCAAACAAACAGACAGAGTTAGAGCAGTGACACATTTCTGTTGTGGTTGTTGCTCTGCTCTCGAGCACACTAAAAAAAAAAAAAATGCTGGAAGGTGCACAAGCAGACTCACGACTCTAATTCCAGTTTGCTATTCATATAAGACCAAGTGCGTAGGCTATGCTCAACATGTTCTGTCTGTTTTTAGTGTTTTTTTGCGATTATACTGTTGCAGAGCAGGTGAAACATCTGCCAAGAACATCTTACTGTCTCCTGTCTCCATATGTTTGCCGGGTTCTGAAAGGGAGGATCATGTATAATAGGAGTGGAACCAAAATTACGATGGTTGATCGTTAGTTCAAGTTCAATATTCTTCGATTAATCAAGTTGCCGTGCATTAAAAGGGGTTGACATTCAAACATGTGTTTCAATGTTGTATTTCAATGCATCATGTAATTTAACAGTACTAAGACTTTAGAAACTGGCTGAGGAAGAATATGAGGCCAAAATACAGGATGTCAAGGTTGAGTGTGTTCTTTTATTAACCTGCAATGTCTGAGAGGTGCTTCACTTGGCACTTTAGCCCTGAGCTTCTTCTCCCTACTCTTGTAGTGAAATTATTTAATCACATCACACTACAGGCATCGTCTTAGGATAATATGATGGAATGAAAATACTGGTCTACTAGAGAAGTGTGTTCAACTTCCTGAAACCATCAGCGCAGAGGGTCTTCGATTTTCTTTGCTTATATTTCAGCACTGCCGTGACCTCCAGGACACAAATAAAGCTTGGGATTTGATGTTTATTTGTTCATTTATATATTTATTTAACTTTTTGAGGAGAGGGAGTAAGAGGGAGTACAAAGAGGATGTAATATTGATTGGTTTGAGAAACACTCGGTTTCCCTCTGGTTACTGTGGAACAGAGGAAAGGCAGTTGGCTTCAAAATGAAAACACTTGTTGTTCTCATTTGGTTTCATTCCGTGGACATAAATGTGCAATATTTAATGCTGTATTGTTTAGTAAAGATAAGTGACTGTCCACAATTAAAAAGAGAGAAATTTACAAGATAAAACATTCATTAGTGAGCTTTTTTTAACTGATTCCAGTCCTCATGCTATGCAACATTATGGGCTACAGCTTTGTCACTGTCTAAAAGGAAGCAGAAACACATTTATTATTCCTAAATATTCCCATTAAAGTAAAAATAATTGAAAAATGTAATCCATGTAAATTTTTACTTTCATTTCAGCTAGTTTTTAAATGGTTTCTAGTTGTTGAATTGTTGTGGTTTTAAAGACGGATGATTTTACTATGTGTACTCACTAGACTGATCATGTTTATGGAGATTGTGCATATATATTTGAGTTGGAATAAAGGGAAAACTTATTTATTCTATTGTACAAACGGGCATTTCATATTTATGAACTTGCCTGTAGATTAATCCAGCTACAGCTGATTATCTTTGGGTAAGAGAATGTTTATCATTTAAACAAGCATACAAAGTCTGGATAAGTTAATTTCTACGTTACATTGAACAAAAGCATTCGATCCACTTAGTTTTGGTTTCACGTTGTAATTTAGGGCGCAGACTAAGGAATTCTGACAGATATGTCCTCTTGTTTATCACCTTTCTGGGCTGTGTCTACATGTACATGATATTCAGTGTGCGTCTGATGAACTATTGTCATCAGACACTAACTTTTTGATTAAATGCATAGAAAAAAGGGTTAACCTTAACCCCAAGTATTCTCTCGGTTTGACTGGAGACAATGAATAATTCAGGTTGCTTTGTTAATTCTGTTGCCATGGTAATATCATATTAATAACAGCAAATTGAACTTCCCTGTACTTCAAAGATGATATCATCTAAAGCTGAGATTTCAAGCACTCCTGGAAAGCGCTTCCACTTCTCTTACTGTCAAATACCTTCTCAACTTCCTGCTGTTGGTCCATACATCCAAACTATACACACATCACATTTTTTTTTGACTAAATTGAACTTGTCAGTCCAGAGTGCGGTCTTTGGTCTAAGGAAACTTTCACAGCTGGTATTTTGGTTTGGACTAAACTGAAAAGTCTGCAGGTTCGGACCAAAGCAGGTGTGAAAGCCAGTTGAATCAGTATGAACACTTCATCCCTGAGCTGTGGGTGACTTTTCTACAGTCCTTAATAGTGCAGGTCGGGAGCGTCTTGCTTACTTACTATGAAGTTAATGTGTCAACTGTCAACTTTTAAGTTAAAGCTTCACAATTCCATCTCCTGCTCTGATTTTTCAGGGCTTGTAATATATTTGAATAAAATATTCATATTTAAAGTGTTATTTTTAAATGTATCTATTTCAAACCCCTTGTTTGAGGGATTTTTTGTCACGGATTACAAAGGCCAGATTAAGGGAATCTATTGGAATAATACAAAACACACTGACTGAAAGTTTATCCTCAAATGAAGATAAGAGAAACTGCTAAAGGGCTGACTACTGAATTAATGAACACCATGAGTGTACCAATATTTTGGAACCTACTTATAGCTGCCAATCATAACCTTTTTTATTCGTTTGTTTGTATCTGTCTGCATAATTAGTCGGAGGTTTTGAAATGTGGGATATTGAACCAGTTGATCATCTGAAGTTACGTGTTGTTTGTTAACTCAGCAAAGAGACGGTGAACATTTTTCTGTCCCATCCATTCACTTGTTTACAGCTTGATAGATGGGGTTAATGTCTGCAGCAGGGTGGTTCTAAGATGCTGTAAAGAAGTTAGAAACGGGTTACCCACAGTGGATGCCACTGTAAGGTACACTCCCTGGGATCCCTGTTAGTCACCGAGGCCAGGATATGTTCTGCCGTGTGCCTGGGGCGGGCGTGTGCCACGCGGGTGATGCTTTCGCCTGTCAGGTGGCCTGTGGTGAGACCTAATCCTGTTGAAAATAGAAATGTTTTCTGCCTTGGGATGGGTGGGGGGGGGATGCGACCGGCCCCAAGGAGTCAGTCATCCATGTGCACAAGGAGAGATAGCCTAATCTTGTCACAGACACGGGGGGAATGAAAGTCCCGAGCTATCAGTAGCAAAGACTTATGCTCAAGGAGATGATTTGTAAAATCATACTAGCACATGATAGACACTGAGAAAAGTTTGTTTTGTTTTATTTTCTAATCCGAGGGGCTTCACTGCTGTTGATCTGTAATTCACTTATGCATACATTTATTTTATTAACCCTATCATACACTTACCCTTGAAACTACTTTTCTGCTGAGCTTGCTGCTAGGATTTTTACCTCCATCCTCTATCATGCTCTAGTTTTCCACTTCGTTTGGTTCCCTGTTCTCAATTTGAAATGTTTAAATGTTAAATGTTGTGCAGATGGTGTTTTTCAGTGACTCATCTTGCCCAGTACCCTGTTTCCTGTATGGGGCTTCTCAGTTTCTATTTAAACTGGATGTATGTTTCTGTTTGTTTAGCTGCGAATATCTCAAGGTTGTTGAAGGAGAAGTGGCTTTCAGGTGTGATTGCCCCTCGGACTGACACATTTTATAAAATGTGTCAGTTAAGTGTCCTTGTTGCCTTTGTCAGCTATGCTTCATAAGAGCAACATGTGTGGCTACTTGCTGCTCTGCATGCTGTTGTGGAGGTAGGTCGGTGGCAGTAAGAGTGATATTCTCTGAGGTCCTGTCAGTGTGACGGAGTGGCAGGAATAATTTTTGCAAGCCCGGGCTGACGGCTTTCAAGAGGGGAAACAATGGGCCAATTCCCTTATCAGGCTCGGCTTCGCTCTTAAAATACCCAGCAGCAGTTCTAATGGGGAGCCGGCTTCAAGGTTCCACTCAAACAGCTCCTTCTGCATTATCAGAAGGGGAAGCCGAGCATAATATGTTTGCTGTTTCAGCAAGTAATGCCATCAACGCCTGAATACGGCTGTGAGAGTTCTTTAGTCAGAAGAACAGTATCTTGCTTCAAATCACATAGCGAGCAATCATTCATGCTGCTGTGGAGAATCTTGGTTAAAGAGAAAAAAGGTAAGACTTTCACTGACGTTCACACAATTGTTTGCATAAATAAATACAGAAGTGGTTTTGAGGGTTTCGGTTTAAAGCATTTTTGAGATCCAACTGACATGCAAACAACAAATTTCAGACTTTTTTTCAGGATTTAACAAAAATTAACAGCTTTTTTATGAAACATATCTACAGTGTGAACTGTGCAAAGGAGAGTGATAATGATTCCTATGTTACAAGCAACAAAACAATATCACACAATAAAGGCAGGAGCGTCCCTTGCATGTGCGTGCAGAGAGGAAATCAAATTTTTGCTATTGTTGCTTTACATGACACATGTTATGCTCTTATTCAGGTTTATCATTTTGATTTGGGTCATTACCTAAAAAGGTTTCCTCATACTGCCCATTGCTGCAGCGCCTCGGTCTCTTGGGTTTAGTTCCTGTCTCTATAAGACAGTCTGCTCTGATCGTCATGATGATGCAGAGGTACCAGCCCGAGTACTGAAAAACCTTCTCGCTTGTTTTCTGAATGTGTAATATCCCAAAGATTCAGGTCAGATTTTATTATAAGCAGTTGCACATAGAGGAATTTAAAGTAAAATTATGATTAAATGATTTTGCTTTACTAAACAACATCAGGGATCCGGTTAGTAATAAAATACTGTGGTTGCATGCTACCATATCTGATATTCCTTTAAAACTATAGCTGCCACATGTGTCAAATGTGTAGAATATTTCTATCCTATGTTTTTGTGATGGAGATTTTTGCTTATATGCATAGGGCAATAGTACAGTTTAAAATGTGTGTCTTTGCTGCTGCTCCCTAATCACTACTACTGTAACATTTAAGCTCCAACACAGATGCTAGTTAATATTCCGAAACCAAATATCCTGAATTGAAATTAATTGTTTTGCCAGTAATCAGGCGGCTGAAATGTAGAACATCTTGCCGAGGAAGGACAAGGTGTGCTCTGTTGCTGCCAACATCTCTGCAGACAAATTACAGCAGCACAGATGCTCCAACACTTTGCTCTGGATCCAAGGTCTTAGTTTTCCCAGCCAGGGAATCAAAGAGAAGTTACATCCTTTCTGATTCAAATGCATCAGCCATTTCTATCTGCATGTGCATCTGAATGTGGAAGATCAAATGTGTCCCGGCCATTCCCTTTTGCACTGTGTGCTGATGAACATGGTCTAGATATTACAGCTTCTCAATTTATGGATCCGAGTCTCTTTGATCACACCTCTATTATCCTAACCTGCCACTAGGTGCTCCCTGTAGCTGCCGGTGTAAAATGCTGCCATTCAAAATTGGTTAAAGGAAAAGTGAAAAGTTACAAATTTCACAGGCAGATTTTTTGTTATTTATTTTCTGTAATGAAGGAACAAATCACTGAGAAATCCGCAACCTCTGAAACACTAAAGATCTCTCTGGCTTTTCCAAAGTCTGATCGTCTCTCACCCACAGGGAGGGAAATGGAGCATGTGGTTATAACTGTGAGTAGAGATCTGGAAACCAAAAGCAAAGATGAAGCAGTGGTTTGCACCTTTGCTAAGAGCTTTTTCACTGGACATTATTTCCCCATATATTCTCATCGCATTTTGTATTTTCAATTCCCCTACCCCCCACTGTGAATAACAGGCCGTAATGATACCAAACTAGTCGTTTTGGTTTGGTGTGTGTTGGTTTGATGTCCCTTAATCTACGAATACATTATGTTTATGCAAACTCCAAGAATGTGATTTATCTTGAGAAATGAGGATGTCCTTGCAGATGACTGTGCGAATGTGACAGTGGTGCCTTTTAGTGAGGAGGCAAAAGAGAATTATAACCCTGACTCTGCTCGTCTCTGTAGTTTGTCAATATGGTTTACGGCCACAGCAAGCAGCTGTCATGAACCTAGTGTACATTTCCCTGCCTGCACCAACACAACAGACAGACACACTTCATGGGTATCTATGTGCTGAATGTATTTCAGCTCTGGACAGCTAAAAAGCCAAATATTCCCCCCATGAGCCGGTGGACATCAAACCAGGAGTAAACTACTAAAAGTGATTATTGTACTTAAATTGAATACTCCCAAGTGACTGCCATTTTTGGTCCATACCCACTGGATGTGTAAATGAGCAACTGTTCGCTAAGGAAAATCACTATATCATGATAGAAATGTTTTGCATTAAAAGGTGATTTGTAGGTTTACAAATCAACTTCACGCAGAGATCTACAGCATGTGACAGGCTGGAACAGCAGGGAGGCTCTGAGCATTCATCATGCAGACTGTGATGGGATCGTGCTGTGGCTGGGATCCTCAATCAAAAGATACCTTCTCTTAATGTCACTGTAGCTTACTAAAGTAAGGTAAAACAATATACGTTTTCCTGTGTAGCACCAAATCACAACATTCAGCATCTCAAGGCACTTTATGTAGGGTCTTTGCATTAGGGTCTATACTTTATAGAAAAACTCAAGAGTTGCCGCAACAAAGAATTGTCGATTGTGGAAAAAAGAACTCGGAGGAACCAGACTCAACGTGGGCGACCATCTGCCTTGACCACAGGTTTCTGAATATTAGATGATCCAATGAAAGATGTTTAAACGTAAATTTTGTCCGGCTATATTAAAAATATTGAAATTACTGTTAGTAAGTAGTGTAATAAGGAATATTAAATTATTTGCATTTAACTATTGTATATGACAAGAGTAAACCATTATTGTACAAGTTAATTACCGAAGTATCTGATTTCTTCATTTGGGAGTGAGTTTCCTCTGTCTCTTGGCTCTTGCAGGTGGCTGATCCATTGAAGAGGGAATGCTGCGGGGGTATGTGGATTAGGGGGAGACTCCGCCCACCCACCCACACCTCCAGCCTCCTGACTTCAGTGCAGTAAGCAGCTCCAGCAGCTCCAGCATCTCTTTGGAGTCAGCAGGCTCACAATTACTGCCTGTGAGTATTATTGCACTACTCAAATTATGAGACGTTCCCGCTGATCGGCATGCAGTGTACAGACATTGACTTCGAGTGGGCACATTTCACATCATCTCCTGCTTCGATGCACTGAAATGCAATCTGTAGGTGCTGTCTGACACTTTGTCAGAGGCAGCCAGCAATTAGCTCAGTTAAGACAATTATGCAGAAAACAACATGACACCATCTCATATGTGAGGGTGCTCTAAACAAAGGCTGAACAACGCAGACTCATCTCACAGCAGTCTGAACGCACACTTGTGTCCGATCTCCATATTTCATGGTGTCAATCAACGTCACTGCACCACGTCAGACAAAGCTTCCCTCCAAAATACAGGAGCTTTAGTTTCCTCATAAGCTCATGATCCGGGCATTCAAAGCAACAACTGTTTTGTTCTAGAAATACATACAGTACCTGTGTATATATAAGCATTACTATGTCTTCCAAATATGGTGTGGTGGGAAATGCAATTGCTACCAGGCTTATGTTTAAATTCAATGTTTTTTCAGGCGTAGGTAGTTTTGTGTTCACTAAGTGCAGGAATGCAGGACTGTTATTTGTTTATGTCGCACACAGTGATGTACTTTACTTGCGTACATTTCTGCACTTGAGTGTCATGACACTGGTGGCACCAGAGGGTCAACAGGAGGTGTTAATGTGCCAATGTTAGCTGCAATGTGCCAAACAAGACAACAAAAAAGAGGCGTTCAGGCAAGTGAAGATTTAGGAAAACAATGTTTATTACTTGCAGTACCAGTAATCAGCTTTCCAATTTTGTACGCAGCAGGAAGTACACTTGACATGTATTTTAGACATCCAGGACATACAGTTTGGTAGTGGAGTGTAAACCGCCTTTGTTTTCTTACCACAAAACTTTCTAGGGCCAGTTTATGTGATATCCTTTAATTTAATATTAGTCGTAATACTATGAAAAATTGTTAAGTAACTAAATTAAAATCGGCCAAATCTGTATCATGTCAAGTTATAGCAGTAGGTAATGACATAGTCAAATAAAAGAATCCACAACTGCAGCAGAAACAAGGAGGTCTGACTCTCTCCCTGGACAGTAACTTTATAGACGATAGCCCGAGCACATAACAGCTCAAGCAAGCGGCATTAGCCTTGGAAGAGTTACATGCTGTCAGCCGTTCTGACTGCAGAGGTATTCAGTAAGAAAATGTCAGACATTGTTGGTCAATATGTTTATCTGATGTGTTCAACTTTAGCCCTTTTGATACTTGCCATGTAAGTACAGCAAAGTATGGGCTGATTTTGTTTGACCAGACAGTGATGCTCTCCCACTCTAATAGGGGTTAACAGAGAGATAATACAGATATGAGTCAATATACCTGAGTGAGCCCCTTCCTCCAAACTGGACCTTTCATGTGACTGAAAAGTACTAAGTGAATTATGTGCTAAACATGAAATAAATTCATTTATTTTCACTGTGTGAGTGTTGCAGTGTCACAAATCGTCATCCTCTTCGCCTTTTAAGTTGCCTCACTTAATCAGCATGAGCAAAATGTTATTTATGGCTGGTCAAAACGAAATCATCTCCAGCATTGCAATCCCCGCGGTGTCAGAGGTAATGCAGTCTGATAAGCATTGGACCACGAGCACCTTGTGACAGCACACAGATGAATTATTAATCAGCACTCAAGTGATTTTTACACCCACTTGTATACAGAGTGTCTGTGCTGGCTGTGACTACGGGAGATTGAAATGTTACCATGTGATCAAAGGTTTACGCCAGAGATAAAAAGGATCTGTTGGAGACACGACCCATCACAGCACATTTGTGCACAAACGGAATGATTTCCATTATTCAGTCCGATAATATAGAGACGATGTGTGATTTTTTGATTGCGCCTCATAAAAAAGGTTTAAACTGCTGAACTCTATAATGTGCACATAACCCTGAAAGAGCAGCTGCGTCATCACTGTACTGTAAAGTGCTTTGAGTGGTCATCAAGACTAGAAACGCTCTGTATAAAAACAGACCATTTACCATTTTACCATTGTCATCAATCGCTGCACTGTTTCAGACATGTGCTGCATAAAAGGAAAAAGAGAAAAAATAAGACCTGAGATTTAGTGTGAAAACATTTCTTCAGATGTAATCATGATATTCTCTGATAATCAACACTTAGCTGTGTCCACTTGTAGTTTCTTAGGCCTGACTCTCTCTTTTGATATTCTACTCACCATTATGCCCCAGAGAACCATTTCATAGGTACTCACTTCAACTCATGACTTTACTTTTACCAGGCTATTGTTTTACGACATCTCTTTATTTCATATTACTCTCTGCTGATGGCGGGGAATTTGAAGAAACTTTTTCTTCCCGTGACATTATCGTAGGTTTTTATAAAAATATGAGAGATGAAAAAGTTAAAGAGACGAAATTGAGATTTCTTGTGTTAGTGTACCGTCGTAACACGTTGAGCGAGCTGCAGCTGTCTCCCAGTGGACGACCACATATCTCTGCGTTTCAAGGCAGGAGCATCACAGGAAGTGGAATCACCTCAGCTCGTCTGTGTCAATTCCCCCAAAACGGCCAATTTCCTGTCTCCGATGTGTGTTTTCACATTTTTATCATCCAGGCCGTAGTTATCTAGTTGCACTTAGGGCCATCAGTCATCGATGTGGCGTTGAGAGGAAGCCGATGTGCAGTAAAACTGACGGACGGCCTTCCGCATGACTGAAGATGTATGAGACATACGGGCGAGTTAGTGGGGCTTTTTCATTGTATTTTCAGAGCTGTCGTGAGGTGCCAGCAGGGAAAATAGCCGTGCTTACCGGGCCTCCGCTTGAATAGGGCTTCTTTGATGTGGTGTCTCAGTCATAGCTGGAAATAAATATATGTACACACCCACATATCTTTTCTTAGTAATTTAAGAATATTTCAACTGTTGACTCAGTCAAGTCTGACTATATGTAGTCCAAACCTGAATCTCTAGTTTCCTGTACACATGAATACACACACATCTTTAGTTTGTATATATCTATATTGTATTTACAAATACCTTCTAAGATGTCAGTGCTTTCATCCAGAGTGTTGTTTTTTCCAGCCTATGCCATTTGGCTTCCCCATATGTAGAATACAATCAATCAAATAGAATGAATAAATATAATAATTTGACCCAAAAAATGGATTTCAAAGTGATTTTTAAACTAAACATGCATGAAGCCACCTCACCTCACGCATTGTCATAAGTTCTGTTATCACTGTTTGAGTTTTCATCGTTCCGTATCTCACCAAACTGTTATGTGCTGTATCAGTCACACGTTAGAAGCCTTGCTTTCCTCTTTACAATAAGGATTCACTGTCACCGAAATAACTATAAACACCTTGTACCCTAACAGATTCACACTTCCCCAACTCACATAACACTTCATTTGCAGATTACCATAATCCTCTTAATTTTTACAAGGAAACATTAACTCAAACCAGGCATGTCGTTTGCATAACAATGATTATAATTAATGAACTATATCAAAATGACAAAAAAATAAATAAATAATATATATACAGCCATACACGTATATCGCTGTTTGGCTGCTTAGCTCAGCATGTGTTATTCGTTTCTTCTACATCCATGTGAAACAGGTCGAAAGCTGCTGCACTGTTCCTTTAGAGTTCAGATCACATATTCTCCTGCACAGGATGACTGTGGTGTACAGCATCAGGAAATTATTCATAATTTGCATAAGAGCAATGACGGGACACCTCTCAGTGAGCTCTAATGAGAAATGTTCTTGTTCAGTGGCTTGCACTCCACCTTGCATACATAACCCCCTTGACTTGACCTTTGAATTGCGAACGTCCTCTTCTACGCAAACCTGCATCCGTGTCGTCGAGACGGGACAGGGATGTAAAGTGAGACGTCCTGAGATGCATTGAAATGCTGCTCGGTTTAATGGCTGTGCTTTTTATTTTCTTCTGTTTACAGATGAGACAATATTCCTGACTCCACAACAGGAAATCTGTGTGTGAGTGTCTTAAAGGAAAGCTCCCTTCCACACTTTGTTGGGAAAAGTTAGCCTCAGCCCCCTCATTGCTTTTCATCACGTTGGTTGAATTTCAAACATGTTGCCCTGTCAATCTTCAGATTTATCTGTCGACATCATTAGATGCCCCGACTGTATTTGCCTGATCTGGAATTCATGAATCTCTCCTCAAAGGAACAGCTGAGTGAAGCAGCCTGTTTATTTTCAGTACCTGCCACATAATTGGTTTCTCATGCTTTAGGGCAGTGCATGATTCTCTGTCCAATTAGAGACGATTTCCCTGGAGTTGGATCCTTTATTTCCTCAATACAAGTTGTCAAAAGTAGATAATCATATTCTGGTGTTGTCAAAGGACATCTTTACACCATCAGTCCTAAAATCAAATCAAATACAATCAAATCTTCATTGGGGTTTTTGGAGAAAACGTGTGCATGAGCTCCTGGAACAAAATACTTGACAAAACATATTTGCCTGGAGTAACATTTGAAGAACACTCTCAAAATCTTCTTACACACTGGATTTCGACACACTGGAATATGGAAACAAAGACAGAGGTAGATGTGTTCTTATTTTTTTCCAAACACAACATAGTTTTCTCTGTGTCACAAATGTGCATTTCTTAAATCTGAACAATAAAGAACAAAACACCAACTCAAGAACATAAATACACACGTTGAAAAACGTACGAATCAGCCTTCTAATCCACTGTCTTGTTTTGCTGTTGTCGGTGTATTTTTGTTCTTGGCATCATATCAAGGAACTGTATTTCCCTTGTAGCTGCAGTCGACTTTAGTAACACTTACTCATAGACCACAACATAATACAGCCAGGAAACATAAACTTTCATGTTGTGCTCTCACTGAGCTTGCACGCTCTGTTCCCGGGTTTATTAGAGTCACCCGGCTTAGAAAACGAATGCACTCCAAGGCAATAAATCTTCAATGAATCCTACCTTCACAACGGTCAAGACAATACTTTACCCTCTGCGCTCATTTATATAAATGGGATGATAAAAATATCAGAAACACCGGCATAACACAGTTCAACTCAACAGCCCCCACGAACTGCAGCTTCATAAATCACCCTGAAGTTGCATCGCCGCTGCTCTAAAACAGCACGGAGAGAAACGGAACTTCATAAGCTCCGCGGAAGTTCAGAGGAAGTGTGTGAAGGTTAGCAGCTGGAGTTTTAAAGGCTGAACAGACAAAGACAAATAAACACATTGTTGTTACATCCAAGAGCACCAGGGGTATTTACTCACATTTCATACAGATACAGTGTTTTTATGTGTTGCTATTTTCTTCATTCAAGACGTGGCATCTGGAGCAGCATTAACATAGCATCTCTCTGGCTTCCCACCAATCCAGCAGAATCAATACAATGCCTGAGGACATCCCCACATCCTCATCCCTACATGGCAGAATATTTGTGTGCAGTGGATTTTCTTCTCCTACTGAGTTTCACAGAAAGTGTGGAGAGTATGTGTTCATTTTGTGAAATTAATTTTGAGATTACATTTAATAAGTCTGTAGCTGCAGGTTACTACTTCGTGTTTTACAAAGATGTTGCAGCTGAGAACTGCAATTGACATAAATGGGATGTTATGTCTTTCAATTGAAAACGTTGTTACATCTATTGTATCTCTGAAGCTGAAGGTAATGGCTGTTCTCGGTGGTCATTGGAGCTGTCTAATTACAAAGTCTAGTTCGTGTCTGTTATTAAATGACCATGATGATGTTCACTATTAGGAAGACCGCACCTACACTGAGTATAGCCCCTCTTTGGTGTCAGGGCAGCATCAGTTATTTGAGTCCTAAACATGGTGGATTCTGGTCCATGTGACTTGGTTATGGTGGCAAACTGCTGGAAGAGGATTTGTTAAATTGTGTTGTTGAAATGGTCAACAGCAATACTCAGAGAGGCTGTGGCATTCAACGAGGGGCCGAGAGCGTAAAAGCTGGGATGGGGAACCGTAAACGACCCGCCAGTGAGTTTGGTCCGGCCCTGGAGGCATTTCATAGATTTAAATAAACTTACGCACGTGACCAAAGATCCAAGCTTGACTAACATATTCCAAACCGGTGTGCAGCTGCACCTATAACATTTAACTGGTCTCTTTCTCATCCCCTCTCCTCTGAGAGTGAGGCCGAATTTACACTCACGCACTTACCCCCCCCCCCCCCCCCCACACTCACTCACAGCAGGGGCTGCATTTGAATAGTCCATTTTGCTTAGGAATCTACGGAGCCCCTCTGCTGACATTTGGGAATCTGAGGATAAACTTACTTATGGGTGAAAATAAAAGAATAAAACTATGATTGATTATCCAACCCACCCACGCAGTAGGCTACATCTAAATATCTTCCTGTCACCAAAATAAAAAACGTCAGAAATAGGCTCCTGTCGACATTTAATTGTGCTTTGTATTATGTACTCGCATACGAGAACAGGCCCCTATGTTCCCCTGAGTTTCCATCACAGCATATATTAAACTAAAGCCCATTATAGAGGCTATGTCATGTGATTAGGTGAAACGTTTCATCTCTCATCCTTAGTATCTCGTGACGTGACTTTTCCAAAATGTCACCAGAGGACAGGCGAGAACCTTCCTAACAGAGTGAAATGACCCAAAGGTATTTCAGCGGCCGCCATAATAAGAGCTGTTCAAATTCTCTTAAGGGTGAGACAAGGAGCTTCAATGCCTCACTTATCTCCTTTAGGATAGGAAACATCGCCCTTTATGAAAGGAAAGGAGAAAATGCTGCCCCACAATTCTTTGCAGCAGCAACATGTAAAGCAAAACAATCTTTTAATTGCACCTGGACACACCCATGTAAATATAAAAAACAGAACAGTTTTATTCCTGTGACACGATCCAGGACTAAAACCCTCACATGATCATCTGAATTCTGTCCAGTCAGGAGTCACAACAAACATAATAAACTTAAAGTTCACAACATCATCATCAAAACTGAATACAATATAAAAGATATTTCAATATCCTGAGTGTGGAATGGACACAATATTTGTTTGTTTTCCACGCATATTCCTCACATTATTATATTATTATAGTCCTGTTTGTTTTATTTTCAATTAAATCAGTTTTGTTGTTTATTTCAGTGAGTAAGTGATGATTACATGTTTTTCTGTATAAACTGAAAACATATTTTCTCAGAACACAGGTCATGTGAAATATTTTTACCACTGTCAATGCACGGCCTGCAGCACATAGTACCGTACATTTAGTATATATCTTATTTTAAAATAAAGTTGTATTTAAAAAAAAAATGTAGATAGAGTGTAAATAGAGTCGGATTGCCTCCGACTCTATCTAGGTTCTCCTTTCCTAACTCTTCTACTTCTCATCTTTCCTTGACCCCATGGTGTGTTCCATCTGGGACAAGGAATATTGGTTAGGAAAGGAGCTTATTTTGACTTTCTGAACACAGCCTGGGATAAACAAAGTGGAGCAGAGATGATAGAAGAAAACTCATTCACGCGAATGAGAGGTTAGGTTGTGTCCTCCCTCCATGCTCCTGCTGACCAGCGCTCACTTTAAACTTTGACAATAAACACCAACACTCAACAAAAGGTATTAGGACCTGAACAGTGTGGAAGTTTACTTTGTGTTTGTTTGAGTTCACAAGACATGTTAACACACACACACGTATACCCAAACACACACACACACACAGGTATACCCAAACACACACACAAATATACACACAAACACAAACATTCAATCCTATGTGAGACGCTGAAGTACTAAGCTAATACAATTCATACAGAACCATTACATCCCGTTTACTGAGCTGGTAACATATATTCTAACAAGTATTTTCCTGGATTATTGCGGTGACAACAGGCGCTGTGTGAATTGGGAGCTGCACCCACTTGAAAAAGTTAGGTGCAACCAATGTAAAAAGTTAGTCTGGAACCCTAGTGTGATTTATGTGTTCGTAATAAACAATAATTTATTTAGGCCCCTGAAGGATGTGAGAAAATGTAAATGGCCCTTGATAGAAAAACGGTTCCCGACCCCTGAGCTAAAGGAGCAATGCATAATGTATTCTGATTTTTTTCTGCCACCACAGTAGTAAAGTGTGTCACAGTGGTGACTGGAGTCAGCTATAACCTATCCGGCAATTACAATCTGACCTCTCTTCATCAACAAGATATTAGTTGAGATTTTGAGAATAATGTAATATAATGAGGATAAAGTCATGCTTGAGAACAAAGTAGTATAAATCGTATGGATTTTTCATTCCAATAAAATCCAGACTTTATTCTAATAAAATTAGGACTTCTTTTTCAAATACTCAAACTTGTCTTCCTCTCTAATTGACCCTAATATGACTGGATAATATTTGATTTAGATTATTTTCAGGTAATTCCGCCATTGTGCATGAAAATCCTATTTCAAGAATACTTCGAAACAAACCCATCTGTAAGTGACAATCGTGCCAGAGTCAAACTTACTGAGATCACATTTTAATCTCCATACGGATGTTTGATGTGGATATTTAACTGAAGCTCCCGAACTGGATCTGCAGGATTTAATGCATTGACAGATTGAATAATTGTATGAATAAGCAGGTGCACTGGTGTTCCTAAATAAGTGTATTAATTTTTCTCCTTTCCTCTCCTAACTTGTACGCCGGTGCACTGATACACAGATACACAATATGTAGACTTCACAGATGTCTCGTACAGAATATGTGAGCACATCCCCTCAGTTAAAAATTACAAAGTTTCATCCATGACCTCATGTGAGGTATTAAATCTGCCAAGATGACCAGTGTTTTTTCCAGCTACAGATCTCAGCATCACGTAAACTTGAAATGAATGCATACGGTCTCTTTAGTGGGGATTTCACCATCTTTGTCTCCTCCGTTGGGTTGTAGAATATTCAACAGCCAGTCAACAAACTTGCAGTTGTACATTTAATTCCAGGTGTGTCCCCGTATAATCGACGACTGGCCCTCGAGCAGCAGAGCAGCATTAGAAGTGGAAGATAAGTTCCATTACATTCCGATAAGCTGTTCAACAAGCTCCCTGATGTGCGGGAAGGTAATCAAAGAAGTGCAGAGTCAGCTGAGGGGGGAATATGAGACGCTCCAACAGTTCTCCATACATAAGAATACATGGTCGGAAATGAAACTGCCATACCAGCACCAGCACTAAACTGAAGTATTGGTTTGGTGTGAACATCGGTCTTCTTCATTGAGTCCTGCGTAGGATCTCTTGCTGTGTTCTCAGGAGATTACCTGGAGTTCAGTGCATGTCTGAAAGCAGCTTTAGTTGATTGTGGTTATTACTGTCTCCAAACATGGCCACTGTCTTTCACCAGACCAACATCCTGCCCACATTGAGATTTCTAATGTTGTTAATACAGAAATTGAACTGGAATTACGTCATCTGCACCATCAGGTTTATGAGAACAACACTTACGAATGTCCTATGAGACAAATTGTGATTTTATGAATATGGGCTATTCAAATAAAATGTTTTTGATTGATTGATTGAGTGAATGAAAAAGCCAATACATCCATTTATCTAATAGATCCAGCCAGCCGGAACACTTCTGGGGCTCAGTCATTTTAGCACAAATAGGCACCCAGATCATGACAGAGAGTTAAAAACTAAAGTAAAAATGAAGGTTCATTAATGTATGGGAAGGTCATGTTGCCCAAGAGTTTAACTTGACTTTTGGAAAGTCCTTTCTTCTCAGAACTAAATATCAGTAAGTTGCTGTGCCTTTCAGCTCGACCTACTTTTGACACACGAGAAAAGAAAACGATAAGAGAAAAATCAGCCCCTTGCACAGTATTTTCCCTTTCCTGTCAATATCCACAGAGTTCATTTCAAAAGTAGCCTTGTTTTGCGTTTTTGAAATAAAGCTGAGGCAAAATATGCCCAGATCTCTTGAAGCAAAATGTGTGTTTGTGGAAGATTTCCTCTAATCCCCGCTGCTAAGCGCAAAACAAGAATCCAAGGTCAGCTTTCCAAAGGATGCAGGGGCCATATTTCTATCATGTAAAGGGATTTACCGGGTACAGCTTTGTGGTACATAAGTACTCTGCTACCGTTGTCTCACAGCAGACACACAATTGTATCTGAGCACACTTCCAAAGACCAATATAAAGGCAAATGCTTGAAAGCTACCACCCAGGGATGTAATGCACAGAAAGAACATGCATAACGAGTAAAGAAAATCTAAATTTTTTTTGTTATTCTTTTGTTGTTTATTTACAAACCTCAAAGTAAAGGTATATACAATCCGTCCCGTTGTGTGTTTAAACACTGTATTTTCCATGAGGTGTTGCCGTGGAAACAGGTGGTGAATTGTCGTATACAGGGGTGTTTGCAAACGGAACACGCAGATACACAAAAGCTCGAACCAATTAGGAGCATCACTGGGATTTGAGGTATTATCTGTGTGGTTGTCAACAAACCCATTCACACGCTGCGACAGAAGAAACGCAAACGCATCATGTTTTTTTTTCAGGATTTATGTTTTAATGTTCCTCTAAATCTAAATTCAAAATGCATCCATCAGGGTCTTTCTAAGAAGCACTGACTGTAGGAAAGCAGTGTGCTCTAAGGAAAAGATTATCTAAATAATATATATGTGTGTGTAAGTTTAAATATTACATCACTTTCTTTTTTTTGCATTGCAATGTCAAAGCTTAAGGATCAATCAAATATATGAGTTTGAGCTGTTGGATCAAGTCAACAGCAACTTCCTCCTGTGATGATTCAGTCTGATGACATGTGTATTCTGCTTTTAAGATTATTGCAAAGCATCTGCCTCGTGATGACCTCTCATGAAGGTCATCACCCACTGCTTGACTAAAGATTATACGGCCGAGCCTCATCCAAGGTCAGCTTTTATTGAACGGGGCATGACTCACAGTGGATGGAGTTCATCGGCAAATGCAGTCCACCTACCAACAGAGAGTTAGAAAGTCAATGGAAGGAATCAAATGTACATTTCAGGGGTTACTAGAAAATGAGATAAAACCAACTTAAATTGGAAAAAAAGAGATCTTCAAGGTCTAGAGATATCTTAAAATATCTGGATCAATTAAATCTGATCCGGGCATTTACATAAGTGGTTAATTGTTTAGTTTTTCTTTTCCCCAGTACTTTTCTATTTACCATTAATGACCATTTCAACAACATTCTTCTTATTTATCAATGGAATTGAAAGCATACACTCCTCTTGGTAAATCGTTGTGGTAAGTCGAATGCAATTCTAGATTTCAACTGGAGAAACAACAATGTTCTTTTCATTTGTTTGTGTTTTCTTACGTTGCAGTGTGTTGAGTGCTCAGGGCCGCTGTGCTTAAGATGATAAACCACATCAAAGAGTAGAAGTCGTGATATGGTTACAAGAAACACTCCTCAGTCACTGTGAAGACTTCTCTCATAACACTGATTCATTCATTTGCCATTTTAGATTAACACATTGGTGATAATAAATAAATTATGATTTAATAAGTATAAAAGAATAGGTTTTAGACGTAAACATTTCTGCGGTTCACCCTGCAGGGCTTTAGTTCAGGGAAGACGTGTTCAATCAATGACATTAAATTTCAGAAAGTGTGCATGTACTCTGACTGGACACTGTATGACAGTAATGTCGATAGGAGCCCACCCCCGGAGACGTCTTGATAAACCTGTCTTGACACATGGATTTCATTATGTTCATTTTGTCTTTGACATGTGGTTGATGCTCTTATCAGGCTTGATTTACAGTAATTGGGAAAGAGGGATTTTAGTGTCTTGTTCAAGGTCGAGGCCACTTTCACTGGACATAGCTATTGATGGACACACTGGCTGCTGTCAACTTGATTTAGCTTATTATGTTTTGGTCACGGGTTGATCTAGCTATTTTCTAGGTCACCATATAGTTCGTGCTTGCGAAGTCAATCGCGTTCATGATCGTACCCTGTGGATAAGACCATTTGACTCTCGGAAGACATCACTCACATCACAATCCTTTACTTAAAGGCACAGGGCACCTACTTCTATCTCAGGGAAAGCCCTGGAAACAAAAATCCTCGTGCCATTTGTCTTCTATGTTCACTCTATTTACCAGTTGCTAGTCGTTTCCATGAATGAACCTTTTCTATCAGAGAGGGATGTGGCTGTAAGACACAGGAAGCTGCTGCGCACTCATGATTTGTTGTTTGTCTCGGCTTTTAGCTGAAGAGGAAGGAAGAGGAGAAGCTTATTTCCATCAGTACCCACCTGTTCAACAATAACTGCATAATTTTTACATCGAGCAAAGTATTCTTATTTACCTCACCTGATTAATGCATCCTCCCCCCCACACACAGATATACAAACATCAAAACCTACTAATACCATATATCTTGTGTGACCTTGTTGCATTTGGCAAAATTTTTAGTTTGCCTCACTATCTTTTAGGAAAACACCTTAAAACCTATTGTACTTCAAGTGGCATCTGTACTGGAGTTTTTTTGTTGGGCTCATTCAAATTGGTTGTAACATTCACAACAGCACAACTAGGCTCACAGTCCTTCCATGTTACAAATGGGTATGGTCGTTTTTATATTGCCGACTGTAGTTGCGGCACGTCTCTCAAACTTAACGCTTTAGCCAATTACAACCGCGCCCTCATTAAATACCTTTGCCAGAACATGGTTTTGCCTGTAATATTTCAGTGAATAGTCAAATTCTGGATACAAACATAAAGGATATGGGTCAAACAATATTCGGCTAAATGAGGCAGACTTTTCAAAACATTCATTTCATCAAAGCCAGCTCATAAATCAACCCGTACATCATCATAGGTTATATCATGAATTAATATATTCTGATCATCCACTCAAAGTGCTTTAAAAATGTGGATCTCATGACATTTTTCTTAAGTGTTGAATGTTTCAGTTCTATCACCCCTAGGTGAATTTATTATTTTACTTTTATCCTGCATGATGATCAAAGCTGATGACAGAAACTTTTGTCACATATGATGCACGGTGTGAAAAACCAAAAACATTTCTCTCTATGTCTCACTCACTTACACACACAGAGAAAGACGGATAAATAACAGCCAGTATTCAGCTCAGCAAGCTTTGCTTATTGTCTCTTGGAGCAGGAGCCCATTTTCTCAAGCCGAGGTAGACAGGTGGGGAAAAAGACAATGATCACAGAGGTATTTCCTCCTCAAGGTCAAGGAGAAAGCATTAGAGAGAAACAGAGAAGTCGAGAAATTGCTTTTTCATCCTTGGTGACAGACAAATCTCTGAAGGAAAATAACAAAAGACGTTTGGGTTTAATGCTCTTTAAACTTTCTTTATAAAAAATTCAATCATAACAATAGGCGCACTCCAAGGGAAAAACATATCTGAACTGAAACAGATTTGCCAGACATAAACTAAATTGTAATGATTATTATTATAATTATTTTGGTTTAAATGTAGTTCTTTCCAAGCCTGGAGATCGGTGAAGCATGCCAGTGCTGTGGTAAGACAGTAAGCAGACCTTAATTGATACTACCAATTGTGTCTGCTAGCAATGAAGCGCAGCACATCACAGTGAGCAGCCCATTGGTTTAGTGAGACTAGGTGTCCTGGTATTAGCTTCAGTGAGTTTGATTAGGACAACCAACAAAGAGAATACTACTGATGATGCTAGTCTCAGATCACAGGAGCATTTCATTAGACCCAGAGCCAGTGGAAAGCTACACAGCCATTCCCACGCTGCCTGTGTGGTCTGCAGTGTGAGACAGCACCGTGGTCCTCCAGCACTCTTATCAAGTAGACATCATCTAAAGCACCTGCATGGCAAAGATTTATGTTCTTTGTGAGGTCCAGGAGTGTTTAATAGCAGTGTACTGTAAGATTCTTAATCATGGCCACTTTAATGTTGAAGTCAGCCGTCAGTCTCATTGCTCCTTTTCACTGGGAAACCAATCTAGTAACGCAGCCTCACCAACAGCATACTTGAACCTGTTGTTTGACAAATAACTTGCGGTGGTACCAAGTGGCAGTTACTAATGTGTTGCATCTGAGGGAAATAGCATTGATTCTGAAAGAGTCATTTACTCCCTATTGAGAGGCGATTTGTTGGGTGTTGTTTTTGCCGAACGTGAAGGATGGTTTCTCGATGCTGGAGGTGCAGGTCAGCGGGTGGGAGGGAGGTTGCTGTAGATGATGTGTGCCACAACAAAGATCAAGCCAAAGGTGCTTTAATGATCTGGCAATTGGATCACTGAAAAAGAGTGAAGGGCAATTAATCATTTGTAAAAGAGAGGCATCAAGGTAATTGCAGACCAAGGCCCTCTGAGCACAGCTTCTAATCTTTTCCTCTACCCATGATTACTCGCAGCTCCGAGCATATCACTGTGGGAGGTTGAAAGGCACGTTAGATAATGCCACTATCATGGGAATTACATTAGAACCCTTGAGACTTCAAAATGGGTTCCTTACAACAGCAATTAAGTTGCCTTTTTCCCCCTGAAATTCTTTCATGCCGGAACATTGTGCCTATAACTTCAAAAGTGAAGGGCTAAGTAGGACTCAAGGGGCCGTGCAAAATGTCACTTCAAGGTCACCTTTAGACCGTAACTGAATGTGCTCTGATCTCTGGGAAGTGGAGATTTATGTTGTTTTGAGATTGGCACATCTGTGAAAGGCTTCAGGAAACACATTTGTTTGGAATCTGCATTCCAGAATGGGACAGCTTCTGGATAAATGACAAATTTGATGTTCAAAATTCAACCGAATTCAAACTCAGTATACTGGCATGCATAATAGACAGTTAATTGAATTGCTAGTTCACTAAAGCACTTTTGATGCTCAGGTATCACTCTCAATGTTAATAATTCCACTTCTCCATTCTATTAATAGTTCCACTTTGTTGAAGTCTTGCTGCATATAATGTGTTCAATGGAATAACAAACTACCTCAATTGAAAAGTGTACTGCCTATCCCTCAATTCCCCTCTTTCAATGCTATTTAGTTGTGTCATGACACTTGAAGGGAGGTTTTAGTATTAAGCAATTCACACAGTCACAAATAAAAGCACAAGGTCTTCCTTTGATTCCGGCGTAGCAGTTCCTAACAACAACTTCACTCAACAATTTTTATGAAATAGATGGTACCAATATTTATAAATCGGTCAACAAGTTTTATAACCTAGAGTTTAACCTTCATGATGCTCACAGCAGAAGATTGAAAGAAAACACACAAAGTGCTACTTTTGAAAAATTGCAATCTGGAACTATTCAAAAGCAATTTGAATTATAAACAATGTAGATTAGGCAGCAAATGCATCCAGACGACCAAGAGTCCCTCATCATCCCCATTCAATGACATGCATGTGTCTAATGACACATAATTATCCAGCCTAAATAAACAATTAGGAATCCACTTGTACTTGAAAAGTTAGGCCATAAATCGAGCAAAAATACAAGACTGAGATGAATGTTAAAAGTGGTGTAGTTTGGATTTCTTCATCAAGCACTTGGCATGAAGTTTTGGATTTGATTATCTGTATTTAATCTCAAACAAATACAGTTTCAGTAAACAGCAACTACATTTTATAAATATTTTTTTCAGGATACCATTAAGGTTTTATCCTTACAGGCCATTAAGGAACAAGTAGTTCTACAACCAGGGGTTAGGGTAAGAAGGAAATGGGAAATGACTTGAAATAAAGGTTACAATCAGACACCAATATAGACACAACGTGTGACTTGATTCCCACTATTACAAAGAGAAACTCAAAAGACATGTTGCCAAAAAGTGCTGACAGTACAAGAGTTACATTTATTTAGTAACATTTCTGCAAACAAAATTCTGGAATATTGACTACACCAATAAAGTTACTTAAAATTATAGTCAGGAATGACAGAATGGTTTGGCCAGGAAAGATCTTGTCGGGTAACATCCAACTTTCAGTGGACATGGTTAAGTGCAATCCTTGCACCCTGCCTTGGAGGCCCTTGGCTTGGATCATGTTATTCCAATGCCCTGTACCTGTTTTCCCCCATGGCTGTAGGTGGGTGGGCCACCTTCTGCATGAATTCCCAAAGATGACCTTCAATTTAAGCATGTTTTCTGCTTGTGTCACTGGTGTTTCAGCTGTCCACTTTGCATCCTGATCTTGTGGTGATGCCTGCACATCTGACTTGACCTCAGCACATCATCTTACTCTGCACTTGTTGAAACAACCTGGTAAGTGTGATCCCTTTATTTGTCTCAGCCTTTCCTCTGCCTATTTCACTGACCTGGGTATGATGCTTCCGACAGTGCCCGAGGAATTATACCATTTAAACATGGTTATTGGGTTTTCGTCAATCAATGGTACATCCTCTTCCTGGTCTAGGCGCTGGAATTCTTCTCTTCTTCTACTTGTATTTAGGATTGTTGAGTTGTTATGGTTATCTGCATTTAATAGTTAAGCTTTTCCTGATTCTGCCAATAGGTGGTGAAATTGGCAGTCTTGTCCCACTTGGATATTCGAATGTAACTGGTGATCAATTCCCTGTTGTGGTGGGAGGTGTGGTGTCAACCCTACCATACCTCCCACCACATGCTGTGTTGAACAGGCTGTGATTGATTCATCCATACATGTTTCCCAAGTTGAGCCAGACAACTTGATTGCCTTTGCTCTGTTTGGCCTCCTGGATCAGCTGATTAAGGACTTGCATGTCCTCCAGACATACAGGACATGCCTGAGATACCACCGCTTTACATCTAAACCTTAGATTACTGGTGAAACTAGGTGAGCAAGTGTTCACGGTAGCTTGGCCATATGCCCCTCTGGGACATCCTTAGTCCACCAAACAGCATTGGAGCAACAGAGAGAAAATGTGTTTTTCAAATATATTATTTTGGGCATTAAGCCTTTATTGTCATGACAGTTTAATATACTTATAATTATATTATACATTATAAGTGAGATAGTTTAAGCCTGAAATAATTTATTTAAAGTCAAACTGCTTTATTCTGGGTTTTTATGAATTATATTGTCCAGTTGTATCATTTTGTGGTTGAGGAGACCTTCGCTGATCGTTTGGCCCCCAATATGAACCTCATCAATAAATATTAAAGGTATCCTAAGTGAGAGAATGTGACTGTTTTTTATTGTAGAATTCTTACACTTCAACTGTTTGTTAAACTTACATGGTGTGTTACATTAACAAACACTATTAATTTGGCCTTTAATAGGAAGAAGCAGCATAACAAGATTCCTTTTGGTCAGGTAACCAGTTTGACAACAAAACTCTGTGTCTTTCAGGCGAAGTAAAACTCTATGAAAGAGTTAATTTCCCTGTATTTCGGTGAGGGAACAAAATTATATAGCAACAATAATTTTATTTTTAGATGAAAAGCAGTATAAAGCACTGCTGTAAGGCCACACAGCATGTGTCATTGTACACACTTTGCTGAGCTCACCTTGCCCTATGAATCGCTCAGGAGACCTTTTAATCCTGCTGCTTCCCTGTGGCATTGGCTCTTCTCCAGCTGGGAGCAGCAAGTGTTTATTGGCTTTAGTATCAGTAGGATACTTGTGGTGGCCTGCCTCACCATTCATTCCGAGATTCCTGCCAAGGCTGTGTCGTTCTTTGACTTCACCCATCAACTACAAACTCCGGTCTTCTTTAGCGCTCTTAAATAGAGTGAAGCACAGTTATATCGAGGGCACCGCCATAACTTCTGTTCCTCTCGACATATAAATTAAACTTTTGATCAGATCAAATACAGTGACTTAACTGAAATACTATCTACTAACATATATTATCTCTTGTAGTGCTGTCATTTGCCTGACCATGCCAGGAAGACAAACGTTGCCACTCTGTTTTAGTTTTATACTAATGATTCAGATTAGGCTGTGTAATTAAAGGTCACAACTTCTAAAATTGAAAGACCCTAACCCTATTAGTCCATGATCTTTCCCAGATTGGCCAAATTCAATTAATTTATGTTTGTAAATATTTTCTTCCTGCTTATGAGAGAGAGAAAGGGAATATTTACACCAGCAGACAAGTGCGGAGTCACGACTCCAGTTAGTAGAGTGCGTACATGTTTGAAACTAGGAAGCAGAAACCCATTAAGGAAAAGTGATTAAGGTATTTTGTGTTTTAGGAGATAATTTGAATACAATTAAAAAGATTGGATAGCATAACATTAGAGTGCAGGGCTGGCTATGTTAGGATGAGTGGTTCAGGGTTAGGCAGCGGATTTGTGTGTGTGTGTGTGTGTGTGTCATGTAGACTTTCTTGGTTCCAATATAACTGTCGGTAAGTGTAAGCCAGCCCTCAGTTGAACTGGCAAACTCAACTAAACACAGATTCAGTGTCTAGTTCATTGTTCTTATTGATCTGGTTAAACATATTCACAAATCTCAAAGTATTTCAGTACAAAACACTGACTGATTTAACTCAATTGTTAACTTAAACCGTTTCTGACTTATTGCACAACAAGTTATCCCTTTGGTCCAATAGCTGATTGAGTTATTCATTGAAAGTGTGATGCGTATGTTTCATGAAGGCCTGAAGTATATTTGGTTTCAACAGTACTACCTCATATGGACATTTTATAGATGAGATTTATTTTGTACACATTTCTAAAAAACATTATGATTTATTTTCATATCATTGAGGACAATAGGGTTATGAGAGGAATTTAAAATGAAGTTACGTGGGATAAATTGTCATCCAATCTATTGAAATGTGATCTTGGGTGCAGCATAATCTTCTGTTGAAATGTAGGATCTTTGTCTTTCATATTGAGAAAAAAAGAATCATGTGTAATATCTTTGACAGCACTGACTGAATTGTGACACACTATAAATTACACAACAATATAACTTTGAATTTGTCTTTGTTACATGTAATCTCTTCAGTACAACATATCCATCACTCATTCCGTTATTCATTTCTACTCTTATCAAATGTCGACTGATTTGCCAGCACAAAGGCTCCTAAGAGAGAATCCCTGACGGGTTTATCTAGATTTTAGCATTGACACTGGGCCTTAAGTATCACAGGTGCGAGTCTTAGAGCGGACATGGTTGAATAGCTACATGTCTCCCCCTCCTCAGCCTTGGCATGTAATTAACCTTCAATCATCATTCAGTGTCAAATGTAATTTTTCAAATGTAATTTAGCACCACAGGGCTCTCCTTGTGAGGGAGAAGTAACGTACTATGTTAATGATAGCTCATCTCAAAGCAAGAATCACTTAACATGTGCTGAAAGGCTTTTATTTTTGACGACATGTGCTGCCCGAGCTCTTATTTCAGGTGAACAGTGAACGCCCCAACAGTCCTCATGAGAAAATCCTGCTGTTAGTGTCAGAATCACTGTGCCATGCATCAGCAATCATGAAAAACGACCCGAGTACGGCGTTTAATGTATTTGTGATGCAAAGTGCTTTTTGTGTTCTTAAACATGTGCCATGTGCGTTTCACAGCATGTTTCTCTGTGGGCTCCTCAAGGTCACTTTCATGACCTATGTTTTCCTCAAACTGCAGTGATGCACTGTGTGAGATTGGTGATAAAATATATTCATTTGTTGTGGGGCTGCATAAAGACTCAGGAGATGAGTTTCAAGTAATTTGACCTTAAACCTAAATAAGCCACAATGTGGGACAGCATTGAAACAATACATTAGTATATTAGGTTGGTTTGTTAGCCCCTTTCATTCCTGTAAAAACCTTGTACTCTACAGTATACTCTAAGGCACCACATTTTGAAACCAAAGTAGAACAACATCATGGAAGCACGTACCGTTGTTTATGTTTACACTGTTTGTCTATTGTCCAAAGGAAGATAGAGAGATCCTGATCCCAATTACACTACATGAGTAAACAACAGCATCATTCACTCAATTCGTGCCGTCCATAGTTCATCTTTTTAGACTTCCTGGGCTTATTTACTGCACTTCTTTCGTAATCAGAGATACGATAGAAGTGCATAATTTTTTCTTGGCAGAACCCATAGGGAGGAAAAAATCAATAACCAAAACAAGGGCATAGCACACACTCTGTGAAATTCCACTGATCACATCAACTCGTAATAACAAATTCAACCTGGAAGCTACCACATCTCAGTCCACTCAAAATTAAACCAACCTACTCACTACTACTGTTGATGCAAGAAGCTACATCTTATTCTATGAATAAAACTAGATGGGCTCGGCCCACAATTAAGTTTTCAGTGATATTCTCATCCTCATACGTGAGCACTGCCGGGCCAAATGATCTTCTCCTTTGACATTGGACTGCATTTGGTGCTCTGAATGGAGGGAAATTAATACATCAGAAACTTGGTGGAGTGGGTGGGGGTCAATAGGAAGCTCCCTGTATTGTTTCTGGCTAAGCTCTGCTCAGTGCAGTTTAGTTCAGCCCTCTGTAATTACCAGAAGAAAAGCAGAGTCCTCTTTGACATTTGACACCAAAGTGACTTAAATTCCCCGCAGCCAATTCCGCAATGGCTTTTCAACAGTGGAAGCGCAAACAACAATCAGAACGCATCCGAACCCATTCAGTGACACGCACACACCGCAAGGGGACTGGCATGTCGCTCTGAGCCACACACTGAGAAATGGCCATAACCCTCGGACAAATAAAGCCACCCAATAGAGAGCTAGTTTTTCCCCGACCGATAATTGCCTCAGAAGCTGAATGGAAATAATGAGATTCTGCCGACACAATGCGGCGACAAGACTGACTGCAATATGCAGTATATTGTCTCCAGTCTTCCCACAGTTAGCTTGACTCTGTGCGTGGATATTTTAGTGTGTGTGTGTGTGTGTGTGCGCCCCAAACATTTATGTAATTGCCATTTGCCTCGCCAGGGTACACAGGTTGAAGAGGTTAAATGCTTGTATTCGCTACAGCCTGTTAGTTCTCCTGAAAATCCTATCTTCATGCTCCTGTGAAATTGCCATTGTGCAGCGATAGTTATCCTCCGAAAAAAACCTGGGAAAGAAGGTTACAATAACAGATTTCATCCCATTGCTTTATACGGACCGATATGCCACGAGCCAACCACTACAAGAGAGCGAACTCTTTTAAGAGTTGTATGTTAGAAAAAATGTGCTGTTCTACAAACGAATGCCTAACTTCTTTAGGATAGTCCCAGAACTTGAAGGAAAGGTGCATGCTCTCTCTCTCTCTCTCTCTCTCTCTCTCTCTCTCTTCTCTCTCTCTCTCTCTCTCTCTCTCTCTCTCTCTCTCTCTCTCTCTCTCTCTCTCTCTCTCTCTCTCTCTCCTCTCTCTCTCTCTCTCTCTCTCTCTCTCTCTCTCTCTCTCACACACACACAAAAACAGATGCTACTAAAATGTTAGTTTAAAATTGTATTCAAGGTCGGACACATGCAAATAGTGTCATCAGACTCATGTGTTAACTCTGACTTGGTAGAAACAACAGAATTTGTAAACTTAGGTAATGTCTGGAGAGCCGGGGGAGATGGTGGGGTGCTTTGTTTGGCTTGATTCTGCTCGATTAGGTTAAAGTCACACAGAGGAGATTTAAATTGCGGACAGAGCTGGTGAAATCTGTCCAAAACTACATTTGAACAGTCCAGACATGTACGAAAAGACCCAACCAACACCGTAAGCGTTTTACCTGATCACCATAAACAGCATTTGTATAGAAGCGGTTCTGTCCCAAGTTTTTGATCCATTGAAATGGTTGATCACTGTTTCCACTGTATATCACCATGACCTTTCTAATTTGATGGATGGAACTGCTTCTCCTTAGCACGGTGTTACTTGGTGCAGGTATTTCAGGTTTGGGTCATGCAGTTTTGAGTGGAGTCAAAGTCTTTGAAGAGTCAGTTTTGAAAAGAACTAAAAAGTAGGTTTGTCCCTAACAGACGTGAACATCAGTGCATGTATCCACAGAATAGGAAAATCCTCTGTGTAGTTTGTAGAGATCCGGCAGAAGGAAGTTGTTGTGCCGACCTTCGAGCTTGTCATTGCTTTGCAGCTCTATGATTTTGTGTTGTAGGTGCTCAGCCACATCCGCTGGTTCCACAATAAATGCTTTAACAAATACATTCAGGGGCAACCCGACAGCTGAATGGTGAGGGTGCAGCAGGAATATCCCCTGGCCAGCTGGACCATTTACCTCTTCTCTTTCCTGTCTCTGCTTCACTCTCTCTGTGTAATAAAGGCAAAAATACCAAAGAAACAAAAAGATTTGTTCAATTCCTTCAGTATACTTTTCTTTGTCCTGAATTCCTGAAGGTTTGCAAACTCCCCGGCAGATGCCATAGCAGGGTTTTGTTCCTGCACAGTCGTTTAACGCACAGTGTTTGCGCACAATGCACAATTTGATTTTTTTCCCAGTGCGAGCAGATCAACAGTGGCAACAAGGCTCTCCTCCACAAACTCTCCTCCTGAATGACGTGTCAGCTTCTTAGCTATTACCTTGTTCTATAGTCGCAGTTCATCTAGTTAATGTACATGTTTAAAGCTATAATGACGCTCTAGACACACTGGCACTGGCTTTTCTTTTGATTCAACAAATACAAATCTATTGATTTTGGAAAGTGCAACATACTGTACCTACTTTTCTTTCCATGACAGTAGCCATGATGCTGCTTTAACATGTAAGACATGCATGTGTGTTCACTTCCCCCTGATCATGATGTGATGAACATAGACTGAGGGGCCCACCCTAAAGGACATCAAGTACTTTCTTAATTTATTTTATTAAGAAAAATATGTTGTCATAATAATAATATATTTGGGCAGCAGGGTAGTGCGGTGGTTCTCTGTTGCCGCATTTGTGTGAAGTTGTCTTCGTACGTTGGCTTGGCGACCTGTCCAGTGTGTAACCTTCCTTTTGCCCAAGGTCAGCTGGGATCGACACCAGCTCCCCCCACTACTCTAAATAGGATAATACTACTAATAATAATGGAGGGATAATCATTTTTGCCTTTTTTATATTTCATAATCTTGCCGGCCATTTCCATCCTGGTAGAAGCTAGACATTGCTAAGTAAGACTGTTAGAGGATATGTGCTGCTCTTGCACATTATTTATTAATATTTTCTAATCTAGCAGTTCTCAACAATTCATGGACACACTTATTTTATTTATTTTTTGAATTAGTGGAGGCAACAGGGAGCTGAAGTGAATAGTATCCGTCCCGCAGTCGGAAAGTAAGTGTTCAAGCCTAAGCGTCAGCAAGCTTCGAGAGTGTTTAGTGTGCCACGGAGATCAATAAAGTAGAATTATTATCATATTATTATTTATTTGGTGAGGAGGGAGTTCAACACTCCAGCCAATAAGATTACACTCTTTATAACACTCATGACACTTCTGGTACCAGTTGTAAAAGAAAATTCTCTCAGGTTTCATTATAGACGAGAAAAAAAGAAACTGTTGTTCTTTGGTGTGTAAATTCGACTTGTTTTTTGTTCTAAACATTTCCAGCAAGCGTTGGCAGATGCAGCTCTGTTTGACTGCGTTCCTGACAGACTTTGGATCACAGTGGGTTGTCCGTGCTGGATCGCACATTGTTGTAAATCAAACAAGACAAGAGCTGTGGATTCTGTTTTCATTTGAATCACTGTGATTAATAAGCCAAACACCATGGTGTGTTGTGTCAGATAGCAGCCAGTAGACTTCCAGCAAGGTCACTCTGAAATGCTCAAGGACTTTCGCACATTAAAGACAAAGATGCAAATGAAGTACGTCAAAAATTAACAGTAGAATCTCAAAGGGCAATTTTACGCTAATTACCAATGTAGTAAAATGCCTATTATAGCACTCTGAGGGTTGCCAGTTATCACCAAATCGAATGTGGTGTGCTTATATGTGCTGCTGAACACTGCACAGGACGACTCCTCATGTGTCCATCCCAATCTGACAGTGGAGCTGGTGAATTGTTGTGACAGTGATTTGAAATTCAGTCAAAGAAATGTGCTGTATAGTGACATAAATTGCATAAGCAATGGTAGCTACATCCAGCTGATGAAACAGGGAGATGATTATTTGGTCCACAGCACAGCATGGATTCATAGGCTCTGAGGGGAAATATATTACCACCCACCATGTCTTACAGTGAAATACTCAAAGTATCCCCTACAGTAAAATGTGAATTTCTAACCCAGAATGAAGGCTGTAGTGCTTTTACTGTGATCACTGGCGGTGTATCGTTCTTTTATACAGATGCTACGGGTAAGTGCTGGGAGGTGAGGGTTGTTGTTAGAGGTACGTGGGGGTATATTTACTGGAAGCAGACCCAGAAGAATCTGACCCTGTTTTCGTACATGCACTCTGGGAAATGTCCAGACAATGGGGTTCCGGATGTTGTGCAGAGTTTGTTTTTCACATATGAAGAACGCAGCAGGAGGTTCTCTGAGTCCGACTGGAGGGTTCAGGTGAGGGGTGGTGTTTGGGGTAGAGCCTGCAGGAGGCAGGACATAACGTTTAAAGTCTGCTGTTGGGATCATCTGCTTCTGTTTACATCACGTTAACACTGGCGTCCAGTGTTGGGAGTAACGCGCTACAAAGTAACGCGTTACTGTAATTCCACTACTTTTAGCGGTAACGAGCATGTAACGAAGTATTTTTTTTAAATCAAGTAGCGCAGTTACAATTTCTGAAATTTAAATGAGTTTGTTACTCACGTTACTCTCTTTTGAGAAAACTGAACACTTGCAGACAAGAAGACAAGTGAACCAGATCCCACGAAAGATGGTCGAGATTTAAACTGATGTTCTGGTCGTTTATTTGAGCCGTCCTTGTAACACCGTACACCTTAATACAACTTTGAACAACTTAGAAACACCTTAAAACAACCGTGGACACCGTAAGACATTGTGCACCTTCGGAGGGTTGCTAAAAACATAAACCTTTTCCGTAGCGCCGTTGTAGTCATCACAGGATGTCTGCGACTCTACCGGAACCGTTTCAAAATAAAATCATGTAACATTTTCACAATAAAACATTTTCACAATAAAATAAAAGAAGTAACTTAAAGTTACTTTGCCTAGTAACTAATTACTTTTGATATACAGTTACTGGTGAAGTAATTCAATTACTTTTAAAAGAAGTAACTAGTAACTGTAACTAAGTACTAATTTTCAGTAACTTGCCCAGCTCTGCTGGCGTCCCCATCCCGTAAAACCAAAAGCTCTTTAAACTATAATAGTCTTTCTTTATCTAAGTCTACTCCGTGAATTAGACCATTTTTCATCCTTTCAGTTTTGCATCTGTCGCCTGATAGAAACAACGCCCTGTTTTACTGGGGGGCTGGCAGGAAAAACATCTCTGACTCTTTTACCTGACAGTAATGGCAAGTGGAACTTTGTTATGGCCAAATGTATCCTGTACAATTTAGTTTAGTTTAGAAGACAGCGGCAGTTCAAATGAACGTTACGCTACAATGTCCAACTGTGTATAAACATAACAGAATATGTATTAAATTACAAAGTTATTTGGAGAAAGCCAGAAGAGAAAAACAAGCTTTTTATAAAGTCAATTTACAGATAGGTATTAGCTCTGCTTTTTGATTTTCAATTTCATGTCTGTGTGTGTGTTCGTGTGTCTTCTCTTTTTGCCATGTTTTGTTTGTTATACAGGAAGAGGAGGTTTATGTTTGTTAATTATGGCTGTCTGGTATTCACAAGAAGGGATGGGCCAAATGCATTGGCATGACAGAATAATAATTAATGTTTTTTGTATTCATTAATTGTCATTGTTTAATCTATACCTGGTCCACCTTTATGTGACATTATGTGTGTGTTGTTTATTTCCAGGTTCAAACATAAAAGTTGGGGGGCGGGGGGGAATCTTGCAACATGAAAGACCTAGAAACCATTCCATTAGTGTATTAGGGTTTATTCAGGTACTAGCCCTCAGACATGAACTGATGGGAACCTGCTTGGTCCGAGTCGCCACCTTGTTCAGACGAGGCAGTGGATCCAAGCCATTTAGCATTTCCCCAGTGTGAGGGGTTAAAAAGCAATCTGTCTGTCAGGTGCTTATTATGAAGGTGCTCTGCTAAGAAAACAAATGATGTTTAAAGAGGAATGGATTTGTGCTGTCCCAGTGGAGCTGCGCTGCACAGCAAATAACAGACAGGTAAGTGGAAGACAGTTTGTCAAGGGGAAGGTAGAGCTTCGATGTTGCATGATAAGAATGTGAAGTCACTTTGCATTCCGGTGTTTGGGTGTTGACATAATGATAATATTTATACATCATTGCCTTAATGTGTCTTTTTAGCAGCAGTATATAGTCAGACAGTATGGGTCAACTCATGAATACTGGATGAATAGGTTGAGTGAATTTATTTTATACAAAGTAGAAGAAACAGCACAGAATCACAATGTTCCCCGGGGGCCGTTGTAAATATAGCTGAATAGGCATTTATTACATTAAAGGTTTTCTTTCCTTTTTTCTCACATTATTCATCAAAAGAATTATTTCTTTCTTTCTTTCTTTTTTCTCTATAATCATTAAGGTTATACAATGATTATTGAACATGATCCTTGGAATCCATCAATTTTATTTTTTGTATGAAATTGCCCTTTTTTCATCTATTTTTGAGGCAGTGCAGCTCATATACATTGCCTACTAATTTTTCCATGACTCAGGCATTTTGGTGACAATATTAAATGAATGAATAGCATTAAGAGTGGAGGCACTGGGAAAGAAGCTAGAGGCACTGGGCCTCTATAAGCATTTTTATGTATGTTATATCAGCAAAATCAGCAAAATCCAGGAACCCGACAATCTACATCTTTGTAAGAAGCCTCTGTGAAGTGCAAAGTGACTTCATCATATTGTGTCCATGTTGTAAGACCAGCACTGCATGTGTCAGCTGAAGGAATTGGCCCTTCTACAATAGCCTGTATCAAGTCGGTAAAGCTCTGGGTTTCAGGATTGGTATCTTCTCATGATGCTCCTAACTTTCTTTCAACTCAGAATCTGATAAGGGGAAAATACAAAGGACCTAAACTTCATGCGTGTTCATTTACAGTCCAGCAGACACTGAAGAGAAAATGAGATTGGACCTTTCGCAGCATGCAATCACTCAAAGGATTGACATGGATTTGGCTGTCAACCATTTACCAAAGCCATCATGGCAATGATAAAGTGATTGAAATCTCTCCACCCTTTGGAATGGTGTGGTGATGTGGCGGGGAGGGGGTGAATCCAAAACGGCAGTGATTACTTAACCAGCGTACAATATTCTCATCCGATTCCTCACCCTCCACTTGATTCTGAAAATCAAAATGATGGGATTTGATTTAGAGCCAGATTTGATTTCTGTGTGCTCATGTGTTTGCATGTCTGTGGCAACATGCGTCCATGCACATGTTTATGGGGGTCTGTGTCGCACAGAGATCGAGGGGTGGCAACATCTTTTACAAGGAGCTATCGTGTCAGGAAGCCATTGTCTGTGCAGTGAGATGACAGGTGAGTAGCCCCGGCGATGGATGGTGCCCTGCAGATGAAAAAAATAAATACAAATGGACGCGGAGGCCATGAGCAGAATATCAGCAGGGGTCTCAGGCCAAAGAGCTGCTCGTAATAGTTTGTCTATTGGGAAATACATTTGTCACATTTGTCTTGTTGGCAAAACGAAAACCAAATGGCTTTACAAGATGAAATAGCATCTACATTTGTTGACCAGTAAATGCATGGCCTGGGCTTTCATATAGCCCTGTGATTTTGTACTGCCTAGGGAGTGCATTTCCTTAAGTCTTGAATATCTCTTTAATGACTGATATACATATATATATATATATATATAACAGTTTCCCCAATCATTTCCTTTGCATATTTGCATTTGCATATATATAATTTTAATAATCATTACAATTTGGATTGTTTTTCCCTGTGAAAAATCAGTCACAGCACATGCAGATATGAATGGTTTATGAAACTTAGCAGTTTTATTATTTTAATACTCCAGTAAGACGACATCAAAACACAAAAAATAAATTTTATAAGAGCACCGAAATACTTGTCTGGCTGTTGACAGTGAGTCTTAAAAAGAAAAAATGTTGTCAAAGCAAACATGCTGAGTTATTCACACTACCTTGAGAGTTAAGTAATGCTTTCACCAGTCCTTATTCCACAAAATGACATTCCTCAACTTCCTTTACTTTCCATCACAGCCTCTGTTGGACAGTTCGAACGCTCTGTTCAGTCCCCTCCCCCCCCCAGCCATTGTTGATATACTCGGACGTATTTTGCCAGACTTACTAAATTACTTGAGGCTGATGCAACTGATACCCATTGAAAGGTTGCTTTGAACTTCATTTCTAATGAGTGGAGAGGATACTTTTGAAATATCTAGTTTAAACCTATTTCAATAGTAAAGTCTGATCTGGGGTAATACTGTGTTTAAAGACTCGAGTGAACCCAGTTGCAAGAAGTTCTGTCTCCGTACACTGAACGAATTTGACTACACCTGGGTCGGTATATGTGTGAACTTTTTATTTCTGCTACACATCTAATTATACGTCTATGAAACACCTTCATAAATGGAGTGTGTCAATAAATTCACCCTGTGTAATCTCACAAGTGACTCTCAACGGTACAAGACGCTGCATTTCTTATTATCCAGATGACACTCTGTTTTAAATTTCTAATATTAAAATAACTGACACTTACTTCTCAAGACAAATACTGACTGTTGTGCCATTTATCAAAGAGAAACAGAGCGTTCTGATATTAAGTTTACTGACGATGGCCTTTCAGACGACAACACATCAAACTTAGTGTAGTTATGCATGATTTACAAATGCCTATTTTCTCCCATGAAATTAAAAGAAAAAATCCTTTATTTTCAGGGTTGAGTCACAAATGTAGTCTTGATGCTGTTATTGTTCTGTGACAATGAGCCATTAGAGAAACAAGTGATCCGTTATATTGGCTATTACAACTGTGGCAAAACATCTTAGAACTGAGGTCGTATTATAGTAAAATTTTTCTGTGCTGACATATTGTTATCATCACGTCTGTTTGACTGACTGCTCACTCTTTTGACAGTATATTTAAAAGTATACTTACCCGGCATTCATATTCGTCTCGGAACGACAACATTTTCACCAAGTTTTTAGCCTGAAGTATTTGTGCCGGAATGTTTAATGGTAACATTTAGCTTTAATATTCTCACAAAATAAACACACAAGAGGCTCGTTGTGAGAAGAATCCCATCCTGCACAATGGTTATATGTATTAATCCATTGTTGTTGTTTGAGCAGTAAAATGAAAGATTATTTACTTGTGTCTGCCTGGGACGTTGAAGGACGCAATCAATGTCCCCGTAACGAGAAGTTTATGTAGTAAAATTGCCGCGGAAATCTGTGGCGATGTGGAATGCAAGAAGGCAAATTGCAGAGGATTATGCATTTTCATTTGGGCCTCAGTGATAGATTAAGCTCCAGCATTCAAAGGCAATATGTTTTGTTCAAGGGTGGAAGTGACTTTGCCAAGACATTGCAAGATAAGAAGCTAACTGTTATTAGTTTAATGGGAGTGATAGTCTGCCCCAAGCAGTGTGTGCAAGTGGCGGGGGAGCATCGCTTCTCTTTGCAGTCTTTCTTGCCCAGCGCTGAGGCTGAGCTTGCCGATTGTTTTGTTAGAAGTCTAAACCACCGAAGACAAAGTGTTGCTCACATGACCACTGGCCTAGCGGAGCTGGCTCCAATTTACTCCACTTTGTGTTAACAAGCCCCATTCGTATCCCTTTGAAATCCAGGATAGATCAGTGGACGGTGTGCACCTAACAATCTGGTATTAGCGGATAATTCCAGTGCTACACTCGTCGTAGAGGTAGTAACCAAAGAACGTTAGAGTTAGACTTCTATCTAAGGTTTATTCCGATCCTGTGTGGGAACGTTTGTGTGGAAGCAACTGTTTAATGATTGCTTTTGCTATGATTATGAGTTTTAAGATGCTGGGTGTAGTTAGCTGCTCGTTGAGAACATTTTGTCATCTTTATAACCTGCACAAAGACAGTCCCCTGGAGAAGCGCCTTTGTCTCCAGCACATTTTCACTTTCTTGATGGCTGTCATTACCCCGTTGCTTCGGCACCTTGGCAACATTACAGTTTTGAGCTGCCTGTCATTTAAATTGCTTTTATACAAGGACGTTGCATATTGCAAAGCCAAAATGCCCCTCCCAGAAGCCCTATGCAGCCACTGAACACTATCCTATACAGTAAATGAGAGGAGGGTATTATCAGGATTTCTTAGTCTGTCTTTGTGTGGGTTATGCATGTGCAAGGACAAAACCACATGTAAGTAATGCCACATCGAATTCCGTGCACATCTGGTCGCTGCCTGCAAGCCTGTATTATAATGCTTATTCAGAGCCTCGGCCATTCGTAACCCATTGAGGGTAGTTTCCCCCCCTCCAACCTCGCTAAACACACTGCTTTCTATTTCCACTGCACCAGTCATTTCACATAGCAGCATACTAATACAAGTGAGGGCAAATGAGTGGCTGCGAGGGTGAGAGTGAGCAGCAATGAGTGAGTCAATGTGTATGTCTGTGTGTGTGTTTGTGTGTGTTTGTGTGTGTTTTTGAATAAGATGCAGTGAAAGAAATAGAAAGTTATATTGAAGTGAGACTAAAGTTGCGCACCTTTGTTATCTTGTCACAAGGAGACAAAGTGTAACTCTGCTGTTAACTGTGAATCCAATTGTGTTCTCACAAAGCAAAACTGATGAGGCCCGGATCAATTCAATCCAATTAATTTAGCAGTACTTTGCCTCTGTGTGTGTGCCCACTGATAATGTGAGGTGGATCTGACGCACGGAAAATGAAAGGATGTGTCGTGCAGGACATCTTTGCGTGTTTGTGTGCCTACGTCCTGTACAGTGGGAGTAGAGAGAGGAAGAAAGAGTCTGTTTGGTGTTTCTGCCAGGAAACCCCGCAAGGAGGTACAAGCCTAGTTCAGAAATATAAAAAGTGCCTGTCCCAGTAAAGTATACTCAATTAAAAGGTCAGACGGAGAGGCATGTACAATGATGGGGGTGAAACCGAGGGAATTTTGGGAGACACGGCTAAAAAGGTAACAAGGAGCATAGGATTGCTGTATTGGTCTTGTTGTGATAATACTTGGGCTGCTTGAGCAAAATCACAATATATATATATTTTTTAAATCAGGTGTTAATCTAATCTATTAACAAAAGACACTGAAAAGACCTTGCACATTGGAAAACTATACTTTCAAGGATGTCAGATTTCTTTAAAAGCAATTTTCAGGCTGAACTATTAAACACGTTTTATTGGTTTGCTCAGTTTTTATTTCAGCTCCACAGAATACTGGTCTGACATGGAAGTGTCGCAACACCGGTGTCACTAAACTGAGGTGTGGGTTTGATGTGAACATCTGGCTCTTCCTTTTTGACCCTTTGATACACAACGTGGGTCAAAAGGCCCACGTTGTTTTTGATCATCACAAATTCTTCATTTGTCCTTTTCTACTTTTTTAAGAAAAATCATTTTCATATCACTACTTTTCTAAGGCCCAACATGGGTAAAAAATGACCCGTATTCATTTCACAAGTTATTTCATGCATGGCTGTGCTTCTTTGCTATATCTTTTTAAAATCTATAGTTAATTGAGGAAATCCTGTAATTCTGAATGATGAAATAAATTCATTGCAAAGATATTTACAATTAAAACTCCACCGGGTCATTTTTGACCCATGTGTGTAAACTTGATGTAAAAATACAAAAAACATTTTAGTTCATAAATTGAGAAAGATAGAATGAAAATAATGATTTGTGGTAATCAAAAACAAGATATTTAATGAATACTTTGTATATTAAATGATCAAATAAATTGATTTCCAAAAATATAGCAAAGAAACACTCAGCCGTGCATGAAATAACATTGTAGGTCAATACGAGTCATTTTTGACCCATGTTGTGCCTTGAAGGGGTTTGCATAGCTTGTGTATCAAAGGGTTAAACCAAAGCCTCATTCCAACAACTTGTAATTTTACAAAGCCTAGCATTTAGTTGCCATATATAATATGTAGTTTATGATTGAGTAATTTTTCAGGTGAAGTTTGTCGTCATTGTGAACTGACTTTGGAAGACATATCCGTATCAATTATTGCGTAGAATGTCAGCAGAATTTGGCCTGGACTTTCTCCAGAGTTTGTCTTTCACACATGAACGACGCAGCGGGGATCCTCCGCTCAGACACGTTCTCAGCCCCACAGAAATCCGAGCGCTTGGGTGAGGGGGGGGGGGGGGGGGGTGCAGCAGTGGCAGCATGTTCCGTATCAACTCCACTGTGGAGAGATCACCTGTTTTTGTTTACAGCACATCGTCGGCCCTTACCACAACATGGCAGCTTCGTCTGTCTCTTTTACACGTGGATCTGCAAATTATCTGGTTTGCACCTGTCTGGTTTAAAAAAAGTCATCAACGTGCCCACTGGTTTGCTGTGATTCCTGTGGAAGATCCCCTGCTGTGTTCTCTTCAGCTCATTATCCCGAGTCTTAACCAAGGGACTGGCAAAAGAATGTCTGGAGAAAGCCTGGAGCCTCTCATTGGACATGTGGTTGCTCAAATACAGCCCCTGCTCGGAATGTCAATCATATCGATGATTTTTTGTGCCAGTATCAGCTTTCTAAATGTGACCTTGACACCCATGGGCAATAATATTTCTGAAACCGACAGACCTTGGAAAGAAATACTGTTGACATGACTCTCGCAGGCCAAGTTTAGCCGTTCACATCTGGGGTTTCTCCTCCTGCTGCAGTAGCAGAGGCTGCCCTGTCCTTGTTGACTGGGATAAATTAAGAACAGGACGGTAAATAATGAGACTCTAATGTATCTGGGCTTCTGTGCGGGCTGCTGTAAAAAGGACAACATGGCGTCCATGAGACTGTGGATATGCTGCTAGAATCTGGATATATGCAGGGTGGTGATAGAACGCTGCTCTGCATGTTCCTGAAATCAGAGTGTATAAGTAACCTGTCATGCAGCTACAAATTATAGCATTCATATATGTTCATGTTATTTAATCTATGTCAATGCAACTGGGTGTAGTGGTGCTTGACTGTTTGTAATGAGTTTGAAAGGCTTATTTAATAGAAGAGGGGGGGTGGTTCTACTTCCTATAGATCAGATTCTGTGTTTGTTTGTTTTCAGTAGGGGGCCTTGGCTGACTTCTTCTCTTATCAAGAGCAATCCAAATCATGCGCTGGGAGAAGAACTGTGACAGCGCTTTGGCCGTGCTGCTGTCACAGCATGGTGCAAACTGCTGTTTGGACCTGAATCAAAAAATACTTTCCACTAAAGTTTCAAACTTCTCTGATAACAGACCCTGCACAGAGAGAAACTCCCTCACTGACAAAACGTTCACCAGCAACGTATGGGTTTCATCCCCATCTTCATTCAACAGCGCTGTCTCTCTTTCTTACTCTGAACCTCAAATGTCCCCTGCTTGTGAATGTCTCCTCTATTATTTTTCTTCAGCTCTTGATTTTTTTTTGCGTAACAATACTGCATTTATGCTTCAGATATATCATATCAACTACAGTGCAATAAAGTGGTCAAGTGCAGTCGAGTGTTGAATACATTACTGCACACGATACCTTTTCTGGGCTACATTTCTTTTGTTTCTCTGGGTCTTTTTAAAGATTTTTAAGGATTTTAAAGATTATTTACAGATTTTTGTAATTTACTCAGAAAAAAGACCATGAACACCTGTTCTCACATCAAATAGAAACGATTTGTGGTCCGAACCCATCCGTCACGTTTGACTGTAAAAGATATATAGGCAGAAAAAGTGTGCACATGTGAATTCTGCTTTCACCTTGCCTAGATTTCACTCTTAAAATCCCAGCTGGAGTAGGAGCTCGACTTGCAGACACGTTGCATGACTTTGGTTGAAAGGGTGTCTGAATTCCAACCCTTTCGCAATCTTGTCATTGTGTGGCTGTGTTGTCATGATGCAGTGAAGTGTATTAATATCAGAATAGAAGTGATGCTCATTATAGAATGAGCCTAATCAATAGCTAGAATGATCGCAATCACAAAATGGTTATTCATCGTTGAGCTATTTATTTGATAGTGTCCGTGTGACAGGCGGCCCTCACATCCAGTATAACAAAAGATTAAGGACAAGCGTGCGTGCCAGCATTGAGGAACACAGCAGAACAAATTAATTATTGATGGGATGCTTTAAAAGCTTGTGGCGTCACTAGGTATCCATTGTTACCTATGTTGTTGTTGTTCGCAGCTCTTAGTGGGGCAGCGAGGAATTTCCCCCCCCTCTCTCCTCCCTCCCAATGAAGCGCATCCTGTCAAAGCTATTCTTTAAATCTCATTCTCTCTGTGTTTTATTCAGCCAGCAACACTCGCCACACATTTTGACCGGGGCACACACACATGGGTCATGGTTGGTTTATTGGGTTTAACACATTAAAAGGATTGAGCTGATAAGAGTGTCACACAAGCACGTATAAAAACACGTTGAAATGCATCAGTAACTAATTATTTTAAATTGTTCCGAATGGAATTCATTAGCGTTCACAAAGAAATTTAATGTCAACTGAGTAGTTTGAAGTAGCCGTTGAGTAACCCCCGTATTTGAGTTTGGAGCTGGTCAGTGTGAGTGAACTGATCTGGAAAGAAAGAGCCTGAATCCCGCCCTCAAGGAGTGGTTTCACGGCCAGCCAGTAGAAAACAGCTGTAAAAGACAGAGAAAATACCATGTACCCATGGCAAGGGTGCCCTGGCCATGCGTGAACTGATGCTGATGACATTCACATGTAGCTGGGATGCCTGAGTGGTTTAAGTTGCTCGGAGGGTCTCTGCAGAGACGCTGGAGGATGCGAGGAGGACAGAGACGCATTTCAACACTGCCAGACAAATACTTTTGTGGCATTTCCTGTGTTGTGCGCTCAGAGGGAAAACTTCACGGAAACATACACGTGATGAGAGTGTTAGACGAGGTGAGGCAAATGCACCATTACTTCTCCATCTTTCATCATATTCAGCTCACATTATCTACCCATGCCATATTTGAATAACTTATACATTCAATTACTGACAGGTTAGATGAACCTAATCCCTTTAAACCATGTCCCTGCATTTGTTTAGCCTATAATGGATCCTTAGATATTCAGTGTTCTCAGAATGGTGAGGGTATAACTTCTTTTTCTTTTTTTCACCTATCGCACCATGCAACACACTGCTTATTACACCTGACAGTGTCTGGTCTCCTTCCAATAAGTAAATTGCTAATTAACTGCTAATTAGTGTAATGTAAGGGTTAAGAGTTGGTGCAGGATAATCTGAAATCTCACTTCACTGCTCACTAGAGAGTAAACTGTTAGGCAAGAGTGAATGGGTAAACAAGGAAATGGTTTTAGACACAGCCAGAGGCAGCTGTTGATTCAGCGCGAGCTCTTAAGTTTTTTTTGTCTCATTCCTCATGCTACCTTTGGGAACATTATAAACCTGTTTGCCTCCAACAAGGAGGTGATGTTTGTGTGTTTGTTTGTTAGTTAACAGGACTACATAAGAGCTAGTTGACTGTTATCCATGACATTGTTATGGGGGGGCGTGGCCAGAGGAACATTGCACTGCTGTGGAATCCGGATCCAGGAATTATTGTTATTATTATTTTAATCAGACATGTTTAAGGTAATCGTATTTATGGTGAAATTTGGTGCAGATCCAAACAAAAAACTGGATCTAAGTTAAATGTGGTGTCAAACTGCGGCCTTGGTGAAGGTATGCATTCCGAGCGCCATTATGGATTGTTCATGGACATAATACTAATAATCATTTTGATTTAAAATGCTAAAATTGCTGTATTTGTGTGAAATGTGCTGTCACTGGCCAAAGATCTACAGATACAATCTGATAAGAACTTCTTTTATTCCTCTCAACCGTCCAAACTTCATGAGTAATAATACTTTTAACAGATACATAGTTTTTTATTTAATTATTTTGTCCCTTAGAGAATGTTATCTATAGCTTGTATTGACTATAAAGTGATCTCAGTCTTTGACTGAGATCAAATATGCCCTCATCCCCCACAACACGCAGGAGACTAATGACTAACCGGGGCCTCTCACAGTCCAGCAGAGGCTCCAGTGTTGACAAACACCCACAAGGAATCCGTAGCTAATCAATGTATAACATGGGCGGCGATTGCAAATTAATTCTATCATTCGGCTGCTTATATCGACTTGAGATGCAATAAACCTGAACAGAATAGATCCCGGATCATTTAAAGATGAATGGGTGAGGCTGAGTTCCCTTCATCATCATGTATTGAAGAACAACAATCTTCTTCTTGGTTATCACATTAAAGATAACAGACAATAACAGAGTGGACAAGATAAGAGTTTTAAGCTATGAAATATGTATGCTTCAATTTCTGGCTGATTAACACCACATCTAAAGTCACAGAGGATAGACCGAGGATCAGATATGTCCCAGATAACATATACACTGATACCAGCCTCCTGGAAGAGACTGTGTGTTGTAACTTTACCCTGTGTGTGTGTGTGTGTGTGTGTGTGTGTGTGTGAACAGTATATGAAGCCCACAGTGCCATCAGGCCCTCAAAAGAGGAACTGCTACTTTCTGGTGCCTCCTCACCACTGTCTCCACTCCAGCCTTAAATTTGATTCTTATTTATATTTGCCAGCAGCTTCTCTGTGAAACCTTTGAACGTGTGCATGTTGTGCTGCTACTGTGAGTTCTTTTTTTTGTATTCACTACACCCTCAGTAGACGTGTCCTATGTGGGTGTCTCCGTGCGTCTTCGTGCGCGTAAACCAGTGTGCTCGGGAGGGGTGGCTGGGATCTTGGCAGACAAATCTGGACAGATAAGGCTGCTTCCCAAAACGTGCAGAATCTGAACACACACGCAAGCAAATGGACAGACTGCGTGCGTATGGTGATCAGACTCATATGGGCACAAAACTGCGCACACACACCCTTCCACACATACACGCGCGCACACAGCTGAGTAGGACACTGGGCAGAGTGCGTTCCGCCGATCATCTCCGTCCCTCCCTCCAGCCAGCGGATTGTGTGCGCTTCTTCCTCCTGCCACAGTGCTGAGAGAGAGTGCGAGCCTGTGGGTCGAGAGACTGCATCGAGAGCTTCTTGCATCGGGGAGCGGGTGCGTGGGAGTTGTTCTCGCTCCACCTGCCATTTGCATTCCGTCTTTATTCTCCGGCTCTTTACGCTCATCCTCGGACGAGTCCGGGGCGCGCAGGGAGTCCCATCACCCACCGAGGGAGCATCGCCGCTTTGTACGTGCGTGTGTCCCCGTGTGTGTCTGCGGTGAGGGTTTTGGCTTTTCCAACCACAGCTGTCCTCGGTACACGACCTCTGGAAATCGTTGGAAATCTGCATAGAAACGACTGGCTGCGTCGTTTTCGCCTTTTTTCCGAGAGCTGTGTTTCAAGCCGATGGACTTGAGATAGTGCGTCTCAATTTGCGTCTTGGTGGCTGGGAGTTGCCGTCGGGAAGAAATGCGAAAGGATGCTTGGAAGCAGTGAAGGCTACAGCAGGTGAGTGTCCGATCCAGATGGCACAAAAACCGGGTCTTTCTTCTATTGTCCCCACGGTGTTCGTGCGTAATGTAGCCGCAGTTTAATGTGGGCCAAGCTTTTTTGATGGAATGCAGCTAGAACACGATCTCTGCGCTACTTGGGAGAAAACACATCGCTCAAACGTGTGACTTCTTAGTGTGCTTCCGAACAACGGAGACTTTACTTCAGCAAAGATAACGACGGAGCTCATCCCGGTATCATATCGGATCCTGCAAAGTCCGCGGTGATCACCAGGCAGCACTGGTTGTCAGGGCAGGGAAGCAGGAGCAGGTTCTCGGAGTGTGGTTAGGCGCGTCCTCTGCAGGTAAAAAACGCATCCCACCCGCGCAGATTATGAAAATTAATTTATAGATTTGTTATCGATGAACCTTCGGACATTTAATCATCTTTTCTGGTCATTCGTGTGTGTGTGTGTGTGTGTGTGTGTGTGTGTGTGTGTGTGTGTGTGTGTGTGTGTGTGCCTGTCTGAGAGGATGAAGGCTTAAGCCATTAATCAAATTTAATTGTCCCGCAAATGTGTGTGTGTGTGTCTGTGTTGGAGATGGAGGGGGTGGGGGGGGGTTGAATTGAAATTGTTTATCTTAATCTAGCCTTTATTTGGCCCCGTACACGCAATGGGCTGAGGTTACCATTCCTCATTGTGTGGAAGTGTGAGGCAGGTCCTCCCCGCATGCCATTTTATTCATCTGCAAAAAAAAGATGGCTATCTGTTAAATGGGCTGTGTATATACACAAAAACAAAACAAAAAGCTAGCCAGGGCTTCTGCTGCAAAAGGAGTTGTGCATTTCTATTGATTCCTCTCAAAATGACTTGGGGATTCTTGTTTTCATCAAGGCAGCAGTCGTGGGATCCCACACTGCCACTACACAGGAGACAGGGTGAAACTTGTGTGTTGGTGGGTGCCACACACCGTCGGTTGTTGGTTATTCAAGGCAGAATTTTCCACAGAATATATGACAGTGGCCTCCCCTGATTATTTCTTCTCCTTATTTCCCTTTTCTCGCCCTCTATTGTCCGGCACTGGCTCTCATAATGACACACCAGAAACCCAGTTGCGGCAGAGTATCAGAAGACTCTGTGATGCTGTGCCTGCGGACATTCATAAAGTGCTGTAGCTGTATTGGTTATAAATAGCCGGAGGGAGCGGACAGCCAGATACAGCAGGAGCTGCCTCCTGTAGTTGGAGCCGCAGCAGCACAGCCTCTCCAGCTTTATCTGGACCCACAATCCAAGATGATAGATGGCTGATACCCTCTGAGATGTCACGCAGATACAGGGGCAAGGGTGTGGCACAAGGAGGGGGGGGTTTAAAGGGGCATTATTGCCTATCCTTTGTTTTGTGTTTTCCCCTCAGTTTTTGTGTGCTCTTTTTACCAAACGATATCTTTTCCATTTCAGTAGTTATTTTAGAGCGACCTTATCACATTAAATGTTTCTCCGTATTCCAGCAAGGTGTCACATCATCCCTAAAGGCATGTTTGATTTCACTCCCAGGATTGAAATCCTCTTTTTCTGTGCGGTTTCCCGGTTGATCCAGTTGATGAATGTGTTGCTGCAGACTCAATAATGTCCGTCTCAGGAAAGCGGGGCGGCTGAAGAGTGCGATCCGCTTTGCCCCAACCCCTCTGGCCGCCTTCATTAAACAAATGTGCGGCCGCTGACCTTGACCATCCACCAGCCGTCAATGAGATTCACCTCTTTGCCCTGCAGCAGGCTATAGGACATATGCAGCAAAGAGCACCACCACCACCCTTCTACCCCACAACATTATGCTGCTGGTGACACGCTGTATTGAATTACAACACGTTGATCAATGTTTGCAATAAGCCAAACCTCTACATAGTGGCCAGTATAACAGAGTATCAGATGTCAGGGAAATCATGCTCCTGATAACAGCATTATATATCAGGGAATTTATGGAGTGATTATTACGTCTTAGCATGTTTGTAATTTAATCGCATATGAGAAGAATGGGGAAGCTCACCAATAAGGCAAGAATACGTGTGTGGAGCATTTAAATCATTTATGAAAGAAATCAGCCCTCGCCATAGTTTTGTCGGCGTGACGGGGCAGAGGAGCAACCGAGACCGAGTGGGCGGCGATGGTGTGGACAAGGATGCGGCTGCATGATGACTGATCACACACTAAATGACCAATAATCCTAGTGAGCAGGGTAATGCTGGCTTATGACGTGTATATGCATGTCTCCTGGAGACAGTCATCCTGGGTGTAAAGCTGACACCTACTGCAATGACAAGGTGTTTATTAGCTCCCAGTTGCGAGGCCATGATGCCTTCATAATGCTACGATGACACAGTGCTGAGAGCTTCCACCCGGGACCGCAATTAAGTTGTTTTCATAAGACCCGACTGCCATTCTACTTGATGCCACTGCCTTGATACGTCAGTGCCCGAGGCTGGGTGGCATGTTTATAAAAGGCCCGTAGTAGCTGTTTGATTGGCGGGGGGAGGGTGCGGCTGCTCACAAGTCTGTGTTGTCCTTGGTAGATGTCTTGTGAATCAGATATGGAGGAAGAACAGCAGCAGCAATTGTTTAAAAAATCATCAGGATTCTTTTTTTGGTCTGTCTTTTACAGGTTCAGCCGCGCATTCCCTTGGAGCAGGGTATGTGCCACCTATGGTTAAATTGTCCTAGTCACTGTTGCACTGGCATTTAACACAGCTTCATAATATCATCGATCTAATATTCAATTCACTTGTTTCGAAATGAGTCTAACATCTGAAGCATAGTAGCAAATGGTTGTCTGGTTGCACTCTGCCCCCAAAACACCAGGTCTTGTTATTTGCAGCATGCAGCATGCTCAGTCATTTATTGCTCTCGCAGCGGGAACAGCTTTATGGTTTGCAGGCCTCTGGGTGACCAATAATCAAAAGAAGCTCATCTGTTAGGCACCAGACATTTCATGCTGCTTTAACTAAACTCAGTCGAATATATATGAAATTTATCCAGGGTTTCAGCAGTGAATGCTGCAATATATAAACACACATGAAACCTGTGTGTTGCCCTCTACTTTACCTTCATTAGTGGGAAAGTGGCTCTAACTGCATCATTTGTCCATTGCTCTCAATCCCATGATGTTTGACACATTAACATAATTAATGTATACAATAATAATTCATACAAAATAGGTTAGCATGTATTTTTCACATCAATGAAAGTGGCCGCAAAGCTGCAAATAGCACATTTTTAAATATTAATATTCACATCTGTGATTGTGCTCATTAGTTAAGTGGCTATATTTCCACGGCTCATTCTTACTAAACACAGCTATTAAAAAAAGACTGGCCAATTATGATGACAACAATATTAGTATTTGAATGGATTCTTTAGGTGAAGAGTCACTGCACAGTAGTTGTCAGGGGCCTGTCAAAATGCATTCACATTAGCCTGTAGGGTTCATTCACCTTTTAAAGGATTCAGCTTATTGTGATCTGCTTCACAGCGCTGAGAAAGAGAAACCTTTAGGGAATTTCTGCAAAGGTGGCCTGAGGGAGCAATTGCACATTTCATGCCTGCGTAAAAAAAAAATCAAGATATCCACACAGAAGAGCGAGAGTCCTGTTCTTCCACGCTTTTACCGTATTCAACCCACATGCAAGTGCATCCATATATTATATATGTAATAGGACTTGACCACTGCTCTTATTTTGATGATCTCTTGAATTCCCTCACCTTCAACTTTCAATGAAATTATATTGCGAAGCGTTTACTTTAATTAGATGCAAACTCCTAATCATTGTCAAGCCTGAAATAACCTCCTGCTATAAAGCACTCGGAGTCCCCTTGGAGGATGCATCATTAAAAAAGGCATTGATGGTGGACGAGGTTATGGGTCAAGGGTTGGGGAGGTGTTATTGTGCTTACTAAGGCTCCGCTCCAACACCCTGGAGAAGGCATTTGTATTCACTGCAGAGGAACTAATCAATGCCTATGCCGGTGCCCCTGTTGCCAGGCAGATTTAAACGTAGACATCTCTCTTTGAGAAGATTGTGTGATTGACACATAAGGGAACAGTGCTGCTGGTGCTACAGCGGCTCAGGCGGTAGATGTCCTCAGACTGGCTGCTTCGTAGAAGACGTCGCTGCTAAAACAACGACAGTGAGTTCCAACAGGGAAAGTTCTCTCTCTAACTTCTGTTTGCTGCCGGTAGCCATCTGAAATTTATTCTTGGCGCTGGTTATATTTCAAGTATATAAGCTCGACACAAAGCAGCACAAAACCAAATGTGATCTATTTTGGTGTGATTTCTAAATCCATTGTTATTAACAATGTCTTCCCTTTCTTTCCATCTGCAGACAATGGACATTATTGTCTCATTTGATACTCGCATTTCTGACTAGACTCGGAGGAAATTGTTTGCAGCCGTGATGATTAGCATTGTGCAACAAAATGACAATATGTTGCATCTGCTCCACAGCGAGCATCTATTCAAACTGCACTATTCAGTGGCCACTGGAAATACAACAGCAGCTCCACTTACACTGCCACACTTAAATGGAGCGTGTGATATTTCCCATAAATGGAGGCAAGATTTGTCTTTTGCCTCATCTCCCTGATGTAATGGCTGTTAAAACACCCTGTTGAGATTCAGAGTTCAGTGAGTTCGGTGTTTAGAAACAATATTAGCGCTCTCAGCCCTCTCGTCTCTGGGTAGAAGGCCAACCGAGTAGCTACTTAGGAGTGGAGTTGTCATTTACATCCGATCTGCTTCAGGTTTGCTCCGGTTTCAAAGTTGCTGGAGCTTAAAATATATCAATTTGTCATTTTAAAAAAAAAGAAAAACATTTTAGGCTCATATTTTCCATGATGTGGAAACAGTCCACCGTTTCACAATAAGCAAATTCATTTTGAATAGATATGAACATGTCGCTGAACTTGTACTGCTCTTTCAAAAGTGCCATCAACTCATCCAATTAGAAACCATTAGAAGATCATGGACACCCCTGTTCAAGTGCTCCCACAGTACAGTACACAAAGGCTGCCCTTCGTGATACTTGGATTAGAGCGCTCCCTGATAATTCAAATATTTGAATGTGGCCAGTATCTCCTCCTTATGTCAGATCAGAGAAGTTGCTTTATCATCCCTTGACAGTCTGGTCCCATTTATCATGTGATTCAAGACAACACGGGCATCGGCAGGAGGCTTTTAGTCCCCTAAAAGCTCACTTTCCCAGTCTCTTTGCTCTCACTCCCTCTGTTAAACTTCCCTGAAAGCTCTCTCTCTCTCTCTCTCTCTCTCTCTCTCTCTCTCTCTCTCTCTCTCTCTCTCTCTCTCTCTCTCTCTCTCTCTCTCTCTCTCCCCCTTTTCACCCACTCGCTGTCAATGCCGAGAGAGAGAGAGGAATGACAGAACAATGTAATAAAGACCCACTAATACCGTCGATGGAGGAGAGCGAAAGTGCAGGGTGGAAACAAGAGGTCGGATTTCAGGTTATCGACCAGCCTGGGTGGCTTGAGGGAGATGTTAGTTTGCTAGACATGAAGAAGCGGCAGTAATCGCGCCCAATGGTTAGACCTGAAACAGAGCTTACTCATATCTTAAAGAGCTACTATGAAAGAATACAGTGGAATTAGCGTAATCGGCTCTTTAACATAAGTTCCATATTCTTTTGATATTCTGGGATTCCTCTGTCTTGGAAATGGAATACCCGATTATGACAGCTGGGATGTGACACAATATCCTTTCTGTCTTTGGTTTGTGACAAACAATGCACAGGCAGTTTCCATTTTGTCATGTGCGTTCCCGTTTAGTGGAAAACATGTCCAAGATGGAGCGCTGAGAAATCATACTGAGAAATCCAGAATATATCAGCGCTGTAACTAATAACCATTTTAATCCCTGATAATTTTTCTCCTCACAAACATCGTTGTTTACTCAACAATACTTTCAAAAATAATGACGAATCCCGAGCACAAGTTTCCAGAGCCAAAGCGATTTGTCAAAATTGCTTAATTAGTCCGACCAGCGGCTAAAAGCCCAGAGCATTCAATTTAATGATGTGAAAACAAGAAGAAACCGCAGCAAGCAACTCTCAGGACTGTCAAATCCATATCCAGCAAGTCTCAATCTAAACATAACCTTTTCACCTATAGACGGCTAAAAGATCTGATGATTGATCGTTGAAAAAATATAATACATTTTTATTGTAACATGTGATTATTCAGGCACACCTTCAATTATTTAACATGAATGATCATAGCATCCTCACAGTTGAAGAAGATGTTTGCTGAGATACTTCACGATTTAGTCCAGATCAAAATCTGTTGACTGTTTAAATATATATTTAGATATCGAAGCTGCTTTCAGGAATGAACCGAACTCTGGATAATCTCATTAAAATAACAGGAGGGGCTGTATGTGAGAGTGAGAAAGTCCAAGTCAGTTCCCCAGTAAAGCCCCGACATAATGTCTGAGTGAACCCATGTGAAAACTCAGCAAGAGAGAATATAAATATCTCAGGATGAAAAACAGTTGCCGTAAACGTAGAAGATTTCAACTTGGAAAAAAACAACGAGATTCAAGAGCTCAATCGACACCGGTGATGATGTGCTGTAAACAAAAAACACGTGATCTCCACAGTGAAATATAAACGTGTTATTGAGCGGAGTATCTCCTGCTGCGTTATTCATGTGTTCAAGGCAAACTCTGAACAATGTCCTTACCTAACGAGAGCTAGAGAGAGTTCATGTCTGAAATATAATAATATTAGAGCTCCGGAGAATATATATGTAGTATAGCTGTTTGGAAGTATAAGCTAGTTTGCGGGTTTGAAATGCATAACATACTGTATCAATACATTTTACCTGAGATATTCAATTTCTTTTTTTTGGTTGATTGTTTATTTTAATGGATAAAAGATATAAGAGGGGTGGGAGGGGAGGTGGGATTCCTAGTCGTACTCAAACCAGGGATGTTGTTATTTCATGTCCACCATATGAAACCCCTAAATCTGTTTCACACACGGCAGCATGCTGAAGTGCTGTGGCTCTGATGTGAGAGAGATTTGATCTGAAATATGTGGTTTGTTTGATGGCAGCACAAAACGCAGCCTCCTTCTCGGAGCGGAGCTGCACGGTGCAGGCGGGGCTGATTACGCAGAGAGCCAAGATGGAGATTCTCATTTAGTCGGAAGAGAACGCAGGGAGCTTTTTTCAAATGCGGCCGACGACTTTGAGATTAATGTTTGGCACAACTAAATCCACACCTCGGTCCACTCTGATTATTTTTCTCATCTGGTCTAAAAGCAAAGTGTAGCTCCGACTTCACGAGCTGGAGATCGATTGCTCCTGTTATTACCTCTGGACAGACTTTTTTTCTTAAACTCCCGTCACCGCCAGTCACATCCGGTGAAGATGGGGGAGGGCAGTTTAACCAGTGAGAAGGTTCTGCTGGTGGTGCTGGTGGTGGTGGCATGTGGGTGGGTGGGGAGGCTGAGACTGATGAAAGAGCCAGTCAGAGATCAAAGGCGAGAAAATGACATGGCATTTGACCTTGTTGGACACTGGTGAGTGACGCTCTGCCACAGAAGTGCAAAGTAGTTTGGGAACCTGTGGGAATAGAGGGGGGGGGGGTCTGCAGAATGGCGAGGATGGGCTAAGCATTTTTTTTGCCTTCCATCTCATAGTGATTTAGCATGGGACTCCCAAGGTGCAAAGGTGGGAACAAGTCATTACGATGATAAAATGAATATATATATATATATATATATATATATATAATATATATATATTATTGTAGTGAAACGTGTCATAGGTCTCACTTTGCATTGAGGCTGTGAATAGGCAAAGCTTTTTCTGTATAAAAAAACACAGGAGTGTTAATATGATCCCTCCTCACCCTTGTCTTAAACATGTGGTAGATATGCAAATTTCATATAAATAATTCAGATCTTCCGTATTTCTTTGTGCTGGTACCTGCCATGTTGGCAATAATGAGTCAAACAGTAAGAAAAACAAGTGTATTTTCCATTTCCCATAGCTCGTCCCTCAGCCTCAGCCCCTTAACAGCATGCGCCCAGTTATTTTCTTTATCATCTGGTTTGCTTTCTGCTTAATATTGCATCACAGACAACAGTAGATAACAGTCCACCTTAAATATACACAACTATAATTCAATTTATAGATTCAATTTAATTGTTTTTATCTCAAATGTCTTATTCTCATTTTATTATTTTGTTTATTTCGTGTGACTCAAGACCTTGATCACATGGGAAGGAGCCCAAAGAGAACGTACAAAAACAAAAATGACACAGGGCAAAGGTAGGATCCATTCTTCAAAACAAGCCCGGAGTCTGGAGGGTTGTCATCCATCTTGTTTTGGCCAACAATCTAAACACAAGAAATGTTTTGCTTGGTAAATACTTAGAAGGAATTGTTTGAATTATGAATATAGTTATTAATAGATTTCTCTGTTGAATGACTCATCGATTAATAGACCTATTTAATTCTGAGTGCAGCATTTAAATGATACTAAAATTAGACCACTGCAGTGCATCTGTTTATCGTCTGGTCTCTGTTTAGTTTCAGGATAGCTTTCATCTTAGCAGGATGGTGTCTGTTAATCCACCATTTCTGTTATTTCGTCCGTCGGCCAAAAGCTATAAATAAGTGTTTAATCACCCAGACTGCACAGATTTTTATAAAAAAAAAAAAAGAAACATGTCTGCAGTCTGCTGTCAGCTCTGCCTGCGTGGGTCTCCTCTGTAAATGTCATACAAGTTACATCACAACGGGGCGAACATGACAAGACGACAAAGATGGACTTTCTAAAATGTACGTGCCTGTCAGTAGCAACGCAGCGCTTTGTGAGAAGAAGAGAAAAAAAAGCAGTCGTACTCCTTAATTAAGGCACAAGTGGCAGAGCGGATCTCACTGCCTTCGCTCCACAGACTGACGCTGGACCAGCTTTGATACCAATTTTAATAAGATTATAAAGAGGGTTTTCCAGGAGATATAAATTCACACATGGTGTATATATGAGCTTATCAAAATGGACCATTTAAAATCTGTTCTATCAGAATCGCTTTGAGGATTTCGAAGCCAAAAAGGAGCAACATTTTAACGAATCTTTTTTTCTTCTGTAATGATTTCTAAGAGGGTGCACAAGTGTTGACAGGGGATTTGCCGTGTCTCCGCCACCCTAATGTCATCCGGTAATACTACACAGGGTCACCTTATCCCTGATCTATGTGCAGCATGTGAAATACCTAGATGCCTTTCGTAAAGATGAGATTCTGCTTCCTCTAGTACCCGGCGGATTAGCAGAGCCAGTGAGATGTGATTCTCTTCTTTTCACTATCTTTATGACCTCCTCTCGTACTACGGGGAGCCAAAGATAGGGAATGGGGAGGATACAAGGACAGCTTAGACAAGTAATTTTGCCTTTAATTGCTCGAACCTCCCATGAGTGCTGTTGCTTAAGTACTCCAAAAACTGTTGTTGTTTTCCTGCACGCAATCTTTGATTATATGAAGGTCAGCGTTTTTTTCCTCTAAGCTACTTATGAACGAATTTGGAGCAGGTGGATTGCGCGGAGAGATGAGACGAAACTCCCTCGCTGGAGTCGAGAGCGAGAGTGAACTGTCCAATGTTTTCTTTCAGGACTTACTTTGCTAACTGTCTCCTAAGCCAATCTCAGCCCCATATACAAAAGTATTTGTTCCCCCCCCCCTCTTCTGCTTAGTCCTCATTTCCCAGTCTGTATCAATAGAGTCATTATGTGGGGTTTTATCTGGCTAATTAAGGCTTCATCTTTCTGGGCGATCTCTCAGAGGACATGGATTAAGCTCCCCTATCTCTGCACTGGAGCCACGGTGGGGTCGGCCAAGCCTGCGCTTCCCTCTCTCTCTGCGCTGGGGTGGGAAAAGCATTGACATGTTAAGGTTGTTTTTCTGTGAAACGATACTCTTGAGAAGGAGAAGAATATAAATATTGCATGCCAAACGCGGGAATCACACACCCTGCAAGCTCAGAATGTGCAGGATTGTGTTTGCTTTTCATCGATTCACGTCCTGTGTGTAAAAGCTTAGACTGCCCACCATCTACAAAAACAATACACAAAATCTTTGTGTTTTTGTGCGTCAATGTATGTGCCTGTTTTACCAACAGAGAGCCATTTGGATTGATACCCCGGCAGACTGTGGCCTTCGGACAATTCGTTTACAGTCGGTTTGACTGCCTCAACAGACTCCATTTTGTTTACATAAACAATCAGGTTGTCCATTTGAGTTGGAGCCGGCATCCTGAGTCACCGTTTGCCAGCGCAAGAGCGGCACCATATGAATTTCAATTGCCTTGTTGTTGTGGGTCCACTCGACATTTTAGCACTGAATGTCGACAGATGAAGGTCCGGGTCAGGCCTCATTAAAAACAACAGCCAAATTACGCGAACGATCCACACAGAGGATGAGAGGGAAGACCTCATAGTGATCCACTGTCGACCCATCACTGATTATTAAGGAGGTTAAATCTCCCTTTTCTCTCATTGCTGCGGAGATCGTCGCAAAGAAAACCTTTTGTTTTGTTTGGTGCAGAGACACAATCCGACTCAGAGCTTTGGCTCACGTGCACCTCTGGTTTTTGATAAAGCACCTATGAGACAGTGCTTTTGTCTGAGCCCGTGCCATTGGAGGAGATAAATCCTAAATGAGTAAACCGAAGTCTCTTCCCTTCGGCTGTTTTATACAAGAGCCTGAACATTTAAGAGCCATAAATCAAGACCTATGGTGTGGTGATGGTGGGAGGGAGGGTCACCTTCACGGACATTCTACAACAACCAAGTATTTGGAAGAAAATAAGAAAATGACTAAGCATTTAAAAAAAAGGGAGAGGGAGATGAATAGCCCCAAGGCTGAGGCAGGGGAGTTGTTTTATTGCTTATTTTCCCTTTTTTGTGATACATGTGAAAACGTGCTATTGGCGAAGTGTGAAATGGTACATATAGAGACCGTGGGAGATGGATGGCACGACTGTGGCTTTAATCAGTCCAATGCCACTGAATTCTTGCTTGAATAAAAATGACTGTTGCAACTCACGACTGCATTATTAGAAATCCTTTCGAGTAATATTGAACATTTTCTCTCTAGCCATAAAGGGAAAGTCATAAAGGGATATTTAAAGATAAATCCTGACATTCAAGGTTTATTACAAAGATTTAAAGCTTGTTTTAAACAAAGAAACGAAAAGAGTCAAACCAACAGCAGATTTTTTCGATGCCAATAACAACAAGGGCATTTATATTATTGTTGTCCAATATTAAAAACAATATTTAGTTATGATCTTATAGAGGCTTTAATGTTAACAGACAAATGTAACGTTAACAGTTATATATTTTGAAAAAATGTCTTTCTGGACTGACATTTCTGTAAAGACTGAAATATTTGGGATAAGCTATAAAAGCTACTATGGTTAGCAGTCAGTGTGATTGTCCATAAAATTATGCCTCATTGTAATAACAAATATAAAGACAAATTGTGATAAATCCAGGTGTGCGTCAATTTAAATATCACAATGATTTGCAGTCCAACGCATATAAAGAAGTAATAAGTTTATGGTAAATGGGTGGCACTCAACTCAATACTTTAAGGTGTTGTACCAGAGTCCCTTAAAGTAATACATAAATTGGTAACAGAATTGACTGCAAACAGAACTTACCATTATAAAAAAAATGTAAATAAATAATTGAAAGCAAAAAACAAATCCTATTAAAGTGGTTATTAAAAATGAACTGTAGCCTCCACAGGACATTTTACAGTCATAAAATAAATGTGTCAGTGCTTTCTAAAAGTCAATAATTCCTAGACTCTCCCTAAACTACCTATAATGCATCTGTGGCATTTCTATTGCTCACATTCTTATTTATCAGGAAACACATGAAGTGATACCGGAAGACTGTACATGCAATTGACAATTATCAGAATCTCTAATACTGAAGCAGCCAATTTACCATTTGAAGCCCATTGAACAGTACAAACACGGAATGCAGTATCTTTATCATTTGTCCTTTTCAACCAAACAAGCATTTCTTTGTGCGTATTTCTAGAACACAAAGACCGACACAAACAGTAATCAATGTGGAAAACAATCCTTGTTTTGTTAGAGTTCACATTCGCCACTGTTTGGTCTGTAATCTTCGCTGCTCTCCACCACAGTATGTTATGCAGCAGCATCCTCAGATGAGAGATCTCAGTGCATTAGTGTGGCATTTTCTGCATCAGGGTCACCTCTCCATCAACTAATTACAGCTCGTTTTCCTTTAAATGCCTCACTGTGCACTGCAGGGCCGGCTAAGCAGCGAAGGCACATTTCCTTCACCACACTGAGAGGCAAGCCTTTCGTTGCCAGTCACTATTAAAGTCAATATGGCCTTGAGCCGCAGCACACTGTGCCCATCACGTTTCCTAGCAGCAGACAGGATATAGACTAAATTATGTATTATGAAATGAAGGCATATTTCCATGTTGACTCCCGTAATTGTGGAGCCAGTGTAGCTTGCGGTGAAGTCGCAGCTTAGGAAGCTACAAGCTACAGCCGAGTGTGGTAGGAGTAGATATAGTGGATCTTCCCCATTTAGCATGAGAGCGCACATACTCACTCTGGGCAACTGCCAAATTCACTCACTTCATCTCAGGGAAAAAATTTATTCACTCACAAATTGAGTGAGAAGAGTAATATTTCAGTGGCTCCCCCCTTAGTTAAAGTTGAGACACCCTTGAATTAATTTGCTGAGATATTCTGTAGGGTTCTCAAGCAGAAGTTTTACAATTTCAACGTCTCCACCTTTCAAAAAAGGAAAAAACTATCCTCCCCCCATAGCACTACTCGAGGACTAGTCCTGTCATTCTTAAATTTAATCTGACACTGTGTCTCGGCAATCACTTATGTGCAAGAGAAGAGGTAAGAGCTTGATTTTGCTGCATAATATTAACTCATCGGTCATGAATTATTAATTCTGAGGTAAAGTATGGATTAATTTAAATCAGTGTGGCTGCACGGATAGGCACTTTGTTTGTTTATCTAACTGTATATGTCCTGCAGCCTTGTGCAAATAGATTCCTCAATATCAGTCTTTAATGCCATACATAAAAACATGAACAGTGCACCGTTTCTCATTCATGGGAAAGTCAGTTGTTGGACTCCACTGTAGATGGTCATATCAAAAAATAAAATATTTAAGGTGAAAAGCAAATGAAGCAGTCATTTGTGAAATTTCAGTTACTACTGGTCTATGTTTTAAGTCGAGTTTTAGTCAATTCTCTTACAGCTGCTTTTTAATAAAAATCTATTCTAGTTCTGTGCAACAAAAAAGCTGCATCGTGCAGATGAAAAAAAGATGGATTATTACACAAGTTAAATGTTTTCATGGGTGCTCCACAAAGCAGCAATGGGCGAACCTGCTTATTGGCCTAAGCTCCTTTGCTTCTTGCACAAAAGCCTGTGAATTCATTACAACAATAATATTGAGACGTGAGTGTTTCTTCATAATCAGAAGCTTGTGCTCCCTGATGCCAGAGAGGAAAGGGGGTTCCTTAATTTTGGAAATGAAAAACTACAAGGGAAGAATGAAATAAAGTGTCATTTAAAAAAAAAATTATCTTAACTGTTAGCTCATGTTTGTAGTGCAAACAATCAGGGCCTCTTTCTTTTTTATTACTATTAAAAGGGTTTATATGAAGAAACATATCCGGGCCTATTTTCAGTTAAGTTCCTGTCGAGAAAAACGTGTGTACTGACTAAGGTAAAGCAAATTGATCTGAACTAACCTTTTCTAGGAAGTTGACTTTGTTTGCAAACAGAAAAGTTCAGAAGTTCAGTGGCAAATATCGTCTGTGTGCACAGTGCACACATTCTGGATGCTCAGACACAGCCCTGCACCAACACTGTGTGAAATCACTTCCACCACTGAGTTCCAGAATAACTGCTTGCTTGTTATTTGAGTGGGGCTACGAAAGATGAATATTTGAATGACAGGTACATTTTTTACATTTCAGTTCATTGTTATAAATAAATGTCACAAAAAGGCCCATCAGTTCCAATGGTCACGTCTTAAAGGAGGTTACCAACCAAGAAAAAGCTAAGATTTTTCATTTTGATGAAAGAAATCTGAATTACAGCAACTTCTCCAGTTTAAGAATCCAGAACGAGCTAATATGTGATATCTTTCTTGATAAAGTCAATTTAATCATTAATCGCTTATCAATCTTGTCCGGCTATCCTCCGTGGATCGATGAATAAGATTGGATCGGAGGCTGACTCTTTAAACATGGCTGGCCTGACAGTCGTTTACATCTTGCGAACAATTTGTGTGACTGGTTGGTGAAATAAGATGATAATCACAAACTTTAATAAAATAGTCTGAAAAAAACTGAAAACTGAAGAAAGGACCGTGCCCATTGGCCTGTTGCTTTAAACAGACAAAAGGAACCTCCTGGGGCCTTGTTAGTACTGGCCTCTCTATCTTCCAAACTAAACAAAGTAGATCCGGCCAGGTTCGTCCCACGCACATTATTTACAGCAACACACAAAACCCAAGATCAGTATCCAAGTATAACATAAAAACCTTGTGTGACCTTCATGGAATATTGTCTGTCCTACATTCACTGTCACTGTGTTTTTCCAGTGTATCACTCGGTGGTGCTGCGGTGAACCGAAGGATGGCGTCTCCTGTAGTGTTTGCAGAGGAGTCAATGTGCAGCTGCGTGTGGCCCGAGACATAATCGCCTCAAGTGTTGAAGGCTCCGTCAGCAAGTTGTCCCCAAACTAAAAGATCAAGTCTCAGAGTAAGGGGCACAGTATTATGGGACAAAGCAACGCACAGACAAACAGAGATTTTATAACAGCATTGGCAGCATTGTGTGTGTGTGTGTGTGTGTGCATGTGTGTGTTGCCTGACAAGCATTTTCTCTCAGCCTTAAGGGGAAAAAAAGGAAACTGCCATTCCAGCACCTCTCTCTGGGGGAGCTCAACCTTTCCCAGTGTAGCTGTTCTGTTTACTGACTTTGTGCCCAAACACTTCAGTTGGCCTGTTAAAATAAATATGTCCCCCACTCCGAGCACTGTATGTCCGGAGTAATTGGTTGATACTTTAAAAAGGTACCAGTGTGTACGATTAAGGTGAAAGGTATTTGTGGTAGACATTTTATATAAAACCTAGTGATGTTTAAACTAGTGTGTTTCATCTAAATTGTATGAATTGTTGTTTTCTTTACCCTAGAATGGACCCTTTATATTTAAATATTTTATTTATCTATATCCGGCGTGGGTCCTCTCTAAGGAGGCTGCCAGGTTTTTTACAGTCATCCGAACTGGACAAACTGGTTCTCTTTCATTTTTAGAAGGGGATGGTAAGGTGAGGGGTATTCTTCTGCAATGTGCAACCTCACCATTAGATGTCACATAATTCTACACACTGAACCTTTAAGTCTTTGCATGTTTTATCTGTATTTAGAGACTAAGAGTGTTTTGTTTTAGAATTTTGGAAAAGACAGTCAAAATTGAGTTGTACTTATTTTGGTGATCAAATTCCTTTTTGTACATTGCCGTCATCGGGTCAGTCAATATTCATGATCTTGATTTATGAAGCAATAACTGCACAACCAAAGACAAATGATCAGGACAACCCACTGATCAGTCTACCTGCTAAACATCAACAAAGCAGGGTTGTTTTAATGATCATATTAGCATCAGGATTTTAGCATTCAGCTCAGAAGATCAGTACTGTGAGTCCACGTAGAAAATGCTTTTGTTGAAACTGCGAACCATGGTTCCCTTTTCTGAGTTTTGAATTAAAAAAAATATGATATAATACAATTGTAGACTAGGTTTATAAGAGTGAAATTCATGTAAGAACTTTATGCTTTACCTTAGAGGCACTTTAAAGACTTTTGATCAAGGTTATACAAGTAATAAATTGAATATGTTGGGTATAAGGTAGGTGAGTAGTTTAATACAGCCTATATGTTCTCATATTTCACTGGTTTTACAGGTTTCATCCTTTCACAGGTGAAATCAAATAAAGGCCTTCCAAACAAGCTAAATATTAGACAAAGTATATTATTCATTTAAAAATATACTGAATACACTATACTGCCCTCTTTTTTCACAGGCATATAGTTTCCTGTAGCTTTTTTATTTAGATCTAATGTAGCCAGATGCTGACATTATTAGAAACGTTTGCACTGCTAAACCAGTCTTGATATCAGTCAAATTTAGTTTTCATGGGGAAATGAGGTCTGGTTTTTTAATTCCTCTAAACACTCTGTTGGCTGGCTTCTTTCCATTAGCTGGATGTCGTGCAAGAAACACAGGTTCTCATTAGCGAGCACTGATCAGAGTCCTTCCGCAGTCCTGGATCCACTTTATGAAAGTCTGACATTCTGGAGGCCGCTCCTCTTTGAAAACACGTCTCCTTATGAGCAAAAAATTCATGGTGATTCTCTGAATCGAGCTGGGGAGACAGGGCTAATGAGCTTAATAATGATGGAACATCACAAAGGGAGGCAAAGTCCCTCTCTCACACAGAACCACATCTATGGGGTTCTGTTGGAGAAATGTAACTTTCAGAGTTTCAACAATAATATTTTTTATTGACTGTTTTCACCCACAAAACAAAAAAAAGTAAGGTCATAGCAGAGGGCCAATAGCCCTTACAGGTGACAATATCACTTTTGGATCAGAAAATTTTCAATTTATATAAGACTCTCGCATCTCTCATATTAACCTTTTATTTTACTCTTACAAGCCATGTATTTAAATACCTGCAGATAAAGGATATCCACTCAGTCTCCAGGTTAATAGGGACGTCTGGCTAAAGGTAATGAAGTCTATTCAGTACGTTAGTCTTGCAGTGCAGCCTGATGTCTTGAAAGGTTACAGTCGTAGGTTATTTTTTTTCCAATTTAATTCAAATTTGTTTGCCACAGTGTGTGATACAGGTGAATTATTGCATTATTATAACGTTTCATTATTAAGACGTTCAAATAATCAATATTTTTTTGTGAGAGACCTGAGTACATCAGAGAAAAATTTAAATAAACATGGCCTATACAAATATTTTTCTCTGCCCCATTAATTTAAATCAGATAAACCTAAAATTCTCTATTAACTTGACTGTGTGCAAGCGCCACTGTCCTAGTCCCTCTAGATGTGATATCCTCTAATTAAATATATTTGTAGCCGTGCAGCATCAGTAAGCTGAGGACCCGCAAAGAGCCACTAAATGACCCCTCCCGGAGGTGAAGTTCAGGTGGGACATGTTGACAGGATTCATGACAGAGTTTCCTCGGGACAACAGCTGGCCACTGTTGGAATTCTGCACCTTGTTGCACCAACCAGCTTCTTCGCCTGGATTAGGGCTTTGCCGTCCATCTGTCGGGCGTTGGCTTACATTTAAGCCCTGCCATTTCACAGGCCAGGCCACGGCCAGCAATCCCAGCAGGCGGCTTAGCTTCTCAATGACACGAAGGTAACCTTTCTCTCAAAATTCTGCGCAGCGACCCCAAAGCAGTGTGAAAGTGAGCTTACTTGGGGAGCTAAAGGTCAGACGCTCCTGGTTAAGATGGATTTTGGGCAAAGTATGGCTGTCAATATAGATGTTCTGTGTTAAAAGTCAAAGCTGCTTCTAATAAGAGAAAGTTGAATCAGTAAGCATCTTAAGAAGCAGTTTATCTAATATTATCTCCTGAAAAATTTAACTGATATAAGTTACATCTGCTAAAAGATTAAATTGGAGATAGGGACATCTGCTTACCTCTAAAAACCTGTAAAAGCCTTGCAATTTCTACTGGATAGACTATCAAAGTCATGCATATAGTACAGCAAATAAATTCCTGCAGCCGGGTCCGTCCATTCAGGATTAGCCTAGCAGCTGACTGAGCAGTTTTACAGAGGAATGGGCATTAAAGGATTTTAACACTTTGTGCTACAGATAACGTCAGCATCATCTCAAGGATTTCCCAGAAGCTTACAGGTGTTTGACTATGGTATTTAACAGGGCTCAGGAGTGATCGCTGGTGACAGGTAAACTAAAGCGCGGGCGATGGTTAGGTCTTAACAATGCCCCTCCCTACCTGTGTATAATGTGCTTATTGTGGAGAACTTAATGATGATAGACAGACTCATTCAGATGCACAGAGGGAGATTTAGGTAAGCAATAGCGTATTGTATGTGAAAGCCACACAAGGCAATCAATAACTTACAACAAGTGGGTGCATTCAACTTGTTTAATGGGGAGCCAAACGTCTTAAAGGAAGATAATCAAAGGAATAGTGACCCTCATAGAAGAAAGCAGCCTCAGAGAGAGAATTATATGCAATTTACACTTTCCAATTAACCTGATCTGATGACTACAATGGGGCCGGAGCTGAAGGTGTGAACCCTCACATTGTTATTCGGTGCAAAGGGAAAGTGAAAATTGTACCTGTCGTCCATTTAATTATGATCCACCAAGTACATCCACCGATGAAGTGACTGCTGTAATGCCATCTATTGTAGAAGGACCGAAGGGCTACATCCTCTTCAAGAAGCCAAGCAACATCTTTGGGATCCCAGTGGATCCTGTCATAAAGGCGTTAATCTCACCATTCACCGATCTAGTTATTACTGGTGTTGGACCAGCGGGTCCTCATTTATTGAGCACCGTTGTCTTACTTATCCTCAACCACATTTATTCCTTTCAGAAGCACGCCCCCTCTCATTTCACCTCAATTAATGTAATTCTCTGGGAGCTCACTGGAGTGCTGATTGGAATGAGGAAATGCATTCAGGCTACATGCCTGTGAGGGAACGATAACACCAGATCATTAACAAAACAGAGCTGTGGATGTTTACCCATTGGATGACACACTTCATCTTAATGTGTCCCTGTCTTTGCTCGTCTCTCTGCGTATTTGCCGCCTAAGTCACGTGCATTGCATGTCTGGGCTGCGCACAATTTGAGGGAGTGATTGTAAAAGCTTTAGGAAAACAATTCCCCCTTCATAACAGCTGCTTAAAATACTTTAGTGAAGTGTATTGTTTTTTGTGGCCATTTCCCCCCTGTGTGGAGGACTCCAAGGACTCATTGAGATGTCTTGACTGGCGTCTATAACCTGCTGCAGTTATGGAGCTTTACCAATGAGGGATTATGATTTGATTGTTTTCCTGATTGCGTTTCAGTGTCACTGGTAATAAAATTGGACAATACGATCTCATAGACTGATATCAAATATGTGATAGCCACATGATAGACGGTGACAGAGGTAATTGAGCCTGTGAAAAGGCCACTCCTTCTTAGGTGTCTTAGTATGCCACACAAAGCCCCACACTACTCCATCTCACAGCGCTCAGCACCGACTTGATCAATGTGGGTTACAGAATAAGAATGATTTAGTATAGCTGAAGGCAACAAGGAGCACAGCAGGCTGCGGCGCAGGTCTCTGATCTCCGACACACCATCATCTCTGCCTGTTTTGAAATCACTTGCTTTCCCTTGATTAGAGATGGTATCATCTATTCCCCAATCTGAACTCTGACCTTGGAGGGAATCAAATGAAATGGAGTAAAGTAAATCTCACTCATAAAGCCCCCTTTTTAGATAAGTCTGATGTCCAGCTGACTGACTAAAAGTTATTAGTGATGACCACAATGGCAGTGCCATGTCAACCATAATAAATGCATATTCCTCCTCCTTCCTTACAGTCTTAATCTGCCAAATGTGATAAGGTGTTTGAAATGAGCTGAAGCAAAAAGAGGTACAATATCATTCTTCAAAAAACCTTATGTGAATCAGGAAGAAGCGCAATGTGTCCACTTCGCAATCAACCTCAAAGACAAATATAAAACAAGAGATGAAGCTGCGTACCTCTGGCAAAATGCTATGTAGTATGATAACAGCCACCACACATAGACAGGAGTTCCCAAGAGACATGACTTAAATTGAGTGTGAATTAGATGTGAGTTTTTTTTTTTCTTGCCTACATTATGTCAGTAAATAAAAACTCCACCTCCATTTGCTTCGGTAGAAATACCTCCTCAGGGCTTTCCACGAGGAGACATAGGATCCAGGCAGTGAGGAAAAGTAGCCTTCCACAGACTCACACATCGTCCCACACTTAACAAACATTTCGGCCTTAAAAGCCCAAATTGAATGGCCTCGGGCAAATTCTTAATTATTGCACATTTTAATGACTTTCCTTACCAAATTTTGAGTGAATTGTTTTTAAGGAGAAATGTTTTGACTCAAATAATCTTTAAATAGTTTAATAAACCATATTGACTGAATGACCTTACTTTTTTATGTTTAGTTGTATTTATTTATTGAGACTTTCACTGTGTCCAGTAGGGATGAAATGTATGATGTGAAGAAACAATTAATTAATCATAAACTGTATATTATTGGAGGAAGTTGCATCACGTTGTATTTTTAAACCATAAGTCAGCACAATGAGTCAATCGAAGAACATACTGTAGTGTTCCAGAAAATACTACAGTGAGGCATATTCTATATTTCACTTGTACATGTTACTTTGAATCCACTGAGTGTTTTAGTGTGTTTCAAATTTATTAGAGATGTTCCGCTCTGAAAAGGTGGCGTATATGGAAAGTGAGGCACTTTCAGTGGACATTTCGTTGTCTTAGTAGGACGTTCCCTGTCTGTGCAATCACTGCAACAATTAATCGTTTGTTGTCATCAATTATTTTGCTAATGTATCACTGAGGAATACTCTCCTACTCTCTACATCCCTATAGACCATGTCGGGGCTCGACTGATACAAACAGGCGCGTTTCTCTATCACCATGCACACATTGTTTTGAATAGGACTGTAGTAATAAAAGAAAGCAACATGCTGTGTATTAATCAAAACTATTTTATCAGGGTTAAATAGATTTAATAAGTTAAACAGGTTTAATGAAATTAAGTAGCTGGTTGGACATACTGTACATGAATAGTTAGCTGTTTGGCTAGCAGTCTGTCAAATTTTCATACCATTAAAAATGTTAATTTGCCATGTTAATTTCCGTGCTTTAATTTAACTGGTTCCATTTTTGCATAAAGCTGGAAACTCTGTTTTGATCATCTGAGCTGTTGATTGCACTGTTAGCTGTAAGGGAGGAGTCACACTAACAGATGGTATTTCAAATTAAATAGGGTTTGTTTTTTTTGCTGTTAAAGCCTGTATTTATCCCTCTGTATCCAATTCCCTGGTGCTGTGTGGTCTATATTTTATCATAAAAGATTGCATGAGCCGCGCGTCAGCCAGAGCACATACATCACACTTGCCACCATCCGTCTTTGATTGCATCCTCCTGCTACTGCTGCTCCACCCCCCACCGTTTTTGCCCGCGCACAAAATTCAGACTGGAAGCACAAAGAAAAGAGCAGGGGCGAAAAAAGACAGAGCAAACCACAGATGTTCTCAGCAGATGTGTCTGGGACACAGCAGGAATTGGATTACTATCTGAAAAATGCTGTTAATTCCACTTGAAGCCGTGCCCCTTCACTTCATATCAGGGTGATAGCATTGACTGATTGATCGCCTGCAAGGTGTGCAGTGGAAATGGTGCTCAGCATTCCACTGCAGACAAAATGAGGGTGCAGTGCCAGATATATGTAATTTACCAGGAGCATTTGGCCTGTGATTTTCTAGCTAGGTTCATTAACTACTTTTCTACATCATAAATGGGTCTGATAGAACGCTGAACATCCGCAGCAGTAACTTGTATTTGAAATAGCCTTTTGAAGCTTTGTGCACAAAGTGAACAATGCAGAATTCGAAACTGTCAGCACTCTCAATTATGCAAACACATACCTTATTCCTTGTAGCCGCCCATCTCCATTCATCTGGTGTCCGTGGCATCAATTTTGCAGCAGGAATCCTATTCTCTGTTCTGTTAGGAACTGTGTCACATGAGAATGCAATCCTTTTAGCACTTATTATTGCAGCACTAACTTGCCGAAAATAGACACAATGTCCAAAGGGAAGTGTTCACATTGATGTGATTTCATACTGCTGTCCGTCATGTCCACCATATGTGATGAGAAATTGCTGAATTTAGCACAAAGTTGCTGATTTGAATATCAGCCCATAGCTCAGTGGTATGGAGGCAATAATATCTCTTTTGAATATCCTTCTATTGTCCACGTGTGAGCTGATGCATTTGAATGTATTGCAATCTGCAATGAAAAATCCCCTTGCCTTAAAAAAAGATTCACAACGGACCTTTGGATTGGGTTGTCGAAATCGTCAGTGTCACAGCCGTGTGATTTAATCTTCTAAATGTTCTGCTTATCTATGTGTCTCCCCAGGTAACCGATAAGATGGTGGCCAGGGAAGCGACTGGGCACAGCTACCTGGTGGCTTGCTGGCAGCCCATTCTGATCCTGATGCTGGGCACTGTGCTGTCTGGCTCCACCACAGGCTGTCCATCCCGCTGTGAGTGCAATGTTCAAGAGCGCTCTGTGATGTGCCACCGCAAGAAGCTCATGACAGTTCCTGAGGGCATCCCTGCAGAAACAAGACTGCTGGATCTGAGCAAGAACCGCATTAGAACCATTAACCCAGATGAGTTTGTCAACTTTGCCAACCTCGAACACCTGGAGCTCAGTGAAAACACGATTTCCACTATTGAACCCGGAGCGTTCAACAACCTTTACGGCTTGCGGACATTGGGGCTGCGTAGCAACAAGCTTAAGCTGATCCAGCTCGGTGTCTTCACAGGCCTAAGCAATCTCACACAGCTGGACATAAGTGAGAACAAAATCGTCATCCTGTTGGACTATATGTTCCAGGATTTGTACAACCTTCGATCTTTAGAGGTAGGTGATAACGATCTGGTTTTCATCTCCCACCGGGCTTTTCATGGCCTAAGTAGCCTTGAGCACTTGAGTCTCGAGAAGTGCAACTTGTCCTCTGTGCCAACAGAGGCGTTTACTCACCTCCACAGTTTGATCACTCTCAAGCTGCGTCATCTCAATATCAATGTGATACGGGATTACTCCTTTAAAAGGCTCTATCGGCTGAAAGTGCTGGAAATAGCAAACTGGCCATACTTGGATACCATGACTCCTAATTGCCTGTACGGATTAAATCTCACCTCCCTGACAATTGCAAATGCCAACCTGACCACAATCCCTTATGTCGCCCTGCGCCACCTGGTTTATTTGCGCTTTCTTAATCTTTCATATAATCCTATCCATACCATTGAGGGGAATAAGCTCCATGATCTTCTGCGTCTGCAGGAGTTCCACCTGGTGGGAGGCAGACTGGCAATGATTGAGCCCTACTCGTTCCGTGGTCTGAACTACCTGAAGATTCTAAATGTGTCTGGTAACTCTCTTACCACTTTAGAGGAGTCTGCTTTTCATTCAGTCGGCAACCTGGAAACCCTCGCCTTGTATGATAATCCCCTGGCCTGTGACTGCCGACTGTTATGGGTTTTCAGGCGACGCTGGCGACTGAACTTCAACAGGCAACAGCCCACCTGTGCCTCTCCCGAGTTCGTGCAAGGCAAAGAATTCAAGGACTTCCCAGATGTTCTGCAGCCAAACTACTTCACATGTCGCAAATCAAGGATTAGAGATCGCAAGCCCCAGCAGAAGTTTGTTGACGAGGGAGCCATTGTTCATTTTGCTTGTCAAGCAGATGGAGATCCTTCTCCAGTGATAATGTGGCTATCCCCACAGAAAAAGTTCATCACCAGCAAGACAATTGGAAGGCTCTCCGTGCTGCCAGACGGTACCCTTGAGGTGCGCTATGCCCAGATTCAAGACAATGGAACATATGTCTGTATAGCTAGCAACGCAGGCGGTAATGACACCTCCCTTTCTCACCTGCATATCCATAGCTACTCGCCCGACTGGCCACACCAGCCCAATAAGACGTTTGCCTTTATTTCCAACCAGCCCACAGAAACAGGTGCTAATGGCACAAGAGCCAATGTCCCATTCCCGTTTGACATAAAGACGTTGATCATTGCGACCACAATGGGCTTCATCTCTTTTCTCGGTGTTGTCTTGTTTTGTCTGGTGCTGCTCTTCCTTTGGAGCAGAGGAAAAGGCAACACTAAACACAATATTGAGATCGAGTATGTGCCACGGAAATCCGACGCTGGCATGAGCAGCGGCACAGTGGATGCTCCTCGCAAGTTCAACATGAAAATGATTTAACGGAGGTGTGGAATTTACTAATTTTGAACTTAACGATAAGAAAAATGGAACAGAAGACATTTTCTTTCCTGTGGATCCTGGTCTGTCAACACAGAGTAATATGTTTTTCCTAACCTGAAGGACTAGAGAGGAGTTTCAGTTCCTGACTTTCACAAGTGAGAGGGAATAAAAGCTCACCCAGTACTACAGGGCATTGGTGGATTCTACATGGCCTGTGGGGGCACTGATTGAACAGCAGATTTGACAAAAGCGGTTCATATTTCTGTGGATTTATATAGGGAAAAAATTTATCAGAAAAGAAAAAGACTTCAAACAGCCAGAATGGAAGGGGCAGATCATAGTTTGGCCATCGCTTTTTTTGTCTGTATTTTTAATTTAAAGTTTGTTTTTTGTTTCAAAGGTTAGATGTCAAGTTATGAAAGAGATGTGTATGGGTCGGTGAGCACATTTATGCCACTTGGATGCATTACATCATTACAATTCATTAGTGTTTCAATAGTGAATGCTATGTGCTACATAGGGTCCATTTCTTTCTTACAGTGATGATTGTACTGTGATCCATCAAATGTATATCTCTGTCACAGTACATGATAAACTCTGTTGAAGTTATATTCCCCAGCAATTTGTAGAAATACATGAGTTAGTATGACACAACAATAATTATGGGAAATACAAAACTGTCGTATGTAAACTGCAACTGTAACCATCTTGTTAAGCAAAAAAGTATAGGGAATGGGACTGGATACAAAAGTTTACACCTGTCACATGCGTCATGCCCTTTTAAACTGGGGGGCACATGCTTCACCAAATGATTTAATATCTTATTTTTCTAAGTTATTTTTTATAATATAGCATAATAAGAAATATAGATTATACCTCAAAAAGTCACACACTCCATGTCCTTGTCTTATTGGGTTATTCCTGCACAGGGCTTTGTTGCAAAACATTTTAGAAGACATAGGCTACAGCTCAATGGTATTTTGCTGTGGTGCTTTGTTAAGCATAAATCAATTCTTCAAATTTGCATACAAAATGCAATTAGTTATTCACACTTGACTGCATTTGAGAAATGTTGCATTGTTTGCCTTGCAAGATAGTTAATAGCCATCGCTCAATATGGTTGTTTAGCCCTCTGGCCTACTAGCTAGTCAAATGCAATATAGCATTGGTAAGAGCTGTCTCAAGCTTGTGGACACCACTAGAAAAAACACCGTATTCCATGTGATATCTTGAGGTGAAGATGCAGAGGAAAATAGTCATTCTTAAGAAAAACGTCAAGACATTAGCTTATGCTTCAGTCTATAGGTTCACAGTGAAGGCGGGTTGTGTAGTGGACAAGATTTAAATCTTAATCAATAAAACTAGCAGATGTGTCAAAGTATCTCTTTAATTAAACATAACGGCAGAATAAATTGACATGGTAATCTAAATCTAAATATTCATAAATATTTATCCTGAAATCAGTTGGGAGTTTAACAGCGCTCTTAAACACATTAAGTGAAATAATCCAAACCAAAAGTCTAATATATATATATATTGTCCATAGCCCAGCTCTAAATGTGCCCCCCCGGTATTTTGGCTTGCATGACGCTCCTGACACTGGCCATCATGTGACCTGAAAAACTGAATGATGTACAAGAGTAAGTGCTCTGAAAATGTGTAGATTCAGTGACATGGGGATGCATCAACTCACCTTTACTATGAATACCATTTCTCCATACAGCACAATAAGATCTAAAAGTATGTAAGAGTAATGACGTTGTTAGAAAGGTTCATGTTCATGTTTTAGTTATGAAAAGTAGAGGAAAGTCCAGTTGTTAATGTAAGACTTTAACATTGAGGAAATGCTCTGATGTAGCCTTTTGAGCCCTGTATCTGATCAGAGTCACTCCCCCTCCAGTTCTCAGATGCAACCGGGACGGTACACACTCATAGATTGAGAGCATGATACAGAAAGAACTGTGAGAGGTTGTAGATATGATTTGTAACAACTTTGTAACAAGAATAGATGCAACATCTGTCACACAGTTCAGCCATCAAACTGTGTGGTTGGCGTTGGTTCCTTGATACTATAAAAGCTTATCCCTGACCTTTGAAATTGCATTAAAAAAAACGATTATGTAATGGTATTATTTCGTGCTCAACGTGATTGTGAGGAATACAAGTCAGGGTGCCATTGGACACAATGTGCTCCTCAAGCTGTAGAATATTTCCTTTCGTTGTGGGGTTATTTTTCTTGATTGTTTGATGAAATCAGTGATTTACTAATGCGCCTGCCCCCCCCCATTAAAGCCATGGAAATATTACCCACCAGGATCATTTACAGGTTTGCTACTCCCCATGAAATGTGTATTGTTTGTGAGGGGAAAAAAGAACTGCCACATATTAAGCTCCCAGTTGGTCCTGCATACGCAAAACCGATGTTACAGCCTTACCTTCACAAGTACACACTGTGGACTGCTGGGCTTTGCAAACGTGTGTGAGGATAAAGGCTAGGTCATTAACCATGGATGACATTACAGACAATGACACAGTAATGGCCTGGAACTATGGACTGATATGCAGATGGTTGGAGGGACGCAGATGTTTTCACCCAAGGAGCAATATGAAGCAGCTTTGGTGTAATCCGTTTTGCATAAAGGAAAAAAAAAACAAGACTGGATATGGCTCATGGTTCTCCCTCTTGCTGATAATGAATGCTCTCTTCGTTCAAAGTGTGGCTACTGTACCTAGCCTTTTTTTGGTCCCGAGTGAACCCGGGATTCTGTTTTTTTCTTTTCCGTTATTCTTTTTTTTAAATTTTGACCCTGGACTATATTGACCATGTAGTTCGAGCCAACTTTTTACAAAAAAAGATACTAAAAAAAGAAATCTATGGAAAATACATTTAAATTGTTCTGTGCAATAAAGGTAATATGCAGATTTTTTTTTTAATTAACAAAATTTTGTTGATGTTGAATTGTTGAGAATATGGTATGTTGTATTAAACAATCTATGGACTTTTTTAAACACATTATGGTCCTATCTTGATTTATGAAAGCGAAATTTAGCGCTTTGCCAACCAAGCAGAAACTAAAGTCTAGCTGAATGTGTGGGTGTGATTTTCACGTGTCAATGACCAAATGAGCAATTTAATGTTTGATTCATATGATTGATTTCCTCATTAAATGATGATGCAATCTGCAAGGTAATTTATATAACATGTTCCAGTGGTAATTGCTTGTTTACAGGGGAATTGGTAGTTCACTTGTTTACTTGCCTGGCCTCTAAACATTAATTAGCCGCCATTAGTGAAGGATCACAGACATGATGATCTTTTAAGGGAATATTACTAATTTATGCTGCACATTTGTCATCTTAAAGAGACAAAATTGGTCAAGTAATTAGTTAATGAAGTTCAAAATGAAACAAACATTAGTAGCTGCATTGCATTGAACAACTGTTTTTAATCCGGAAAGTCTCGAAGCAAAACATTAGAAAATGAGTTTACACTTTGAAGGTTACGGGAAATGACCAGGGATATGACTGGGACAGCCTAGTTTTATAAAACATGGTGCTGCTCTGCATTAAATTTGGATCTCGGTCCCTTTCCCTTTTATTTCACATCTTGGCTGCCTTGGTTAGGACTCTACAGGGACGTATGCCGTTCTCTTCCCCCCTCAAGCTGTATCAAAGCATGCTCATTTATCTTCTGACTTGAAATAAGACAGGCAGAATAGAAGCGTTGAGAAGCTATTCTTGAGGCCTCACAGCCTCAGGGAGTAATGGAGACATCCATTGTTTTCATTCCTTAGATATTAGATCTGTGCTTAAAAAATTCTAGGTCAGGAACAAACTGATGGATTCTGACACCGTGCGACAAGTCGCCTCTCCTCAACTGAGCATGAAAATACAGACGCACCTCTGGGTGTCCCTTGCACTCATCCAAATCCATGTGCTTCACAACATTGGGGAAACACTGCATGTAAGCAAACAAAAGTGTGAATTTGCTTTTGGCGGTGCCTCTGTCACACAACAGACGCTTCAGATTCCTAAAATAAAGAGGAAATCACTTGAGATTCATGTTTAGATGTTGAATCCCAACTCATGGCAGGTTTGCTGTTTCTCATATCCATATCAAAGACTCCCATTTAAAGCCTTGTTTAGCTCTACGAGGTACGGGTGTGTTTATTATGCCTACTTTATGCTAATTCTTCTATTTTACAAACTGCCAGTCCAACATATGTCAAATTCCCAGGACTGAACTAATGAAATAAGGATTAGTGGACTGTAAATCAAGTATTTTATTGTGCCACAGCATCTATTAACTATCAAATGCCATTTAATTCACAAGGGTTACATTTTAATTACTTAAATCAGGCAACTGCATCAAACAGCCTACTCTATGAAATTAGAGATTATACTGTAATGTGTTGCAATTGACACTAGTCCACTAATGAAATGCAGCACCTACCCCTTACAACATGTTGTAAAAGAATATACAATAAAAAACCTATAGTCACATGAAACAAATATTGTCAAGAGTATAGCTGTAGCCCAGTAGAGCAGTTGAATTAAATACATGGATTCTTCTTATAAATCTTACATAGTAGAGGGTTTGATAACCTTCTTATTACATATTAATCAGAATTTGTACATATTCAGTATCCTCACTTCATTCGATAACCTCTCAGCTACCACAGAGCAATATGCATAGATCCTGGAGGGACTTTTCAAAGACCATACCATTGGACATACAAGTCAAAATCAATCGGTACACCTGCTTGCAAAGTACACGACTCTAAATAGGCTCAACCATACAATATGACTTGTATGGTCCATTGATTTGTCTGGAGGTGCACTGGAAAGAGCCACATTCAATGTATTAAAACCATATAAAAATCCTAGAATAAGCATTGGTTATGATACCAATATGAATATTGTATCTCATAATCTCTTTCAGACAATCATTTCCAATTGGAAACCCCCCAGACACAAATTGAAGTCTTATGTACAAGGTGAAATCCGAAATACCAGCTTTAATGCTTTTTTAAATAGTGAAATGACTACTGTACTAATGTGATGGGATGCGTTCGGCTCAGAGACGTAGAACTTATCATGCTTAACGTGGAGTGGTGTGGTTGTTTAGGGTTTATTACTTCGCTGTTGTAAAACTTTGTCTGCTGCAGATAGTCATTTGCACGCATCATTAAGGCAAAACAGGCTGTAGCGGCAAACAATTTTCAACAAAACAGCGTTAACTCTGGCGTCTGAAAGCATCAATTCCCCCGACAGTCACACATGGCTGCTTATTTTTTATCATTTGACTGTTCTTTGTGGAAGGCTTCCATGGTTACTCTGCAATTGGCTGGGTGCATGTGCCGATCACAAAGGGTATCATACTAGTTTGTTTGATTGTTCTTTAAATTTAGATATACATGTCTGCGAATGGAATTTCTTCTTATTTCACAAGGAACAATATATTTGCACATGTCAGGCACTGAACATTTGTGATCTGTCTGTCCAGTTAGCATCCTTTGCTTTTAAAGTGATTTCAGGCTAAGTACTCCATGAAGGAAAACCAGAGGGATGAGAGGAGGATTAAGTAAATAGATTTGCACGCGTCAGATGTTCTCAGACTGACTACAGATGTTCTGTCATTACTGAATATACAGGGTACAGGTTTATGTACAAAATACTCCTTAACTTAACCCTCAAGACCTATTCTAAGAAGCAGTTGTGTTTTTATTTACTTAGAAAAGAGAAGTTTGCATCTCTCTGAACCAACCTGGTGGACATTACTCACACCTTGGCATATACGAAATAAAGTGTTAATACTGACATGCTATACCTAATTAGAACAGGTAGACGCTCGGCTAAACGCCCATGAAAACAACTTTAACCCAAACAAATCTTGATTAAAATACAAAACAACTAAATCAGCATGTTGTACAAACACGCACACTATACATGTTCACAAAGCCGGCACTTTCATACATGATTTGGTATCTTCGGTCGAATACAACCTAACAAGCATGGATTTTGTAAATACATATAGATATGATTGAGTTCATGAAATTCAGCCATTATGTGAATAAGACTGACCACAGTACATGTGGCTAGACAGATTGCTGCTGCTGAAGAGACGGGGAACAAAGCGCAGGAGCGTCTCGTCTTGTTTCACTGAGAGAAGAACAAATCAAAGCAGCAGCGTTCTTTGTTAAGGAGCAAGCAGCAATGTGTCAGTTACTGGAGACTGGGTTTCTCTTCTCAGGTTTGTTGGGGGGGAAAAGGACATGACAGTTGATTTTGTTAGCGATTCCCATGGACTGAGTGATAAAGTTACAGGGGCTACCAGATAAGCCAGACAGCAGCAAGCCCACTTTATATCATTGTTAGCTGGGACACCGCTTCACTGATCCCATATGGATTTGTGCCTGCACGTCCTCAACTGCATTTACTGGATGTTCCCAAGGTGATAGTGACCTTCTGTTTCCTATGGGACCCTCACTGGAACAGCAGCTACTGGGACTGGATATTAAAGTAGAAAGTAGAAAAAGTAGATGTAGTAATAATAATAATAATAAAAATAATAATTAAATGAATTAATAACAGTTGTTATTATTATAATTATAGTATTGGACCTTTTAAACCTTCGCAAAAAAGACAAATACAACAAATACAACAAATAAAATAAAAAACATTGAAGGCAAGAAGCAAATTAGCATAATTACATTTAATGTAAAATACAATAAATGATCTTAAACTAAATCTAAAATCAAAGGCAAAATATGATACAACATCAATTAAAAGTTATAGCAAAGAAAATGATAAAAGAAACATAAGCATTAGCGAAAAACAATCAAGCAAAAGTTACTCACTAAAAGTAAAAGTAACCCACTACTATACCGCACTGGATCATTAGGGGGGTTATGACGTCTACTCACTGTACATTCTCCAACAAATTAACATTGGATAATATGACAGATGGTTTCCTGGTGTTTTGGGTGGTTTACTTCTATTTATGACATCATATTATATATTCAGAATATTCATTTGTATTTAATGTGCTTTAAGTTCAATAGTAGGTGAAACTTTGATCCTTCTGGGTTCACAGGTTTATGTCTGCTGTGGCTCCCATGAGGGGACTTAGCTTTTGCTTTGATGTTGAGCAGACAGATCTGCATAGTCAATAACCACCTCCCTGAGCCCTGCTGCTTGAAAAAATAAATAAAAAGCCACCTGACTCTCCTCTGTTACTTGCCTTTAACTGCCTTGCTATTGTTTTACAGTCTAGGCTGGCTCGTGGCTATAGCATGCAGCAGGATGGCATCCAAAAGGGGGATCTGTTGAGGCCCATATTTGCCTGGGCCATATGCCACAGCTCATGTCTCTGTAGGTGACTCAATCCACCCTCCTTATTTATTTAACAACCCCATGAAAGAGTTATGAGTTCCCAATTCCAAAAATGCGACAGCCAAAAGACTGCATCTGTCTGCCATTAAAACCATCTTTCTGGCAGGCTGCTAAAATGGCTTCACCACCGGGGAGCGTCTATTCCGGACCTATAATTCGTGCTCACTTTATTGGGAAAGCAGTTTGTTTGCAGGCAGATGTATCACCAAGGTGATCTGGGAAATGATTATCACGGTGAATAGGTGAGGAGGCAAGGGGTGATCCATCCTATAATTCTGCCCTATTTCCAATTCCCTCACGTCAGGCCTGAATATGCCACTGTGAAATAATTGAGAGCTCAGTTGTTGTTTCACCTTGAAGTGACTAACCAGTCTGCAAATAATTTGGCTTCTGCGTACTTGCCTCAAGGACAGCGAGCTGCTGAAATTTGATGGGGCAGCGGAGGCAGGTGCCATTGCAAGATAGACGACGTGATCTGATGAAAACGGCCCAGCCGGGATGCTGCCTCCATTTGTCAGCATTGTTCCAAGATATCTGCAGGTGAGTGTGGGCTTCATTTTTCATTATTTTCTACATCTGCCCTCTGTTATTGGGTTCTGGTCTAAGGAGTTTTTCAGAGCGCCAACCATCACGTCAGCTCCGGGATGTTAAAGGTTCATCATCATGTACATAAATAACACAAAAAAGAAATTGAAATTGTGTGATGTTGGTACATCTGCTATTGTTTGGCTTTGCTCTCATAAAATTAGATCCAGAAACGGAGGATCCCATTAGTTGGTGTTAATACGATTGTTATTCATGTTACATTGCATGCATTTAATTCTGTGGTATTTAATACAGCTATAATTTATATCAGTGACATCTTGTTAATAGGGGGGTGCCCCCGCTAACATCATGAGAACAAAAATCCTAGATAACATCTTTGACATGTCTTATAGACGGTAAGCTCCTTTGAGCGTTCAATTGTATTGGATTAATTTCTGTCTAAATACATTTACTTCCTGGTGTAGGGCGCCAGCCAAATAAGAGCTTCCTCGGGATGAAGCTCTCTGCGGAACAGACACTCCCACTTTTATTTACAGCAAATTGGTATTGATTTACTTTTTTTTAATCTAATGTGATTGGATGATCCTCAAAGACGTCTCAGGGACACCCGCCGACAATTAGGTCCTTCTGCTGGGAGCTGCCCTGCAACTGTGGCAACTCCGGTCATTTCTTTACAAAAACACAATGTCAGTACAAGTACTGAAATTTGAATATATTTAAAGCTTAAAGTATTAAAAGTAACTTGCAAGGTATATCCTATTCCCTAATGCAACAGCCCAACTACTCCATTCGCTGTGCCTTCTGTATATTCTATTTAATACAAGAATAATACAGACCTGAAAATATATCTGCTTCATTGAAGTACAGACACATGAAAAATGTATTAAAGAACAGTAACAAGGTAAATGTACTTCTTATATTCCATCACTGATAGTCCGGCCATTTAGTCCATAATTTGATGAATCTAAAATGTGTCATAAATAAAAGATGAGTAAAAGGTATATGATGGAAATGAGAGCTGCAGTTCTTAGCTATCTTTATACTGTCTTACCACAAAGCGATCTAATTCCCAGGTCTCAGTGCTGTTAGTTTAGTCCCTTTATCCGTTATCTGTTCAATTGAAGTTATTGACAGACTTAAATCTTCCCTTACGTTCCCGGGTGTATTGCAGCCCCACGGTGGACCGGACAGAGCTGTAATCAACTCAGAGGCTGTGTTTGTGATGTTTGAGTGTCTCGGCCTTTGCTCACTGCTCAATGAAGGTCCATTGGTCCTGAGGGGAATGGGATCCACATTGAGACACCGAGCTCTGTCCTAGCCAGAAACACATCTTCATATGCTCTGCTTTATTTCCTCTTTTCTCTGCATTACTTTGTTGAATGATAAGAAAACAGTACAAATTATTTTTCAGTATGCAAAACTGTTCATTAGAAAATAAAGGGTTTACAATTATTATTTCAGAAAACTCCTAATATTATTCCCACTTAAAAAATTCTTACTATACGTGATTACATCCTGAACACCTTCACAATGATAAGCTCCAGTTCGTTGGGCAAAACAACCACTGAATAGTCGATGGAAACTCTCATGCCTTGTATACTAGAAGTAAATAATTCCCAAAACACAGCTGTGCCTAATCAAATGCCCGTTTTCCCAATTGAGCACATTCAAGCACTCATTAAAATAATGATAGGCTGCATTAAAAAGGCTGTCATCATTATGATCAATGTGCTCCCTATATTACAAGTGCATACAGTGAAAAGACTCCATATTGATTGATTACATGCTGGATACAGAACGTGTTTTAAAATCACTTACTATTATAATGGCTGAACATTATAATTATTGTTTGGAATGGGCTTTGTCAAATGCAGTAATTTACAGAGACAGAAGGTAATTTTCTGTGGAGGTAATAAAGATGTGACAGGGTAACTTCAAAGGACCAATTGAAATCTCAAACTTCCCATTGAAACATCTTCAGAGGGATTCAGCAGCACAAAAATGAGCTCCGATCAATCCAGTCTCTCTGAAACCCAAATCCATCGGAGTAAAATAGCACCGATGTCAGAAAACCAGTTGAATGTCTCAGCAAAGACTTCCTCTGTGCAAAGCTCTGGGGATGAGCAATGCAACAATGGCAAGGCGCCACACAGCTGTGGAGATATTACAAATCTAAGCTGTTTTGGCTTTTTCAACAGTCTCACTGCAGGAGCCCAAAGAAGAATTTCCCCTCATTCAGTGGGACAGAATTGCCCGGCTTTGCTCGGCTTTCAATTATTTAAAAGGAGTCACAGGGAGAGAGATGAGGGTGAGAAAATCCTGTTTCTCTCACATTACGCCACAGAGGAGAGCCCTTGAGATGCCTCAGTTGTCAAATAGAATAATACAGAGTGCACTGACATTCCTTTATTTCTCCCTTTTTTCGGACTTTGGATTACTTGGCTGTGAAATTGCCTATTCCCTGCATCAAAACAACACCAACACCAGCAGCTTGTGTATTGTGCCAATAAGGTGTGTTTGTTATGAAATGTCAGAAAGTAGATTTTTGTAACAAACAAATCATTAGACATCAGCTAATTTTCTGTTGTTATTTCAGCTTTAAAAGGAAGAATTATTATCCAGTAATTTGGGCTATTATATGCTAAAAGCCTATTTTACTCACAGATCAGAATGACAGTAAAATAAGATGCTGCAGGGTGTGAAAAACCATATAATGTATTGCAGTATTTTGGCAGCAGAGGAGTTGGCTCAGCTAATTAGCTCAAGAATAAGTAAGCTTACAATCCCCAGGCAATTAAATAGCTTGTTTGTAATTGTGAGAAATAAAACTTTGAACGTTTAAAAACGACTGTCTAGAATGTATTCATCACTTTTAAAGCAAAAACATTTTCCACAAAGTGCCTTTGCTATTGTCTGCATCCTGTGAGTCTGTTTATGTGTGTGTGTGTGTGTGTGTGTGTGTGTGTAGGTGTGTGTGTGTCACCATGGCAACATGTGGTTCTTGTAGCAGGAGCCTTCACAGAGGTGGCCTTGAGCAATGTGGCGGCTACACATTCAACTGTGGACATATTTCTATCAACACAATCAAAGCATACGATTTTAAATTAACTACTTTACTTTAATTTTAAATCAAAAAGGCTTCAAACAGAGAGTACTCAAGTAAATATATGGTAATGAGCGTTAAATAGTCATCTAATAGTACTTGAATCTACCCGCAGGTCAGAACTCCAACATGTTGAGTGTGTGATCTAATTACTGGTTTGATTGTCTCTAGTCATTTTCAAGTTTGTGAAAAAAATTAAATAAAAAAATAAACCAGAACATTTTATCCATTAGCAACTAGCATGTCTCTGCTTGAATACAAATACAATTCTCATACCATTACAGGACAATAATAGTTGGTAGATGGTAGTCTGTTCCCCAGAATTTTTGCACATGTCCACTGTACATCAGAGCCAGGTCAGCCTAAATCTGAGTGCTCTAGAAAAGCTCTGGACGAATTTCTACACAACTAATCCGCTTGAGCTGTATACTTTCCACTCTCTGCTCCGTCCTGAAAGCTATTAACATGTCTGTTCAACTATCAAATAAACACTGATGATTGGCAAGAAAACAAAAACACGGTGATAAGGTAGATTGACCTGTATAAACTGAGCTCCAACAAAAATACATATATATATAGATATCATCTTACAATCAAAATCTGTGCACAACAAATAGCCAAATATCTTTTCACTCAAATATACAAGTCAAGCTCTTTTTTTTTTATTTAGCGCCACATCATAGCAGGAGCTATCTCAGAGCAGGTCTATAGACTGTACCAACAATATTTCATCATTACAATGACTTCACTTATCAGACAGTACAACATGAGATGAGGTTTGTAAAGAAACACTAAAGCAGCTTTGGCTTGTTGGTTCTACAAGTTGCACGAACACAATATCAGCCACTGCCAACGTGTTGACTTCTGCTCTTTGATTCAGTTTAACGACAAAGCTCAAGACGCTTGGTGCTTTTCTTTGTGGATTTGCATGGACTGCTCATGACATGGGGTTGAATTTGCATATGTAGATGTAATGTGAGTAATTATGGAATACATGTTCAGCTTTCTAATATGCAGCTTAATTATCGAGAGCGAGGTTGCCTGAGCACTTTTTGTTCAAATTCAAAAAAATCCCTACCTTTAGAAAATGTAAATTACAAATTACTTGATCTAAAAAAAAATCCGTTAATTAAATATTTATGAAAAAGTACAAATTGCAATGTATGTTCGAAATCAAGTTGCACATACCGAGATATCAGTTTCCTAAAAATGCATACATTTTTTTAATCAAGATCCATGAATTATTCCCTAAGAATTCAAGTGTAATATTGTACAACAGCCAGCATTCCTCCGTCCTGCAGTCTTTGTGTAATCTTTTTCAAAAAATTGTGCGAACCAACCAACACGCAAACGGACAGGGTTGATAACAGAACTATCTTGGCTGAGATAATAATATAAATAATAATAATGACAAGATTATATTATTATGTTCCATTTGAGGCTGTGAATTACTGTTTCCCTTAATTTCATCAAATGTGGATGAGTAAGTATTTTGCGTGTGAACCATAAGTGTGTCTACAGCTAATATTATGTGAGAGCCTACGTTTTGGAACATAAAGGCTATGACAACTAAGTTGTGTCATGGTCAGCTGTAACTGGAAGTAGGAGCTGCAAAGTTTTGCCCTAGAGACAACATATCTAAATTTCCACCTGCTGCCTGCCTATGTTAGTAGGCTCAGCAATCTGGAACAATGGTACAAGCGAGTGAGGAAGAATCTGTTCACTAATCCCACACTGACAGATGCTGTGACACCTCTGACTGCAGAGACCAAGTGTTCCTGGGGTGAATTTACCTGAGGACTAGTTTCTTGACACAATAAAGATGGCCTTGAGACTCTAAAGTTCTAAGATCTCTGAAACCACGAAATCCTTATAAACTGGGAGCGTGTGGTTTTAAAAAGTATTGTTAAGGGGAAAAAAGCAAAAACAAGTGTGTTGTTATACCACAGCTTGGCACTTCTGAAAAAAGTGCAGATTGAGATATTGTAAAGAAAACAAGAAAAATAATTAGTGCTGTTTTTGTCATACCTGCACAGGGTAGTAATTTGTGAGTCAATGGCAGAGGCACAGATTTGCAGACGCAGACAATTCATGACAGCTGCACACCTGGTAAAGGAGAATGAAGGTTCCCGTAGAGAAGACACAGATTAAAAAGAGACAAAGACACAGAAGCAGGTGCAGCGAAGTGCTCTATAAAAAGCCACACACAGTATTTTGTACCGGTGTGCTGTGTCAAGGCAGCACCACCAAAGCTTTCCCATTTTCGTTTTGTGACTCGATGACTGCTCCGACTTCTCACTGAGCTAAATAGATGACAGCGGCATTAGAGACATTCCTGGAAGCTGATGAAGTGATAACAAGGCAGCACAGAACAACATGTGACTAACACTGTAACATCTCCTCACGGTTTTTAATAGCAGAGCTCGTATTTGCCAAGTTTTTCTCGAGGTTACAGACAGTGTGACTGCAGTGGGAATTGAAGATGTTTTTTTCACAGAAACTATGATTTGATTTACAGTTTGGGTGCCAAGAGCATTGTAGGGTTTTATGTAGCAGTTGGATCCCCTTTTGGGGGATTCGATTTATCTCTCGGGGTACTCTACTCATCTATTGATATTTGCAAAACCACTAATAGCCTCCTGGTGAATGAGTCTGTAACTCTAATACTTGTGAGGCGAAGACTTCTCTCGTTACACTTACATTTAGTCCTGTGAATGATGTATCTCTCACTTCGATTTTTTCTTCTTGCATGGGAGGGTATCCTCAGATGATTAATCTTTGGAGCTGATCAGCCAACAGTCAAGGTCAAGGTTAAGTTTTAAATACCTACTTGTGCTTAATGATTAAAAATGTTAACAATGTATAAATCAGGTAAACCCTCAGCAGGGCAGATAGCAAACCTTTATCCACCCACTTAAATCCTTAAAGGGTTGGCATAACACTTTAAGGATTCAGATTAGCATATTGTTAACGTATGTATGGATATAGCATATCTACATAATGCTATTTCTTGCATCTGTCCATTCCTGAGCACCATACTGTCAAGTTTAACATTAAACCTTATATAAGTTACCCAAGATTGATGGGTCAACCGATATAAAGATGGACAGCACATCTCTTCTTCCCACTATCAAGAAATTTAAATTTATCTGACATGAACGCTGCCATTTTCCACACTTGAAGTCAGCGTGTGCGCGGTAGTGGTCGCAGGGATGAAACCATGGTAGCGAGGTCTTGCCAAGACACAAGATCAACCAATTGTGAGTCAGGCTCAGCTATCAGTCATGATGTTTCACTCCATTTGTACGCATCAAATAGTTCCTTAAAACCAAACGTACCAGAAATGAGCACTTGTGGCTGTGACCTGCAGTAAGAACTACCTAAAATGACAGAAACCATCTTTGATGAAAATGAATTTGATCTGTATTTTGACTTTTTAGTCTGGTCAATCTCCCATCCAGCAACAAGGAGGAGGCATGACTTTTGACCCATGCTGTAGCCAACTCCAACGTAGTGATCGAGAGGCTTTCACTTTTAGGGAAGAGTCATATCCTCAATCTTTATGCAGCATACGGTCTAAGGCAAAGCAACAGATGCAGTTCAGCTGTAACCAACAAACTCAAAGTAAAACTACTCATTATTTTCTTCCAGACTTGCTCCTTGGTCTGTGAATACTCTTGGCAGGTTTAGCAGGCTAATGTAATTAGCTACCAGTTACCATGAACTTGGCTAAGAAGGCAAATCGGCTTACCTGCAGTCAATAATTAGCTCAGTGCCCTTTATGCTCACTTGGCAGGGGGCCCTCATCGTATCAAAGCAGGTGTCACTGTTCACAACTTTGATGAGAGAATGCAGGACTGGCCCTCTGGTCACGGAAACAGAGCGACAGAGAAAAACCCCATGGGAGTATTGAGTGTGTCTCCCAGTCTCAGTAACTGAGCTAGACAGTCCATGTTATGGTCTGTCTGTCTTTTGTTAGACAGTCCCTTCCAGATCGCGCCGTGTTCTGACACTGTGTTTGACTAAAGGGGCGACATCAAAACGATGTCACAGGGCGCTCGTATGTGGACGAAATTAAACGTTTATGTATACATTGTTTAGCCAAAGCTTAATGACTGAGATTTTATTTTATCGTTGAACGATAAAGCTGCAGCCACACAGCCTGCAGGCTTTTATTAACGTTGCATAGCCAAAGCTATTGATACAGTTGTTTAAGTTTTATTTTTATTGTTTTGAAACATAAACCTGCAGCCATAGCCTACAGGCTTACATTGTATGGGTTTCTGATTGGCGTCATGAGTGACGTGTATATGGCGGGGGGTAGGAAGCATCACAAAATTAATAAGAGCTTATGGGATCAATATAAAAAGATAAATATATTTGTCGCTAGAATACTGTGAAAAATTGGGTAGAAAATTTTCATTATCTGAGGAATGAACCTGCCTGTTAGACAATCTGGTCCCAGCTCTGGGTTTTATGAAGCCTGTATATGGTACACTGCAGGAATAAACAGCAGTTTTCAGGTCAGGCAGCTCCCTGTTACTGTGTTTAAGGCTGATTCATGAATATTCTGTGTTTGACAAGTGCTCCAAGTTTCAGTTTGTGAATCATTTAGACAATAAAGAAGCAGGCTGATGACTATAAAAGCAGAGAGCATACATTATATTACAAATACAATAACAGCAGTCAGCACAGCGGAGCTTTTAGAATGCCGGCAGCACACCAGCATGACTTGTTTATGCCAACACTTTTAAGTTTTACCCTTGCTATGAAATGATGGTTTGTGAGTAGACGCATGTAGCATCATCGCTGCTGCTGCTGCTAGCTGCTGATTCTCATTGGATTATGTGTCAAGCTCGCTGCCAGAGTTGTCTATCCATGGTTGCATGTGGTTCACTTCCAAACTGTAATTCCACAGGTTCCCAGCAGCCACATTATTTCTCAATAATGAAAATGATAAGCTGTTATGACATTGGCTCCAGTGCTGTGCACACATTGCCGGTTGTATAAAAGACAAACAAACAGATGAGATGGTGAAATGACATTTAATCACTGAGTCAAGTGGATTTTAAAAAGCAATGTGGAATCTAACTTCATGACAATAGTCAACTTCAATGTTGTCACCTGCTACTAACATTGCGGCAACAGCTAGAATATTTTTTGATCGAAGTGGAAGGGGTATCCCTATATGGCTGGTTGGGTCAGTGAATTATGTGGGTGGGCCAGTGCCGCACTGGTCTATCACCGGCTCCACGTCAGACATGCACACACGAATGAGGTCTTTAAACTAGTAATCTGACTTAAAAGCTATAACTCAGCTGAATGTTTTATTCTACTACTTTTAGACATAACACTGGAGTCATAATTGTATGAGACCATGAGGACTTTAATAGTTACCAGTCAACAGGCTCAGTGTAATATTTTATAGTTTTCTGCATTTTATATTTCTTCTATATGTCCATATAGATTTTCAGTTAAATCTTAATATTCAAGAGAAAAAATATTTCATGAATTGTGTTTGCTTGTATCTTATTATGTTCTGTGAAGTGTGCTGTGTGTCAACATATCCTTTGACTGTGAGATGGAGCACACTGTTTTACAAGAGAAGGGATTGTAGTGGGAGCACTGGGATGTCTGCGTGACGGTGGCGTATGGTTCACATGGCTCAAGAGTCAGGTAGGATGGCAAATTTTGTGTCTGAGGTCAGGACGGGTTGTGAATTAGCTAGATTACATTCTGTCACTTAGTAGTGTGAGAAGGTTTTATAGTATTAGTTTCCTCATCTCCGACGGCCTCTCTCTTCAATGCGCTGCAGTGTAATGTTACTTAACCAGAAAACACACAAGCTCTGGATGTGTGGCTCCGCCCATTTAGGTGTAACTCAGCCAATGAGCTCATGTCTGCCCGAGAGCCACGAGAAATGTTTGCATAATTTAGAACTCCGATCTGCATGAAATTTAATAAGTTGATCTCGCCCGTGTCATCCATTCCCACACTGACCTCACACACATCTCACACACACAGAACACACATCGCACATTACCGTGTATCATGTGACACAGGCCAACAACAGAAGGCAACCGCTGATATCCAAGAGAATCTTTTACTTAGTGCACACACAAACACACACACACACACACACACACATTGCTTGATATGCCTTGCTGGAGATTTATGTTACTAATCTCTAATAAATATATACTCACAATTAATCCAAGCCGCTGTAAGCATTATACAAAAAAATGTAAATAGCATCATAGTACAGATTTGTCCATGCATCGTATTGTATTTAATCAATCAGTCAATTCTCTGCCCTTCCACACAGGGCTAGTGTATTTATTTTATATTAATTCCGAGGACGTGACGATCCTTTGGGATTTCCATGTTTATCAAAAAGGTTGATGGCAGTTAATTATTCTCTGTTTTGATGGATAACAATCTCATTCTCTGCATTTCTTGAGAAGACACAAGACATTTTCTTGCCTTTAGCACCACCCCCCTACCCAGGCCAACAGTATAATAAATTTATAAGGAATGGACCTTGTTTTTCTCCAGATATGCAGAGCCTGACTTTGCCATTAAAAATAATTAAACCTGCTAAAGGAAATGAGTCGTGGGGAGCGACTGGGGAAGGTCTGATTGCTTGGAACCTATGCTATATAAGTTTAATTTGGAACTAATCTGTTCTAGGTTAATGCATTTGCTCTGAAATTTGTGGCCACGTAAAAAAAATCCTGCATTTTGCCATCAATTATGCTTGTCCAACAACAAGGCCTCTACAATAAGATGGTGTTAAATGTAGAATGAATGGGGTAAAGAGGGAGTGCAGTTACATTTAAATCACTGAAGATATGAAACAACACAACATTGTTGTGATTGAATTGGTATATATGGCCTTAAATGCAATCCTGTGTGATAGAGCTATAGTGAAAACACTCTTGCAACACAAAAATAATTCTACTTGGGGCATCATTTAAGAGAGAATCCTAAAATAGTTTCATTTTCAAACGTGCACATTAAGGAGATGTTCAACATTTGAGGAAGCATTCTCTCTGACAGAAGAAGATTAAACAAATACTTTTAATACTCGGACTAATTACAGTAAATGTACCAGATTTATTTAATTCATACACAACGAAAAATGTAGAAAAGCTTTTTAGATGTCTTACTAATTATTTTCTTGTGAAAAAATGAATCGTCTTAAATCTCAAGTTATGTACTTCATTGATATAAGAGTTGTACTAATCTAATCTTGTCTCTTTTAATGCGTGCAGTTTCCAAAATGTTAAGGGATTAATTTAAAACACTTAATGGGCCTATATATTTCAATGGCTGCTGGTTTCTGTCTTATTACATGCAGCCTTTATATGTTAGTTCAGATGTTGATTTTGATCATTTTTGGAAATCGTCAAGTATTTGACATTAGTTGTCTTATGATCTGTTCTCGGTCGAATCTTGGCATCATTAAAGACAATTTAGTTTTACACAACAATGTGTAAAAATACAATTATATAGAAATCAACCTCAAGACTAATTACCACAGGTTCATCATCTTCTGCATGGGCAATTAGGCCTATACACTTCCAGTTGTGTGTATGAATGTGTACATACACACGTGTCTGCAGCACCTATTTATAATTCATGCCGAGAGACCACACAAGATTAACCTTGATCTGTCCTAGAACAATGCATCACTGTATTGCACAAATTTCTAATACTGCAGCTTTAGAAAGCATCTGTTTGATTTGCATTTTATCGCGGCTCAAATTTAATACCGATCCAAAGAAAATCCACAAACTGTCTGCCTGGAGAAATTATAGAAGAACCGGTAGAGTGTGTGTAGGTGGGTATTTACATAAGAGATGTGCACAGTAAGAATTGATGAGACCCGCTGCATGTACTGTGGGCTGCGGGAGTGCATGGGTGGGCTCAGTGCAGGAAATAAGAAATGGATGAAAAGATTTGAATTGTGTAGACTCTCTCAGCCAAAGTTAAGGATCTCTATCACATACATCTCTATTCGAGGAATTATCCTCTTATTCACTCCTCCCAGTTTTCCAATAAACCAAATTAAATCAATTCAACTTAAATAGAGCAGAGGGAGGCCTTATTAAAAACAAATGTTTGCAAGGGCGAAGAACCTCTGGATGGGAGGTCATATTTTAGTTTCTTAGTAACTTGAGACTTGGCTATATAATACAGTGATTTGTTTTACCCATATAAATATATGAATCTTGAAGTAACATCTCTTATCGTCGCAATTTATTTTTTATTTTCCAACTTACCTCTGCAATATTTTGAATCAATCAAATTTTAATTTGTATAACCAATATCCACAAATCACAATCTGTCCCTAGTCAAAACAAGATAAGATGTCCTTCGCCCTTAACACTCGGCAAGCGTGAGGGTAAACTACAAAATATTTACAACATTCATGAGTAGAGAGAGTGTCTAACATAAATGGAGAGGTGTATCAATGTTTTTATAGTTTTTATACAAAAGAAAATGTCTGAGAGAGATGAAGGGAGATTACAAATTACTATTGTAGTAATAAACAATAGGCTTATTGTTGATGTAAGCAATCTAGTGGAAATCATAACGATCAGCTGCCGGCAACATCACAATCATGATCCACCATCTCGATCCATGATCCACCATGACAAGCCACCATCACGAGCATGATCCTCAATCAAGGTTGTGATCCAGCACCATGATCACCACGATGATCCACCATCAAGATCCCGATCCATCACCGTGACCATGATCCTTGACCTATGATTGACCATCACGGTCACAATCCATGATCATGATCCGTGATCCAGCATCACCATGCACAATGTGGTGCCGGCCAAGATCCTGGCGCTGCAATGATCATGCAAAAGGACTCTTAGGAAGAAGTCAAGCCAGTAATTTGTATTGATGAGATATGAATGTGATAAAGAGGGAGAAGAGTGTCCCATCAGTGTCCCCTGACAATATTGAGCTACAGCAGCATAACAGAGCTGGTCCATGGCAGACCTGAACACATCCAGCTCTAACTATAATTTGTATCATAAAGGATGTGAAGGGAAAAGGGAAGAGGGTGTCTGCCTCCCCAACTGAAACCGGAAGAGGAAAGGATTTTGTGGAAGCAAATGATGAGCCAGAGAGGAGGCTCTCATATTTGTATGTTCATGTAAAAACACCTGATCCAGCTGAATATACACTGAATATTGCATATCAATAAAATTATATGGTAACAAAATAATAACTCCCAGCTTATAACTCTGATTCAAAAAGATTGCTTCTTTCGCTTATAATGATTTAGCTTTGTCAAATAATATACAGAGTGGGATAAATTATCTTGGCTTTTGTGACAGAGACAACTCTAAGCTGTTCCAGACAACTTCAGAGACTGGTTGACTTTACTTCTTAAAACTTAACAAAAGGTCTTCTTAGATCAGGACACTTTTCCAAACATGATAGTGTTTTCACATAGTCAACACACACAACACGCAGTCAAAAAATAATAAGGGTTACACAATGACTGTACAAATACAGTGTATGTATATACATGTAGGTATATGTATCAGATATCAGAGTCAATTATTTAATTACATTTATACTGAAAATTTATTAATGCAATATTTGTTATCAGATGATTATGTATTGTTGTTTATTTGACCACTATGGAACAAAAAATAGCCATAATCTCTTTTTGACAAGGTCTCAAGCAGTTCAAATCTATGTATATATGTTTACGCTGTTAGGTGTCAGCTTTGTATTGTCTGCCACACTGACTGTCCTTCATAAATCTTTTCATTTTGAGTCATTCAAAGAAATAGTCAGCAGTTCTATTTGGACTTTGTTATTGCTCATGGAGGTTACATAACTGACCAATTACTGTTTTCCTTCGGTCAATAGATCCCTCTGCAGAGAAAGAAAGATAAACAAGTTTCGTTCACAATGCTTTGGACACTTGGCTTTTTAGGATATTACAGTATTGGGTGGAGAGCCGACCTGAACCCTACGAAACCCATTTCGGCCGAATTCAGTCAAATGGTTAGAAATGATGAGCTACGTTTGACCTTTGAACAGATTACTTTAAAAAAGACATTCTTGATATGGTGCTTTTTAGGGTAAATATAGAAATATAAAAAAATGAAAGACATAATTCTTTATTAGCATACTACCTCTTCAGCGCGGAGGATTTTTTTCTACACAATGACACAACATGCAGGAAATATTATTTACATCATTTTTTTGTTACACCTTACGAAATTAACCCATGTAAAACCATAGCCCATTTAAAACTATGCCTTCAGTTACATGGTAAATAGGCAAGCTGTGATCATGGTAACAACAACAGGGTAACACAAACTCAGGGGTTCAACTGTCACTAACTACATTGGACTCAGGTCATGGTTCGGACTGGCCAGGCAACGAATTCCTCGTGCTCTGGTTGCGTTCTGTCAGACATATGCAGCCATAGCCACACTCTACTGTAGTTCACAGTTGCAAGCCTGTAGATATATTCTAATGTCTAGAATGCATTAAGTGGAAAGATTAAGTACAGGAAATCGTTCCTCCCAACCGCAATAAGACTGTACAACGCATCTACCTCTGTCAGAGCCACCATCACAGAACTGCACTAAATATACCTGTCTCAATTCATCATTTTATACAATAATATTGTCTTTTTCACACTCTGTCTACATATTCTTACACTCACAGTATATTATATTATCTATTGTATCGCCCAAAAATATTTATACCCGTACTATATATCATATTCTTTGTATATATAAGTCTATATACACATATTTTATTTATACATGTGTACATGTTATTATTATTATATTTTACTATTATTATTATTATATATACTGTTGCTGCTATTATTACTATGTACTGCTATTATATTGGTATAATTACTATCATATATAAATATATATTATATACTATATATACTGTACTATTTTTTATATACTGTCTAACAATAACATTACCATCATATCATCAGTACTATTACCATCATCTGACACTGCACCTTATCTACCTATTTTATCTTGTGTTTCTGTTTTTATTCTTTCTACCGCAATATTTTATATTTTATATTTTATATTTTATTCTATTGTATTGTATTTTATTGTATTCAAATGTACCGGCTGCTATGACGACTTAATTTCCCCTCGGGGATGAATAAAGTAATCTATCTATCTATCTATCTATCTATCTACAGCCAGCTGTGCTAACCTCCTTACCTAACATTGAAATTGAGCTCAAGGCCCTTCCTTTGTTTGGTAAAGCAGCTCCTATGGAGGACCACTTACATCCACTCTCATTGGTTGCCCCACAAACTCGCTGAGAGCTACAGACACACGTTCATCTGTTCATAAGCCTCTGGAGTAAAGATTTATTCAGTCTGCAACATCTGGTATTGTATCCTCCTTGAAAACACTTCAGACAGCACATACTTTCTTGTTTTGATATGAGTTTATGAAGCACTGCTCAGGTTGAATGATGTGCAATGAAATAACATACTGCAGAGGAGGAGAGGAGGAGCTGCAAATACCGAATTGGATCATCAATAACTTTTGATGAGTATGTTAGTTTCTTTGTTTCTGTATTGGTCATGAAAAGTTTGAAGGACATCCGAAAATGGAATGTTTGTCTATCCACCAGTACAATTTTTGAAAGTATGTAATGCGGTTTTATCCGAATGTTCATTTGAATTGCACATTCCTCCTCTGAGGTTACTTCTCAGCGCTTCTCCATTAAGATGAGCTGAACAACTCACGTGTTTGTGAGAAATCTTAAAGGAACCTGGGCACCCATGAGTGAATCTCCTTTGTCATAATCTTACATGAATTTATTCCAAAAGCCAACAAGTCAACGCACGGACACGTCCAACACCACAATACAATAGTACAATAGCACCAGAAAGTGAGCATATGGCATTTCCCAACTGAACAATTTCAATTCAAATCTGATCAAATGACCCCCACTGTATATATGGCATATGTATCTGGGTGAAGAGATAGTCTCAATACGACAGAGAACCTGCTGTTACTCTGTAGTGCAGATAGACTGTCATGTTGTTGACACAAAACTCAAGCTCCTGCCTGTTGTTGTTGAGTTAAACTCAATCGTGCAGTTTGTATTACTTCTCTAGTGACTATATATAAAGATGGACAACACTTCTTCACCATCTCCCACCAAACAGAATGTCAAATGTCAGAAGAGAAGTTTGTTCAGAGATGAAAATACCACTTGAATGTCGTGTTGAGTATCAGTGTCCCTCTCTCTTAGAGCCACTGCGGCCGACCTCAGTTTGACTTTTCCTCGACTCAGACGTGTGAGTAGTTGTTAGAAACAACGATGAATCTTTGGCTTTCGTTCTCTTCATTCCTGTCATGGTTCTGCCTTTGTTCCGATGAACTTTTGAAAAATACTGTTTTGGTCCAGCTTTTTTATTTTTTTCGATTCCTTAGTTTATGGACTTTTACCTTGGATCCTCTGTGTTTAGATTTGTGTTCGGTTTGGTTGTTGTCCCTGAGTTCTTAGTTTCCTGTTTTATTTTGTCTGCACCTGTTCCTCATGTGTTATACCTGCATTCACCCTGCCTCTCCTGTACCTATATGTCTTTGTGCTTCTCTTTGTCTCTGTCAGTGTGTCTCTTTCCATGTCATTTGTGTGTGTGCCTGCACTTTCGGTTCTCCTCATTTTTCTTCAGGTATTGATTGTTTTTGTCTTGTTTTTTTGGACCCTGTTTTAATTATCTTTACCTTGTACCTGGTCTGCAAATAAAGATATTTTAATTATTTTTCACCTGAACCTGGCAGGGCTCCACACTATTTTTTTCCAGCATTGGCACAGCACAACATTTAAGCTCATCACTTACAACGACATAACAGTCATATTTTTATTTATTTTATCCCATTTAGTCTGTTTTAATTTTGGTGATACAGTTTAGAAAATTCTGAAATGTGCTGTTTTATTTTAAAGTCACAAAGTGAAGTAGTGCTTTAACAGGTGCTTTAAGTGCCTTAACTCATTAAGTTAAATGTTGCTTTTTAAAACATTAATACCAAATAGAAAAATTATAAATGAAAACATATGTGGTGATTTTTGTCAGCTCATTACTACCATTTCAGAACAACAAAAACTAACCCAGTAAACATGAAACTCTCGTTGGCTAAAAACTCCTCCAAGCTAGTCCCCTGAACACTTATTCTAACCAGGTCTTCCACTGTATCCACATGCAGGGACCGTCAACCATCAGATTTAATCCTCGTCTGTGCTGAGAATCCTGTCATGTAGTATTCTGAAATAGGCTATTCTGCACTTTTACTTCTGTTACTTTAAGTGCTGATTAGGGCAACAATACCAATTTTGCTGTGATATGAAAGAAATACTCAGAACTTTAGCTGTAAACTGAACAACCTCTAGCTTGGATTATTATCAAAAATATTAAGGTATGCCTGTCATAAAAAATTTGGTCGGGGAAATATTCATTCTGACAGTTAAATATTAAAGTATCCTCAATAAATAAAAGATAAATAAGTAAACCACACCCAACCAAAACAATAAATAAGCTGCACTCTGGCTCTATTAACACCAATTGCTTTTGAATAAATATTAACATTAGGCAGAGGGTTTATGTAACCACCTCACTAAACAGGATTGGATGGTTATGATTTATGTGACAAACTTACGATCTTGTCTTTAGTTTTTAATCAATGGTTTTGGATGATGACTCCGTGTTGATCCGACCACTTTAACACCCCTTGCCGTGCGCGTCCCGTCTCGTGTTGTGTTCAAACGCACAAAATGTTTACGACTCATTTTTCATCAGTGTAAAGTCCACCTTGCTGTCTGGGAGCACACACACACGCACAAATTTGTACTCCCTCCTAGTATTTCACGTGGTGTCCTATATGATGAGGATTCTTTTTCCGAACAAAAAAAAAATGGGGCATATTTGCAAGTTGCAGTGGTGTGTCATGTTATACAATCTTATCTGCAAAAAAAATAGGTCGCAGTCTGGAGCCCTAATGTAGGGTCTCCAGCTCCATTTGTTACAAGCTGTGTGTTGTGCGTAGGTTAATAGTTGTCACATTTCCGAGCAGCAGCTGTTCTCTTCTCACCATCGAAAATGTGTCTGGAAAGGTGTGTGTCTCGCCCACTTGAGTGATCCAATGACGCCATATCTGTCAGAAATGTATGTGAAATATGTGACACTGAAGCAGAACTGGGATCAACATAACTGCTGAATATTGATATAATCACAGATGAGACCATGGCTCTCCCTTAAAAGTGGTGTCATGATCACAAAATAAATCTGATAAAAAGAAGTAGAATGAAAATCCCAGTTTAAAATGCTTTTTAAATGTATGCTACGACATTCATCACAAATGCTACACAAAGGAGACTAATTTCTTTTTTTCAACAATGGAGTACTTTCATTTGGTTTTGTTTTTGGTAGACCCATAAGCCAAACAAACAAAATGAGGATAAGTGATCAGCAAACTCGGTTCATGAGAAAACAGGTGCTCCTTTGTTGTAAGCTGCAAACACAATCACTATCACACCCTGTCATCTGTCTTTTCCTCAGATGTTGCCCCGCGGCTCCTTTTCTTGAAGCTGTCCTTTACAAGACAGGAGAGGAGTGGTTTGTCTTGCTAATCACATGTTTTGTGTTGGTCTGTGAAAACCTGACACATCTGTGATCCTACATGTTTTCTGTTCTGTGTTATAATCACTGTGCTTTGCATTTCACAAAAGGGCATATAATGTCATATGAATGTCATGTGTGAGCTAACATCTGATAAATAGCTCGGGTAAAGGACGCTTTGGGATCTTTAGATGTGTCAGCAGCTGTTGTGGTCATATCAGCTGTCTCCACAAAGCCTCCATTACTAGACTGAGGCATTCAGAGGAAAACGTCTGGCCTTGATATTGTGTTAACCTTTGCCCTCTTATAGTGTTATTCAGGATGTCTTTTGAAGAAGATGGTAAGGCTGATTCAAACTCATACACAAGTAGAAAGACGGTCGTATAATTTTAGTTATTTTCATAATGTAGTTACTTCCAGCAAGGAGGTAATGTTTTCTCTGATAATTTTTTTATATTTTTGTGAATATGGTGGTATGCGCTCTACTGAGTGTATTCATTATTCCAGTACCTCCTGGTCACCACAGACAGACCTGCACCTGAACAGTTCTGTCCCTGTGCTTCCACCAAGAAACCCCTTACAGACTCTGCACTGTTCATTTTGCAGTGGCCAGATTGTCAACATCACCTTCATGTACATAGGCTCTCTCATGCTCTTTCTAGTATAGACCTCTTGTATATGACCTCTTGCTTGCTCTGTTCATTTTTTGATTTTTGCCTGCTCGTGTTTGACTTGTTGCACTGTGAGTAAAGACTTTTCTACCTTTGCCTTAGTCTCCTACGTGGTCTCTGCCCTTTAGTTTGAAGTCACATATGTTCATCTCAGCTCATTTAAAGAGGGTATTTCTTTGTCTTTGTATTCCCAAACCAGTAATGCATTAATAAGCAAGTTACATATTCATCACACTTTCCGATGTAGACTGTTCTTGATCCCACTAACAAAGCCCTGATTGATTGTAGCTCCATTAATGGAATCAACCGTCAATGAGCAATGAGTTCCAATCAACGAAACAAATCCGAGATGTGGGTGGTGAGATTAGGTTCTGGAAGCAGCATATAGATGAAAATGAGTGCTTTTCATGTATGAGGTGACTCATACCTGACATCAATCTGTGTTATTTCATTGATTCATTTTCTTAATTACGCTGTGTATTTTAGCTGTGACATGCATGATAAGGTGTTCAGAATGGGTTGTGGGTTCCTACAAAGGTGTTAATTTGACTATTTCCATAATACGGGGCTATTCATGTCACAGTGGTAAGAGCCGACAGAAGTAGAGTTTTCCTTTTACCTTTGTCTCCTGGGAAGCAGTGGTTTGACAAAGTGAGAGGACAATCGGACACAGGAGGGTGGCAGCTAGGGGAAACAGCAGAAATGTCTGGTCGGGTATAACAGAGCAGTCGCTGGCCCCGGAGACTCCCTCACTGTCCTCCAATGCAATTCTTCCATTTCGATATTTAGTGCATTCACCCATGGCTGTTGGCATCTATCTTCCTTAACTCCATGTGTCTGGATGGAGTGAGTCACTCAGTGAGGGAAATTATCTTGGAAAGAAAATACAACATGGAATTCCACTTCTTCAATTTGGAAGGGAGGCAAACTTGAAAGTGCAAGTGAGGGCATGTTAGCTGAAATATTCATATGAAGATGCTGGAGTCGGTGGGGATGCAAGTGGACCGGGAGCCGCTGAGCGGAGAGAAGCTACAATCACACAAGCTCTCCATCAACGTACGAATGCCTTTGAGCAAGGCACCAGATGTCAAGCTGTTCGCAAGGTCAGTGGACTAAGCGGAGTGTATTTACACACAAATGGAGCATGAAGCACTTTCCCTTCGTCTAATGTAGCACTGTTAGTATCGGAGATGGAAGATGACACATGACCAATTTCACTGGCGAGGCCAATAAGTAGAGCAGCAAACATTACGCAGCATTTGACCAGACAGAGTGGGTCCCTCTCCGTGCTGTTTACAAATACCCTCATACATCACTAACAAGCCAAAGGCTGGGAGGGAATTCACAGAGAGAACTGTCCGTGTCACCCTGCAGCAGCGTAGGAGGACGGAGCAGAGGCTCATGCCAGACCGAGGATTACTACCTCCACTCCACACACTCACACTCACACACACACACTAATTCACTGCTCAAAAGCTTTCTAATAGATTAAAGAGCACTTTCTGTGTCGTCATGAGCCAGAATGCAAGTTTTTTTAGGGTTCTTCCCTATTTTGTGTTTTTTTTGTTACAGTTTTTGATGACCAGATCTGAATGCATAGTTCGTGTTGTGCCTTCCTCCCTCCGTGCTCTGTGCAGTGTTTTGAGAAATGATTCCGAGCCAACTGTGCATCAAAGATTTGACAGGACAGACTCAGACATGTGAACCGAATCAAAAGCAGGTGAGCACAGACAGAGGGATTCTTTTGTGTACTGCAGCATTGACTATGATAGAGTAAACATGTGCGAGAATATATGGATTCTGTGTGCTCAACTACTATTTCAACAGAAATAGTCACTCTTTTACTTACTTACTTAATATTAACCATGTAATGTGAGATGTGTATATGACATTTTTTTTTACCACATTCTCTTTTTAAATTTTGTCTGACATCACTTACAATTAGTGCATTTAACTTCCATTAGAAAAACAGTGAGATGTCAATAAGAGATTTAAGGGCATCCTTTCCAAACAGACACATTCACACATTTTATCTTGTTTGATTAATCTGTGCATGAGCATGCATGTAAAAATGACTGACGATTTATGGGTGCGTGCGATATGTCTTGATAGAGGAATAGCTGGCTGCTGTGACAGCGGGCAGCATCAATAAACCTTGTTGTTACAGTGAGGTTGCCAGGTTTGGTACCTGTGTGCTGTTTACAGAGTCCAACACCAAACTATAGGCTTATTGATATGGGAACCACACCTTTAACGATTAAAAAAACATTCACCTGATGACGCCAAGGTACAACTGAGGATTATTATTAATTACTATTATTACAACTATTTTGGTATTTTCAAGAACATATCTCCCAGAAAGTTATCTATTTTCTGAAAAGTTGTGTAACTCAATATAAACACATTACTTTGTAGCATTTCATGATTACACATGTAAAAACTATCAGGTCACAAACAGAAACTCAAGGTATTAGCACATATGTAATTTTACTATTCGATAAATTTGTGAAATCTGAATTAATTTCTAATTCATACATCTATACATTGTGTAGGGAACCTGTAAATGTGGGTCAGGATTTTATTTTAGTGCATTGGAGCATTTTATTTATATATATAAGACTAGAAGGCTGCCCTAACCCTAAGTTTCTGCTTGTTATGTTTTAATTTCCCCTAAAGATCATCTCTTAAACTGTTTAATGTTCAAGTAAATAGAAAGCATGTATTTTACATCATCACATCAGTAAACAGCGGCATCACAATCTGATTACATAAACCCATAGAAAGATAAACACAGTGAACAAGAAGGGAAGGTTGTAATCACCTTGTTGCAGATATTTGCTTGTTTGCTGAACAGATCTGTTGGTGTTATATTAAACATCACAGCAGCAAACATTCCAACCCCACGATCAGCAGGGTCTTAGACGTGATTCCAGCTCTACACCCATTCCATCAAACCCCAAGCTATGTGATCTGCTTTCCTGCCGTCATCCAAGCTCCTCACTTGCGATACTGGACAGTCAATGAGGAGTTTGATTCCCTCTCCCCAAAACGTTGCTGCCGGCAATCTGACACAACATGTTTTTTAGGCTGTCGTGTTCAGGAGCCGTTCAGTTGTGTTTGTTTTTTCCCTGGTGTGCGCCACACAGTGCGAAAAACAAACAATGTTAATACAACATTATGACACAGCCAGTGTGAGGCTCCATTTCCACAGGAGAAGTTCCATCACTGTGTTTGTAAATGCAAACACAAATATGCACAAAACACTGAAGCGTTACAGTCAAATTGATTGTATACAACTAGTGCAGTTCCTTAAACCTGCCTGTTTGTAATCTTCTGTTTTCTTCTCCTGTGTTAATGTTCTAGAGCTATACTTCAGAAGTATGCCTTGTCACTAGTGAGTCTTCCTCAACAGTTCTATAATATACTGTCACTTTTTATAGTTTGTGTGTAGAGCTTTTTATAAGCAGTCTATCGTGCAAAGTGAAGTTAGAAAACTTGGTGTTCATCCTACCTGATTTAGAAGATTTTGTATTGGGTTTGCTTTATTACTGTTTGTGTATGTGACCCAAGTTCACAGGTTTTCAAAATAAAAGCTCTGTTATTCAGCTGTATATAAAGCATTACACCAAAAAACACAACATATCCTGCAGGCAATTGTCTCGTCCATCGATTGGTCCAAATAGGAGTTTCATGCGTTGGACAAATGTACATTCCAACATTTTAACGTATCATTAATGTCATGCTTTTGTCAAAGTGGTTCTTTGGGATTTATTTTACTTACAACTTTACGAACCCCTGACCAGAGACAAGAGGGTCTCTCTGTAGGTGGTCACTAATGAAGACATATATTTTGTACAGTTGTCTGATGATGATAATGGCTGAACAAAGGAACTCCACAATGAGCTTTGTGAGTCTTTTACAACATGGATCCGTCGACAGAGAAGATTCCTGGTCTTACATACATGCTGACAGTCAAACCAAAAAGCTTGAAGTAAAGAACCAATGCCAACAACTTTAACTCATATTTTATTGTGAAATTCATTCCACTTATTTCTGATATGTTAATTTTGCTGACAGCATCATCGGCTTTTAACAACCTCAGTGGTGCAAACTTTATTTTAAGCTTCAGCCACATTCTTCTACAAGTCTTTCAAATAGAATCATAACATATTGGGTATTTGAATTGATCACTCAAAGTGACATGACCCAGTGAGCCTGAATGCTCACCCAGCCAGGATGTACTTCACTTGTGAACCTGACAGCAACAGCAGTAATGGCTGCTGTACGATGGATCTGAACTGGCAGCTTGATTGATCTGCCCACAGGTGGCCCCCGAGCAGGAGGTTTGGAAGGTTCCTGTTATACCAGCAGCTCTACAGTGGTAGACTGTTCACCTTCACCCTGACCACTGTCACTTGTGTTGTTAGACCGGGAGAAGGACGGGGGGGAATTAATGCATATGCACTGAACCGTGTTCTTCAGGACATTTAAACAAAACTGATAACCAAACACACACACACACACACAAAGACACACATACACACACACACACACTTCTGACCTCATATTTGCTCCATACTATGTCCACAAGCTCGCAGTCAATTGAGGTTTGATATAATGAGACAAGACATCACTTTTGATTGGATGCATGTATCCATACAAAACAATTGGAGGAAGAGTGGTCAAAATATCTTCATATTTTACAGGATGAAGTTGAAGTTGAGATTTTCTCTCAATCATCAAAATGTATTTTGCCATATTTGCCAGATAGAAAGAGCCCAGCTGAACAACAAAGGGAATTGAGGATTAGAACTTATCTATGAGCGACACAAAACAACAGTGTTATGAATACTATCCCAAACATTTCACTCTGCCCATTTGTTTGGATGTTGCCGACAATAAAATGTTTTTTTAAAAGGGATCTGTGTCTTGTTAAAGAGATCAGCGTGTAGAAACACGGAAAGGATCAACAACCGAACATCAGAGGAGTAACTTTGCCCGTTGAGAGGCTCTTCAAAGAACAAATTGAAATCAATGTATTCCTGATGAGGGCAGAGGAGACTGGGATGAAAAGAGTGAAGATGTTCATCAAATCAAAACTAATCCAAATCAGTTTGCCTCATTGGGTTCAAGAATATGTACAAGGTGCAACGTCCTCTGTCCATAACCCTCGAGTACAGTAAGGAAAGAAAAATCCTGAATATCGCCGGAGCCTCAGGTTGTGAGAGATCCCTTTCTCAGGATGGTCAACCCAAACTTATGACCTGCGTTTCCTGGGACTTCCTCGTTCATGGGAAATGATTGCAATCCCCAACCCCTATCACTAGTGGGGATTCGGCAGGAGCCTGTGCTTCTAGGACTGGTTATTGCTCAATCTCGTGTTGGCCGAATTCTACTTGTCCCTCTTAAAGATTTACAGCACATGGGCGTGTAATCAATGCATTCGTAATTGAAATTAACCAGACAATTGGAGAGTTACAGACACGAAGAAGAGCTCTCAATCTGTCAAGGCTTTCTGTGTCCAGGCCTGGTCGAAATCAGCACAGACTTTCCAGACAAACACATACAGTATGTCTCCGTGCTGAGGAGAAGCACAACACAACAGAAGCATGCTCGTTGGCACTGAACAGCCACTTTTGGGACTCTGGATGGATTTCAGATGATAGACTCGGGCCCATATTCTTAGTCAGAGCCTCCTGCGATTTTCCTCTCCCCTTCTCCCAGTTAATAATGCTGCACATTATTTCCCATGCAGATAGCCACAAGAGCATGAAATCAATTTAAAAGCAGAGGAGTGTGAGAACAAACCCAACTGGAGAAAAATGTCTGAATTTCAATATTTTCCTCATTCAATAAAGCATTCATGTGCTCTATGATTTAATAAACACCACGCCGGGAGTGGAGGGAGGGCTGAGTCCCTAGATAATCACTGTGTACCTGCTTTTGTTTTATGTATTTCATATATGTTTTTTTAATTTATTTTTAATTTCCATGGATCAGTGCTATGCAGAGGCAGCTTATCGTTGTCCATTGCTACCTTCTATTCATTTGCTTTGATTAAAAGTAATGAAGAATGGAGGGGTGGTTTTATTTTTGTCAATAGTAAGACATGACTGAATAGACATTAATGTTATGTTATTGAACACCGATGGAGCGGCCTCTGACAAGCTGTGACAGAACGAGTGGGAGAGTTGAGATGCAGGATGGCGAAGGGGGGGTCAGACCGTCAAGTCACTGAGCTGTGCCCACAATAGGTACTGTACAGGAACCATAAATAAACCACCTTGACAGCAGCGTCATTTGTCAACATTAGGCTGTTGTGAGGCGAGACCAGATAGTCTAGCCGACGGTCGTTTACAGGAAAACCTCTTTTCCGAGGTGCTGGAATAAATCTCACCTATAAGAACCTGAATTTTTCCTTTTTTTTAAGTCGATACTGTTTTTATTACGTGGAAATGTGCAGCCCACATGACAGTGAGGGAAGTTCAGGCGCAGGTCTGTGGAGTTGAGGATTATTTGTAAAGCTTCTCTGCAATGTGAGTTGTTAGATGAGATTATCTCTGGCTTTAATCCTTGGTTGTGTATTCTTCACTTTACATCTATAAATAATATTAAAATATGAACAGTCGCATTAAAACGCTGAATATGGTATTACAAAGAGAGAACAAAATATTGAATCATAAGTACAGTTTACTGCACTCAGATGAGGACAAGGTCATGTACCTTTTTCAGTCATGCCATCATGTTATCTAGCACTAACTATGAATTCTATATCCAGGAAGTGGTGTGCATAACAGTTACCCATGAGGGCTTCAAACGGTAAATCCCAGTAAACCCAAACAAACAGAGGATTGCATTAAATGTGCATGGGCTTTTGGTGCAGAGTCTGAAATCAACTTAAATTTAAAAGAGCAACAGACAAAACAAAGTGATCGTGTTGGTTCAATTTTAACATCTGGAGAATGGATTATTTTGCGAGAGCTGCTGAACCGGTTACAGAGACTCAGTGGACCAAAATTACATTTTCCTTTCTCTTTGACTGGATTAGCCTGCAGCCCTGCGCACTGTCAATGCCTTACATGGAATGAACAGGTAGAGTGTGATCAATCCTGTTTGTTCTCCTCCTCGTCTGATTGGATTCTGAAGTCAGTCCACAGTAGCTCCCCCCCCCCCCCCCCCAGGATTTGGACTGCGTCGGAAGATTGTGTTGCGTCACTCAGCTACCAAAGCTTTATGGTGCAAAATGCTGCATTTTCGGTAGCCTGAGGGAGAACAACATGGCATTTCTGGTTATACTCTAGTGCTGGTAATATAGTGTTGTGGAGAGATGTCTCTGTTAGCAGGATAGTTAATGAGAAATGGGAAGGAGCAGGTTCGAGCTTTATCGCAGCACAGCTACAACATTTTACAGGCTTTAGTATCACTGCTTTAAATTAACGTTTCATAACCGTGGAGGGTGACAGATTTTACCACCTGTTTCCCACACACACACACAAGCAAGTCTTAATCCTCAAACAACGTGTGTTGAAAGTGAGGACCACCCAAAAGGTCCTACATTTTCCAAAATGTCCTCCTTCCTTAGGTTCTAGATTTAAAATGGCCCTCACAAACACATCTGTGCAAGAACATTGCACTTATGCACACACACACACACCATCTAGATTTCTTGTCAAATCCTACAATAATTCTCGCCTATGATATAACCCAATCATCATGTGTGACTCCCACAGTCAACATTTTATGTCAAATTCAGTGACATTTATAACTTGCATTTATTATTTGTTTTGTTGTGTGATTTCAGCCCATAAGTGCTGAACTGGGATACATTTAGCATTTATGAAAATGATTAATGACCAAAAAGCAAAATGGGGCTGAAAAGGCCACATAGGATGAAGCAATTACTTATAAAACATATTTTATGGGATTAGTTTGACAGAATGTCCTTGCTTGAGGCAAGAGACTGTGGATCGAAGATCTGATATTTCAACTTAATACAGGTTTATGAGGAGAGAGCATCTCCAAGACAAGGCTAACGAGAGTCATGAAGGTAGTCCTCATACAAAAGTGGTGACCTCTTTCCCAGGACTGAGGCACATCCTCTGAATCAGACTCAAGAGCTTTCCATACATTTCACTTAAAACCAGGAAACTCCAGAGGAACAGGACATCTTGTTTTCTGAGTAGCTGAAGTGCACTGTGAGTGGAATGCTGTGATTTTGCCTGTGGTGAGGCACAGTTGTTTTAAAAGTCAGCGTATATTCCTTCTCAGTCAAAGAGACGGCTGCATCTCACAAGCTGTACTCAGACGCAGTTTGTCTCGTTTTATTCTGCCGTTTTCGACAGCTGGGCTGTTTTCACCGACCATCCTTTAGCAACAAATAGCCAATACCCTTTCCTCAGTGACAGCAGGGATGTTTGATGTGATAACACACATCCAGTCGGTGAGAGGTGTTTGTGCGTTTGTGTGACAGCTCAGACAGACAGATTTCAAACTCTGTTTCTACACTAGGGAGACAGGGTCATCTCGGCATTTTTTTTTGCTTGTAAAGAAACAATCTCAGAAATGGAATCAATGCATTTATTGTTTTCACTTTGATCTGTCATGATTGTTCTGTCTTTGTTAATATTCATACATTAGCCAATGAAACTTTAGGTTCAATTTACCACATTTGTTGTAAGACATATAAACAGGTTTCCATCTGGTCGCAGTATAATACAGGAATTCATAACCAGTGATGTAGTGCAGGGCAGACTCAGGTATACGGCATATACACACATTATTTTTCAATCAGTGTGGTATACAGCCACATAGCTCATCATTCAGTGGTGCGGTCCAAGCTATTTTTTTTTGCTTGGATAGCGAAAGCATGACCCGCCTTACTTTGCCTCTGATTGATTATATAGTACTCGTTGCTTTTTTGCTGGTGATGTTGTTTGGTTCATGTTTGAGGGGTGGTGATTGGTTAGTTAGGAAAAGATTAGCATACTAAGCCAATCAAAGGCAGAGACAGGTCTGTGTTTGTCTCTCTGGGAAATAAATAGCCTGTCCCTTTACAACGATAGTAAGAGAGAATAAACAACTAAATTAAGTTATGTGAACAGTGCAGTTATTTATATATATATATATATATATTTAAAATGGGACAGTGTTTAGTTAAAAAAGGCAAAGAGGTAATGACGTCTGATTTACTGAGCTGGCCACATGGCTTTCATAGTACGGCATTCAAGCCAGTAGCCAGGCAGATTTATCTTCAACCTCAATGTAGCCTCAAGTTCGGGCCTGTATCATTGATCACAAGGCCAAAACACTGGATGACCCTAAGGTACACATCTCAGTTTATTTACCTGACATCCGCTGGTGGCCGCTAACAACTGCATTTACTGGTAGTTGGTAAATTAAACTGTGCAGATGACCTTCAAATGTACAAGGGATATTCACCATCTCATTTTATATTCTAAATAATCATAGAAATGTGTGACTGTTCATTTGTATTGCATTCAAACACATTCTGTTACTGTAATTCTAACAAATATGAACTGTGATTATTTGCTTGTATCTTAAGTTCATGCTTTTCAGATCATAATTACAAATAATAAAATAGCAAAAACTGTAAAAGTAGAAAATAGATGAATAGGTTGAAACAGTAAATTTCACTCAGAATTAGCAATAAAATGTCCCTCCCACAGCAAGGTGGCGACGACTGTTAGGAGTAACAGACATCGATTCATCTCAGTCTCATCAAACCAGCCCCCCCTCCATGTAAACCTCTGCACCACGTCATATATATACATGTGTGTTTCCCACTCACATTAACAGTTTTTTCTGGTCACTGCTACGTGCATGTTAAACAGACACACACAACAGGTGTGTGTGTGTGTGTGTGTGTGTGTCGCAGAGTTTATAAGATCTCTTTCATTGCACCTTTAGAAAAGTGAACAGATGGCAGGTGACGATGTGTTGACATGCTGACTGATCACAGATCACAGATGCATAGTGTCCATCTCGACAGGTCATGTATTTGAACATTAAGCACTAATATGATAAAGTAAAAGTGTTGATTAATCAAGAGCCTTTGAAAAAAGTTGTAAAAAAAAGTTATATTTTGCATGTGTGTGGAGGTAACACATCATTTTTTGTGATGGCATTTTTAATACAGTGCAACTTCTCGTTTAAATAAAGATTCAATTTTGGTAATCATTATTTCATACAGCACATTAGGTACAAAATCAGTTCTATTTTAATTGGCATCTCATGCGACAAATGTTAAATTATAAAGATAACAGAATAAATTATTGATGAGGGGGTGATGAAAAATGCTAAATAAAACTACAGATGAACATATGATTGGGCAAGAAACAGCTTAAAAAAAAACTCAACTTTTTTACTCCCTTGAAAAGCCTTTTCAACACATTAGGTATTAAATACCTAATTAACTGTGTAAAAAATATTATCAATGCCCAGTCTTTCCATTAAAGAGAGACACAAAAGGTCTGAACACAAACAAAAAACAGAACTGTTTCCTAATCGAGTTAATTACGTTTTTATGGCTGAGCAGCTGCATTTTTATTTTAGTAGGGAAATAAACATATTTAGGCCTATAAATATTTAGGTATTGTGCCGGGTTTGTTTTTGAGAATGCAAGAATGGCGGATATCTATTTTTGGCCCCATATCCTTCCATTTCCAACAATCTGGACATGAATATGTGAGGTTGTCCTACACACTGCAGCTACTGTCTGCCCTCATAAGAATGAGCATTGATTGGTTTAGCTTGCAGATATCTAATAGCCTCACCAAACCTTACACCGTTGACCTCTCCTCCAGAATGAACGCAGCAACTGCGGTTGAGAGTGATATTGAATAGTCATTATTCCGAGGTATACACAGAGATACACTGCACATTGCTCAATGCAAATGTTGTTTAATAATGCAATCTGCATTAAAAAGAAAAGCTTAACACATATTTTTGTTAATACCCGAGCACGAGGTGCAAGGATGTTGCCAATAGAATATGTCGAACCAACTGATGACTTACACTGTTTGGATCCATTGAACAACTGACACATGACAACATGCCTGACCTCGACTTGCTATGTATTCACATTCGATTGATTGAACATGAATAAGTCCGGCTCAAGTCTCCTCCATCTTATCATCGGCGGTTAAGTGATGGAATAGAGGTCAGCCTGTGTGGCAAGCAATACGTGAGATGTTTCTATGCCAAAAGATAATAAGCACAGGCAATTGAGTCCCAGTGTTGCCAGGGAGTCACTATCTGCTTTCTGCTGGATAACAAGAGGGGATCAGACCAGTGCTTTTTTCAGGGCAGCGGGGGAGGTGAGTTTAATGTCACTCTCTAAAAGCTATTTCCAAGAGCTCACCGAACATGTCCTCTTCAAGGTCAGGCGGCAGGAGGATAAGAGTTGAATGTGTTCATGGGCTGATTGCCAACACAATCCAATTTCCCAAATTCAGTTAGGGGCACAATACATTCTCCTTTATTTAACTTTATTTAAAAATGACACAGAACCTCATTCACCTTCTCATTTTCTGTTCCTTCTATTCTAGTAGACATACTCCTTATGGAAATGCTAAGGCAACAACGGGCTTCTTAATTTAGATTTTTTTTCAAAACAAAGTCACCTTAAAAACATTTCAGTGTCTCAGAAAAAAAGATGTCAGTCAAAAGGTAAAATACAAAGAATATCTTGCTGTGTTGATCTATTCAGTTTCTAGAAGCCACAGAAAAAGTGACTACGTTTTTTCACAATGACACCTGAAATGCTAGAGGACATTTAAATGTATCACTGAGGAACCAAACCTTCTCCATTATTGCATGGTCGGAATTCTTTTATTTACAAATTAAAGCAACCAAAAATAACCAAATAATGAATTTCACTTGTGTGGAGTTTGCGTGTTCTTCCCATGTCTGCATGGGGTTTCCTCCATTTACTCAGTCTTCCTCCCACAGTCCAAACACATGCAGATTGGGTCAAGATTGAGTGGAGACTCTAAATTAAATAGTAGGTGAGAATAGTGGTGAATGTGGTGAACAAATGTGTCTGTATGTTAGCTCAGTGATACGGCGGTGACCTATCCAAGATGCCCCCCCCCCCCTATCCAGCTACAGATAATGGTATAGTTAATGGATGTACTATTTAATGAAGAAAAAAATGAAGAAAAACTTCATTGAGAAACGACCCGTTTCCACAAACTAATTTCCCTTCACCGAGACAATATCAGGACCATCTGATTTGTTTGAGTAACAGCGCATGGAAATGTCTAGTTTTCACTGTTTTGGTTTTAGTAACAGAAATAGGGATTCTTATGGCACTTTGCAAAGATGACATCACTGAAAAGATGGCAGAGGGCAGTGATATAACCCAAATAGGGTTGGCCTACAAAATTAGAAGTCTGGTCCTTTGCGTGAAGTGTGTCCTGGAAACGAGTCGAAGGCCCGGCCTTAATTATGGTCCAAGTCCGCCCCAGGATGGATGGATGGATGGACATTGCTATCAAATGTTCTGGTATCCCTGGGAAAAGTTTTGATGTCATTCCCCAATTAGGTCCAAATCAGTTGTGCTACTGTTTAACCCACAGGTTGAAAGGACTTTCTTTGCACAACTGATATACACTGGTCTACCTCATACGTCTCTGAGATAAACTGGTCCATCTCCAATTATAAGAGAGCCTGCTGAGTCTAGACTTAACTACACAACATGGATGTTTAATACAGTGCAAATGGTATCTCAAACAGCTGAATCATTCAGCGAGATGGTGTGTGTGTGTGTGTGTGTGTGTGTGTGAGAAAGGCCTCCTCCTTCTCAGGGGAACACAGTTTGGATCTGCTTTTGCCTCATGGCGGCAGTGTGACGACCTGCTGAGATTCAATAAGTTGTTGGAGACTAAGAGTGAGAGAACACCAGAGAATAACTGTGTGTGGGATGAAGGGTTTGAGCATCGCTAAGTCACAGCTCACACCAGGTGATCAACATCCATCCTGAGTTATACAATCACAAGTAGTCGATGCTACGATACAGATCTGAATATGTTTGAACGCATCCTGAGATCTGAGAATCTGTGTTTGTAGGGGAGAGCGGGGTAATGTGAGACATCGGGTAATGTGAGACACCCCCTATATCTAGGCAACAGTACACATTTGTGGTCATGTGACCATTATGTTTTCAAGCCCGTCCCATTTCCCCCTTGCCATGAAGGGGAAGTTGGTGCTGGTGCTGTGGTTATTATGTCTTTTCACAAACATTTTTTTTTTTGCATGTAAAAGTAAATTTTCTTACTTTGAACTTAATCAACTGTTGTGTCAAAACAAATTAATTCAGGTAAAAAAAACTTATATCATACCTGCTGGTGAACTTCCAACATATAACCATGTGATTGATGCTAGCTGAAGATTAGCATGAATTGCTAAGAGATGTTGATTTTTCTAAAATGTTGGCTGTGGGGTAAAGTGAGACATGAAGCACAAGTTAAATTTAGTTTTAAACATATTTTCGTGTAATATTACATTACATATGTTTTATTTTTAATGTCATAAACATTGTAGAAAAGCCATCATTCCAAGAAACTACACCAGAAAGACAACCTGGGGCCAAACACCCCTCGCAGAGATGGAGAGTGCAGCCGCTGAGGTCATGCAAGGAAAGAAGTCCTTAAGAAAAGCTGGAAGGGATAGAAATATTGACAAGACAACCCTCAAAAGATTCATAAAGAAAAAAGAGAAAGCGGAAGTAAAATCAGTAGCCTGGGGTGCAGTAGCTGAGGCAAAGATAATATTCACAGATGAGATGGAGGAGGAGCTTGCCAAACACTTGAAACAACTAGCTGACCAGTTCCATGGCCTTGCTCCAGTTAAGTGCCGTGAACTGGCATTTGAATACACAGAGAAAAACAATATCCATGTCCCTGCCAATTGGACAGAGAAACATTGTGCAGGTAAGCTAGGGTGTGCAAGAGATCACATGAATCATAATAATCATAAATGTGCTTAATTGACCTCCCACCATTCGGTGCTCGGGCCCTAAGAAATAAATAAATAATTCAGTCCTCCAATTTCGGACGGAAGCAGCATGTGAGGCATGAAAAGAATTTTCTAACTCTCATTCTAATTCTTTTCAGCAGCTTTCTCTTTCCGCCCGAGGAAGCTTTGGCTGCAGCGGTGACGTCTGAGGCCTCATCAGAACTCCAGGAGACTTCCTCTCTGGTGTCATCATCTCCGATGGTCAACCAGTCCGAGGTATCTCTGGGGTTGGTCATCAGTTCAGACCCTTTGGAGAGTTCTTCACTGGTGTCATCATCTCTGATGGCCGACCAGACCGAGGTATCGCTGGGGTTGATCTGCAGGTCAGACCCTATGGAGAGTTCCTCACTGGTGTCGAAGGTGGGCGAGCAGGTGGTGTCTGGGGACACTATTGTCATGTCAGAACACCAGGACAGTTCACTGGTGGCATTTGGGGAGTCTAGAGCCTCCACAGAATCCGAGGGGTCTTGGTCCATGGAGCCAGAGTAGCCGCTGTCTGAGGTTGAACAGTGGACACTGTCTTCAGTGGAGCAGATCCTCATTGCTTCTTGGGAGGCGGTCCGACTGGATGAAGGAAGACGATCAATTAGTAAATCAGTCACTGTCAATTATTTCAAACCATCGGTCCATCCAACCTGATGTGTTTAGTTCCAGTGTGAAAGGACATGTGGGCACTTACTAGTCTCTGCTGTGGACGTCCTCCCTCAGGTGGCTCATGGAGATGAAGGGAAGCTTCAGAGCTTGACGAGGAGAGATCCTCTCATCCCCGTCGAGATGCAGCAGCCCCTCCAAAAGAGACACAAAGGCCATGCGGTCTTCCATCTCAGCCGCCCCCAATTTTGGATGGATCTGGATTTGAAAACAGGTTTCAGGTAAGATGATCCAGCTCCCGATTGACAGATAAATAACTGGTGCAGATCCAGTCTTTACTTGTTCATTACATGAGTGAGTACTCACATGAATCAGGCCGTTCAGGGAGTTCAGCTGCCGGATGAAGCCGTCCTTTTCCTCTGTTTGCACGTAATTAAAAGCAGTGAATTCGTCTGCAGTCTGAAGCAACAACATAAATAGAGATGAGAACAGGGCAGTATGAATTAAACATGCTCCATTGAAATTCTCAAACATACAAGAACATGTTATCTCTACCATCAATCTCCATGATGGACTGTCTTCACCCTCCTCTTCGATGAAGAACTGCTCGCTGTACCTGCCAGCAAGGAGCAGGTGGTCCTGCGGCAGGCCCAGCACTGTCACCATGTCCTTCATCTGCAGACAGAATACACATCATGAGAATCACATCCACTTGCATTCTCTATGACTATGAATAAAAAATCCAATTGGTTATGTGATAAATACCATTTGATATTCGCACTTTAAGGAGAACAGGTTTTGAGCCAGGTAAAGGAACGCCAGTACGCACCCGACCCCCCACACATCGACGGCCTCAGAGAATGGAAGACCCAGAGAGATCTCTGGAGCCCTGAGAAGGAAACACATGAGCCACAGATGAAAAATCTGTTGGAACATTTCAGGGCAGAGAAAATAACGTTGCTAGACAGATGCTGTGCAGGATGAACTCACCTGTACCCATACGGCTGGATCGTCATCCCCAGCTGGACATTGGACACCATCATGGCTAAGCCAAAATCAATTAACTTCACTCTGAGTGGCTGATCCTCCATGTTCACGAACATGACGTTTTCTGGTTTTATGTCCGTGTGCAAGACCCCGATACCCTTCAGGGCATCTAAGGCCACAAAGAGCTGCAGGGACACAAAGAATACACAATTAGAATAATTTCTTCCATGTGCTATTGTTGGGTGTTCGGTTTAGGTTTCGGGGATCTCTCTAACAGAAGAGTGTTGGTTTCATGATGCATTGATCGCTGCTACATACCTGCTTGGCAACTGGGCGGATCTCATGGAGAGGAAGGTGCTCCCACTCTCGCTGCTCTAGCAGGTCATAGAGACTTATGTCCAGCCGCTCAAACACCAAACAGGTCTGGTCCAGGTGCTGGAATACTTCATGGAACTTGACCATGTTGTTGAGATCAGCATCCAGGTCACTGATGACTCTCAGCATGGTTACCTGAAGAGAGGAGAGGAGACGTGATAAGACAACACTATCAACAGTTTGTGAGCAGCAACATGTTCAGATGGAGCAGACAACACCTGAGCACAGGAATATAAACAAAGACTTCATTCTCCTACCTCATGCTCAGCGTCCCGGGCGGACCCGGTGTCCTTCATGATTTTCAAAGCCACCATCTTATTGGTCCTGAGGTTCATGGACGAGACGATTATTCCAAAGCCGCCTTCCCCTAGAAAGTCCAGGAGCGAATAGGAGGAAGAGCTGCTGTGGATCGTGAGGCAGTCCTGAGCGTCAGGTGCTGTCAGTGAAACTGTGGAGAGAGATGGTGGAGACAGAATATTTGACGTGGCTGTTTTCAGTGTGAGAGATTCATTCAGACAACACAATATGAAATAACGCAAAACAGGAGTCACCTGTCATTGCATTTTTCTGGTTGTCATTTTAAGACCATGTGAAGACTAAAAATTTGACCGACATTGCGTTGATTTCCTGATGACTTAAGTTATTTATGTTTTCAGTAAACAGATCAGACAAGATAATGTTGATGCTGTAGATAAAACAGCTAAAACCTCATTGGCCTCAGGTCACAAACAATGAGTTGATCTTTCTTTGATATGAAGTCAGTGCAGAAAGTGACACACAAGCTGCTGTTGTGTGTCACTTTGCATTTAAAGGGATGCTTCAGCCAAATGGAGAAGTTTAAATTTAAGTGTAATTTAAATTACACTAGAAACGGCGTCATTTACACCAAGTTTTTAGACTAAAAGTCTGCCAGCAGAAGTAGCCATGCTAGCAGAAGTAGCCATGCTAGCAGAAGTAGCCATGCTAGCAGAAGAAGCCATGCTAGCAGAAGAAGCCATGCTAGCAGAAGTAGCCATGCTAGCAGAAGTGTGTAACCAAGGACACACACAGGTGGCACATTACAAAAGCTTCCTCTGCTAGCACGGCTGTGTTCAGAGTCTTACCTGAGGCAGCAGAAGAATCTTCTAGAGTTCCCAACGATGACATGATTTCCATTATTTGCAGTTCAGTAACGAGCAGGTGAGAATCAATGTGTAATCCAGAGACTAATTGCTTGTGGGTATCTCTCCAACCACTTAAGGTGAACTGAGTCCTGTCCATCAAAGCTCTCCTATCCATCAAAGCTCTGCCTCTCAAAGGACCTCACAACATGATGTCCTTTGACATCAGAGGACCTCACAACATGTAATTCAAATTTGATTTTATACTTTATTTGTCCCCGGTGGACAATACAAACATATACATCATTTGAAAACATAAAACAGCAACTTGTTAGAAATGTTTCAAATAATACAATTTTAACAGTGTGTGAAACTGTGTATATACACTACCGTTCAAAAGTTTGGGGTCACCCAGACAATTTCGTGTTTTCCATGAAAACTCACACTTTTATTTATCAAATGAGTTGCAAAATAAATAGAAAATATAGTCAAGACATTGACGAGGACAATAATGATTTTTATTGGAAATATGAATTTTGTTCTTCAAACTTTGCTTTCGTCAACGAATGCTCCATTTGCATCAATTACAGCCTTGCAGACCTTTGGCACTTTAGCTGTTCATTTGTTGAGGTAATCTGTAGATATTTCTCCCCACGCTTCCTGAAGCACCTCCCACAAGTTGGATTGGCTTGATGGGCACTTCTTGCATACCATACAGTCAAGCTGCTCCAACAACAGCTCATGGGGGTTGAGATCTGGTGACTGCGCTGGCCACTCCATTACAGACAGCGTACCAGCTGCCTGCTTCTTCCCTAAATAGTTCTTGCATAATTTGGAGGTGTGCTTTGGGTCATTGTCCTGTTGTAGGAGAAAATTGGCTCCAATCAAGCGCTGTCCACAGGGTATGGCATGGAGTTGCAAAGTGGAGTGATAGCCTTCCTTATTTAAAATCCCTTTTACCTTGTACAAATCTCCCACTTTACCAGCACCAAAGCAGCCACAGACCATCACATTACCTCCACCATGCTTGACAGATGGCGTCGGGCACTCATCCAGCATCTTTTTACCTGTTCTGGGTCTCACAAATGTTCTTCTGTGTGATCCAAACACCTCAAACTTTGATTCGTCTGTCTATAACAATTTTTTCCAATCTTCCTCTGTCTATGTCTGTGTTCCTTGACCATATCCATCTTTTATTTTTATGGCCAGTCTCAGATATGGCTTATCCTTTGCCACTCTGCCTAGAAGGCCAGCATCCCGGAGTCGCCTCTTCACTGTAGACGTTGACACTGGCGTTTTGCGGGTACCATTTAAAGAAGCTGCCAGTTGAGGACCTTTGAGGTGTCAATTTCTCAAACTACAAACTCTAATATACTTGTCTTCTTGCTGAGTTGTGCAACGGGGCCTCCCACTTCTCTTTCTACTCTGGTTAGAGCCCGTTTGTGCTGTTCTCTGAAGGGAAAAGTACACACCGTTGTAGAAAATGTTCAGTTTCTTCGCAATTTCTCGCATGGAATAGCCTTAATTTCTAAGAACAAGAATAGACTGGCAAGCTTCACATGAAAGTTCTCTTTTTCTAGCCATTTTGAGGGTATAATCGAACCCACAAATGTGATGCTCCAGATACTCAGCTAGCTCAAAGGAAGGCCAGTTTTATAGCTTCTCTTACCAGCTAAACAGTTTTCAGCTGTGCTAACAGAATTGCACAAAGGTTTTTCAAAGGTTTTCTAATCATCCATTAGTCTTCTAAGGCGATTAGCAAACACAATGTACCATTAGAACACTGGATTGATAGTTGCTGGAAATGGGCCTCTACACACCTTTGTAGATATTTCCTTAAAAACCAGACGTTTTCCATCTAGAACAGTCATAAACCACATCAACAATGTATAGAGTGTATTTCTGATTAATTAATGTTATTTTCATTGAAAAAAACAGTACTTTTCTTTGAATAATAAGGACATTTCTAAGTGACCCCAAACCTTTGAACGGTAGTGTATATACACACATTATGGGTAGTTGACAAATAAGGGTGAAACAGTTTTTTTTTAAATAAAGACCTAATGAGGATTATAGTTGTATGAAATTATAATCTTCAAATGCTGAATTTTTTTTAAACTGCTAGTGTTTCGAGAATTTTTTGTAAATTATTTGTATAATTTTTTGTAATTGTTTTTGTATAATTTCATTATTTTTTAAGCTTTTCTTATAGCTTCAGCCCCAATCTGTCCTGCGGTGTGACATTTCACTTTGACAAAATTAAAATATTTTACTATTATTGATGAATGACAGAATCACCACAGGACAGGGCCGTCACACCACACGATGGGCCGTCACACCACAGGACATTTTCATCCTTTTGGCCATTTTGAGTTATTACTATACAAGACTGACCTTAGCTATTATGCTAACTGAATAATAACACCGTTTTAACCTTAATATGTTTAATTTAAAAAATATGTTTTTTCAAATTTTGAACTACAGCCGTCACACTATAGGACTCTCAAAAAAGGACATTCATTGTCTGACAGAAAGAGCTAAATTTATGAAATTAATCAGAGGTTAACACTCACCTGGTAGGGGGATAACTAAGGACCCCTATAGTTGTCCATGTAACTGCCGTTTCAAAAATCTGATTTTCCATGTCACACCACAGGATTGCATTTGTGTTACGAAAGTTATTTTTCTGTAAATACTAATATACTAGTTTTGTGCACATTAAAACCTAATATTTATAAAGTCATTATATACAATATAATGCCAAAGCAATTATTAGCTGCTCCAGATATTTCTGGTTTATTTAGTTAATATGTAAGTTTAATGCTTTAACTACGTTACGGTCACACCGCAGGTCATTTTGCGTATTCACCTTAAAATATTATCAAAACATAACAGATATTTCATACAAAATCATAATTTTAAAACAAAGTACCATAATATGCCTCACATCCATGTGTTGTGAATGCATCTAAATAAACATTCACACTTAATTACAGAAAAATCATGCGTCATGTCATCCACCCATATATACATGTATGCCTGCAGGACCTGTGGAAACTACTTGTTTTGTGGTTGTCGCAGATTATTTGGAACATGACGTCGCTTTGTGGGTATGTGTGGGACTCTGCAGCTCTGCTTGTCCATATGTAAAAGTCAGTGCATGCGGCTGCCTCTCAGAGTCACAAATGAGCACTAAGCGTAGTGCTGCCAGCAGCCAGAAGCCGGGACTTGGAAATGAATATCAATATCTCCCAGTAAGGACCTATGGTAGATTGTGAATAACGTTGTTAGACCAATTGATTTATTTTTACCTTATTTTTTTTTGGTATATTGCATCTCTCAGCGGAGTGGATTCCCATAACAGCACACACAGTACATGCACTGTAGCCGAAAAGTATGCGCGTGTGAAGCGTGAATTAATCATCATTGCAGCACCATCCACTGTGACCATCACCTCGCACACAAAGCACACTATATATATTTTGTCTGGAGGCATTATGTTTTTCAGATTGGGAGGCTCTACATCTGTTACATAGGAAGCTTGGAGCACACAGCGAAGGTAGCACATCTGTTTAACATGTCAACAAAGGGCTGCTGCTCAAATGCATTATATTTCCAGTCCATGCCTTTGCTACCATGCGGCAGCCACCCGCCGCTTTCATCTCCTTCAGCAGATAAAAATGGACATATCTCCACGGGCCTCTGCAGGAGGTAAACCTACCGCCTTAGGTGAAACACAAGCCACACTGTTTAAGCATTACAATAATTGTGGGCTCCTTGCTGCTAAACAGCAGGCATGCAAAACAAGTGCAGACCAGTTAACCAACAGTAAGAAGCTGTTATTTATGTAGTTGTTATACAGCTGTACGAGAACCAAATCTGTCGTGTTGTGCCTCTTATTTAAAGGTTATACCACTGACAAAAAGACAAATAAAAGGGAAACTTTTTTTCATACCTTCATGCATTGTCGTATTTTCTATCTAATAAACCCATCAACATTTTCTGTAAATTGTCCAGGAAAGTGCATAGCCGAGATTAGGGCCATGTGGACATGGACATGCAATACATTCAATATTAATACAATTTGAATAAACAGTTGACCAGGGCACTATGGCACTTGTACGTCCTCAGCTTAACTACAGCATCGGTCTGATGGTTCAAAATCGTCATATCAAAATTGCGGCAGATCATTTTGATAATCACCAAATTGGACCTGTAGACCGACAGACTGAGCCTAGGAGAGTGCTGATCTTCATCATGGCAACAACATTCACAGAATCACTGTCTGTTTGCCAATTTCTCTTCAAAGTACATGCAAAACATTTGCTTTGTTGTGGCAATGCTGTATATCAAGCTAAATTACTGTGCTTTTATTTTGAAAAGTTGTGGACTTGGGTCCAAGCTTGTGTCGCTTGCTTGACAAACCTTTTGAAATGGCCGACATGCAATGTATGAAAATATATAAGTTAAGTAAATCATTGAAACTTGGATATAAGCCACACATGTGAACAGTGACATAGAAAGTTCAGTTTAATTTTATGAAGAACTTCATTTTGCAGATAAACCAGGAACACAAAGTGTTCTCACTTCACTCTGAAAGAAAGACAGATTATAAAAAGTTTAAGACACAACATCCAGCATACAAACAATAAAAAGTGACAGTATACTGTGGATCTGTTTGAGGAGGACTCACTAATGATGAGGAAGAATTCTGAAGCAGCCCTGGAGCATTAACACAGGACAAGAGAACAGATTATTCTAACTGGCAGCTTTAGAACAGGCATTGTGATAGTTTATATAATTGAAACAAAAGTTGTTGACTTTACATAAGAAAAAGAAATGTATTTGGACAAAATGCTGCTGTGTTTGTCTTTTTTCCCTTAAATTACGCTCGTAATCCAACTAAATTCCAGCCGCATCACCATGATTCACGTGCAGCTATGTAAAGCACTTGTTCATATCCTGCAGTGCATTGAAATTCTGTTTGAGACACTGAAAAAGATCTATGGCCACCACTGAATTATGTGCATAATGGGAACACGTACAGAAGCAGCTGAGTTCTGCCAAACTGATAAATACTGTCTGAGAGTGCGGTGCAGGATTACACTGCAGAGTCAGGAACAGGTGGATTTAAAGAGGACTGTGCTCACCGTTGAAATTCTTTAGGAGCCATAAGGCTTCCATGACAGTGATACAGTGTTTGAAGAAATGCAGTGGCTCAATAAGACCCCTACACAAAGGAGCACAGTAACGTACAGTTATGGAGGAAACACAACTGTGTTTAAGCCGTCACCAGCTCTCCACAGCTCTCTGCAGATCATCGAGGACGAGGGCGGTCGAGTCGCGCTCGCAACACACCGAACAATGGGACTCGTCAAACACAGGTGTCACTCATCAACTTAGCCCGAAACGCCACAAATGGTGCGTTCGTTTGCACGATGACTCATTGCGTGACTTCCTTGCAAATCTAAATTTACACACAATAAAACCAGACTTACTTATGAGCTACAAGACAAAATTTCTGCCATACGAAAATGAGCATATCAACAAGTATATCATTTGGATGATTCCTGTCTTGGTGTCTCCGAGCTTCTTTAGGGTCGTTTCTATCGACAAGCAAGTGATTTCTGGGAAATGACACTTTACATCCCATTTTTCTACCTCTAGTGTTTTGACGAACATACACGCTGGATTTACAGGATGGGTAAGTTATTAACAGCTTACACAAGCACAGTAGAAGAAGACACTTGTATGAACACTTGTATGAGACGTCTCGGCCACCGTAAAATGTAATTGAATCTTTTGTCTGTATTCCATTCAAATCCCACTTGTTATGAGTAGTGATTTGTTTTATAATATCACTTTTCTTTTACTCTGAAGAATCGTGGTTGCTCTGATGTTTTGCTGTATTTTGTTCATTTGTATTGATTTCATTATCGATCTACCGGGGGACCAAACCGACACAACGAGCTGATAATAAGGCAGTTGTGGTGTCTGGCAAAGCAGAGACACAATGACACAGGCAGCCACCGTCTCAAGCAGTCCAGTTATATGATTGTGTGAATCTTTGCCGACACATTCCTACGTCCCACCTAATTTAAATGCAGCAAAAGCCCTTTCTATCCTCACATATTGAAGAATGCCACCAAAGGCCTGAGTCAGTTTTCATCCGTCCTCCAGCCAACCTCCTACTACATTCTTTCAGAATTTTATGAAAAATTAATGTTTTTCTTTCCCCTTTTTAAAATTTTTGCTGCCTCCACACTACTATGTTGTGGCATTTCCACTGCGTGTGTCTCTGTGCTTGGCAATCGTGTGTGCACGGCCGCACGCACTTGCCTACCGCACTTGTATCAAACACAGGCGCCCGCAAGCAGCAAACATATTTTTGTACCTGGAACTCCACACATGTCGCACTAAGCCGTCCCTTCTCTCTCCTGGGACGGCCAACAATAGGGCAGTGGACTGTGCCTCAGGCGTGTTAAACCACTCCATTAATTCATAGCCCCAAAGTGATTCAATCCTGTTTTCAAGTAACACCGGTGCAACACGAATGTTCCGGGGCCGCTCACTTGAAAACCGTTGCCAAAGCGAAAAACAAGAGGTGGAGAAATTTGAGATAAAATCCCCCATTTAACTGAACATTGAATTAATAAGTAAAAGTAGGTCAAACTAGTTGAAACTAAAGTGTCATGACCAGTTTCTTGTGGATGATGAATATGATGCTACATTGTATCTTAGGTACTCTGTGTCTGAAATCCCTAACTAACCATTACATAGTCCACTAGTGAATTCACCATTTTCTAGTGCTGTGAAATGTTTCATTCCCTGTATAGTCGACTCATTGTATCCACAGTGCATCGTGAAAAGCAGTGTACAACAGATGGTCACTAACCGAGCGATATAGACCATCATGTATTGAGCTCGCGGCGTTGACAGGAAGAAAAATGGCAGAGAGATGAGATTATCATGAGGATAAGGATGGACAGCTGGAAATTTGCAGGCATTTTCACAGACCTATTTATAAAAGTTGAATGCTGCATTTAAACATGGTCTTTCAACATGTTTTTACCTAAAAGTAATAATTATTAATATTGCGTGCTGCAATTATTATTATTTCAATTCACAATGTGATTTTCCACCGGCAGACATTGTTGTGTGCCATAAACCTGCAACACTAATGTTATGAGAGAGAATTGTCCCTACCAAGTGATAGGGGTTAGTCAGTGAATGAGTGGGTGATTTCGGACAGCGCCTTGAAATATATTTATTTTAGCAACACACATCAAGTCCGGTATCTCACTTCAGCCTTTTCTTTTCCCCTTCAAAATATTTATGTGCTCCCACTCTCAGCTCTAATTGCTGCAGGGAATCCCCGGAGCTGGAGAGGCTGGGAGAGCAGCCGTACTGGAGCTCCTCATTGAATAGCCAGTGTGCATCGGTCATTAGCTTCCCACTGTGTGCAGCAGCACGCATGATCTCTCAAGCAGCTAGACAGCTCCCCAGCCTCCGTCCTTTGGTAAGCACCTCTCCACACACCATGCAAATTCCCTGTTGAACTCGTGCACGAAATTCAGCACATTGAATCACCTCCTTTGGAAACAAACCGCAGCTTCCACCGTTCCCCTCCTGCTCCTATTTTCACTGCTCAAAATCAACAGCATATTAAACAGAATGTTTATTTATTTTTTGTGTTTGTTGCTACTGCTGTTCTTATGGTAATGAATGGAACTCAGCACCTCTCACAATCTGTGCAGCTCCGCATTGTGCGTCTGCAGTCTGATGGAAGTTTGACGAGGTTTCGCCCTGCCAGGTGGCTCCCTGCTGTTCTCTGAAATTTCTGGCAGAAGATTGCATCAGCATATTCAACAAAACCAGGTGTGTGTGGATGTGTGGGAACCGAGGCCCATAAAGTTACAAATTGACTTTCTTGTGAAGTGGAGGCAGATTAAATAAAATACTTTCTTTGTCGAGCATGAGGTCAGGAGAGTGTATCCCCCCTTTGCCGACTAAATAGACCCGATGCTGTTTTTCCTTTTCCGATGTGGAGAAGCTTGTTCGACGGAGGAGCGGCTGAAGTGGTGCTCTTCACTGTGACATCCTGCAGTTTAATTCCTCTCTCTCTCTCTCTCTCTCTCTGGTTGAGTCTTTGCCAGGGGAATTGATTAATATTCATTTCATGTGATATTCATGGAGGGAATCGACACTGTGTTCGTCTGGAATCCAAGAGGGAGCACTGCGCATAGGGAACAACAAATGCAAAATTCGGGCGGCACAATACAAGCAATGCGAGTTATTCATAAGAAATCAATTTATTGTGGCACCTCGGAGGCGTTGGTTTATAGTCAATTTAAAATAATATATCATATTGCTGGCTCGTTGCAAATGAGGCAGCTGTTTGAATATACTTTCTCGTGTCTCTTACCTGACAGATGCAGATGAGATGGTGAGATTTATCATCAGGATGTGACTGTCCCAGTTCACAGTATTCATGACTCGAAGTCTTTTTTGTTTGTTTTTTTAGTTGCTTCGGTTATTTTCAACATATTTGCATAATGGCCTCTACACATTCATAATCCTTAATTCCGAATGTGAAGAGGCCATTTTGTCCAGTATAATGCCAATGTGTTGAATAATCTCTTTTACACTTTTATTATCAATGCAGCTCTTGATGGAAAAGTCCTGTTAGCATTCAGAGTTTGTGTCAGAGGGAAAGCTTTGAATCTTTTTCAAAAGAAAAAGCCCTTCTTGAAAGACTGCTTCTCAAAAGCTTTGATTTGAAGTTATGAAGCAGTTACAAAGACAGACCCTACATTTTTCTCCCTGATTAAAATGCATGTCGTGTTTCTTTAGATGATCTTACTTTAATGTTGCGTAATATTGAGAAAAGTTAATCTTTTGATAGAGCGTGTCTGGAGTTTGCTGTATCATCATTTATTTGTCTCACTGAGGGTAATGAAGGTTGAAGTTCTCATGTGGCAGCTCCTGGCCAGAGACAAAGAGCCTCAGACTTTTATTTCAGGGAAAAGTTTAGAGAACTGAAGATGAACTGATCTTGACAAAGCATAAAGTTAATGATGAAAAGATATTTCCAATGATGAAAGCAGAATAGTATTAGCGAAATAATTTCTGATGGTACAACTTTAGAGTGACAAAAAGGAGAGAGCCAGCATGTCAAGGTTCGGGTACCCAAGAAATTTGCGCAAATTCATTAATTAGATAATATGCAGTAAGGTCAGGGGCATTATTAGACTAAATGAGGAAACTTTCGAATATGTATAAATAATGACTCACACCTTGTCCCAACAATCAGCTCCTCCTCTGTCTCTGACTCACACTCTGTTATGCTGTATACGCTATATGCTACAAATCCTCTAAGCAGCTAACACTGAGAATGACGCCCACCAAGCAGACGAAATCTACGAATAGCTACTTCCCAATTTCACAACTTCTAACTGCCACAGCGGATGTCACCTACTCACGTGCAAACTAACACACACCTCTACTTGACAAATCATTAGGGAAAATGTACAATGGCGCCACGAGAAGGCTGCTAAATCCACCATCGTATTGCTGAGGATAATGATATGAGATGCATCAGAATGTGTCTGATTCCGACCAGCAGGTCATTGATTGATTGATTGATCACATTGGTGATTATTTAGAACAGCACGGCATTAAACAGGGAAACCCAGACTCAGCCTGACAAACAGCCCAGTCATTCATAATTACAGGAAATGTAGGCTACTGCCCACTCAACACATTTTCTGGAAGAAACTGGAAAACATGTAGAGCAGCTGATACAGTAACACTGAGGGAAAACAAAGCAAAATAGCATTTAGCAGAGAACAAATAACTCAAATATCAGTTCACTTAATAAATTATAAATTTTCATCAACTTTCATGGAAATCCATGTTTTTGTTTTTGTGTAATCTTGCTTTACAAACCAACACAAGGTGAAAACACAACTTCCTTGAAAGCGGTATAAAAAAAGTTTATGCTCTAACCCATCATTGAATAAATTGCCGATTGAATAAAGTGATAGCATCAATGATGTGTTTCTGATACGAGCCGCATTTAGAATGGTTGGTCTGGACCCATGTTTGAATGGGTGTTCTGGACATGGTGTGTGTCAGAGGTGGCCCTGACTTGACTGTAACTAAAATGGGTTTCATTATCTTTCAGAGTAAAAGGATTTCTGGAATTGGGGATGACCCCTTTTAAATGTTCTATCCTTTTATTCCCATTTGGGAAGTTCATTGTCACGGGTCCGGTCATTTGGGTAATCGATTCAAATGGCTAATTCTATCATCAATTATTATAATTTGTGTTAGTTTCTGCCCTAGTTCATTTAGTCTTTTTAATGTAAAATAACTCATATTCATCTACACTGTACAGCTTGAGCTGGAGGCTGCGGGGGTTTACAGCCTCTCTTCTCCCCTTTGAGAAGATCACAGCACAACATGACAACACAAGACATTGCCTGCAGTGTGCACTTCCACGATCAGTACCTTAAAACACATGAAACAAACAGGTTGTCATTTGTTGTTTTCCAAATGTGTCACGATATTAATGAAATGTCTCCTCTGGGGTTGTGGCACTGTTGTTCATACGACAGTTTTTAATGGGTTTGTTGTTCTTGTGTATCTGATAGGTGGAATCAGCTCTTTGCTCAATGTGCCACAGCCTAAAGCTAGATGTGCTGTGTAGACAACAGCATAATGAAGAACATCTGTTGTTGAATGGCGGCGTCGCACCTTGATGGAGTAGGTGTGGGCTAAATGAAAATGAATGAAATCATTTTAAATGTGCATGGAATTTCCCTTCACCTGAGAGAATCTCTGATGTGAGGTTTACATTTCCCTCTTGCATGCTTTGATGTGTAATATGAATTCATATAGAGTATCGCTGCTCCTCCTCTGTCTCTGACTCACACTCTGATGTGCAGATATCTAATTGGGTTCATCAGAAAAGATTCCAGCTCAATTCAGTTTTATGTGTATAGTGCCAAATCACAGTATACATTATCTCAAGGCACTTTACAAAGTAAGGTCGAGACCTTGCACTACTGCAGAGAAACCCAACAGTCAAAAGAATTAAGCTTTGTGTGTAAATTCTGAGATTTTGAGCTTTTTACATCTTTCTCATTATGCCCCTTCAGGGAACTTTTCGTTTTCATTGATTTTGGCTCCTCTGTGGACAAAAAGCTGTAGTGTTTCCACCGTCTCCTAACATAAAAACCTCGATCTGCCCAGCATGTACATTTGATTTGGAAGAAGCGATAAAAGGGCAAAAAGTTGTTGGAAGGCTGAATGTGAGGTTTTCATGTTAGAATTCACAAATAAAATTAAATAAGACATACCTGTTCAGGAGGAAGAGCTGGGAATTCAGGATCCGATCACGTAATTCTTATTATCTTTTTACGGCCCGATCAAGGTGGACTCGAGTTTTAGCTTGTGATTCATCACCAGCCCTTCTTGGCTTTCCTCTGTTCTCTGGTTCGTCCTCATATCTAACGAAAAGTCTGCTCCAGCTTCCTTTCAACTGGCTAGCATACTACTCACTGTGAAAGTTTGCTGGTGGAAATGCAAATTTTCTGCCTTATTGTCTCCTTTGCTGTTGTTAATCATAAAGACGCAGCAATATTGAAATGAGAAAATTTGGTGTGTCTAGACAACAATAAACTAGGGGTGTGGAAAATACCCAGGGCATTCTAAACTCACCTATTGACCGTGGGGAAAGATAAAACACACATCATACACTCGATATTGGTCTGATATTCACTCTCGTCTGAAATCCTGACAATGTCAAAATGATGTTATTATATTATTGTAAAACAAAAACACTTTCAATCCCTTTAATTGCATGTTATTCACATGACACCAATCAACTTGAGAGCTGCTGCTGCTCTTGCTGACCCACGCTAAACCTGAAGCTGTATTGAGTTCTGTCTGATGGAACTGCAATGTATTATTTATCTGTATGAGAGGAGTCGGCATCTTATTTGTGATGCAAGTTCTTGTACAGCAGGTCAGAATTTAGAATCCGGTAATTATTAATGGGGCAGCATCGGCAAGCATTCAATAATATACCTCCAGCCTGTTTTCAACTGATTAAATTTCCATCCTCCAAAGGCGCCAGGAATTTATTCATTTGACTGCTTTTATGAAGGCAGAGCCCCGACCCAGTGCTGCAATCCTGCACTTGTTCATTTAGATTGTGTGTGTGCGCGGAGAGCGGGAATCAGACAGTGGATGCGAGGGAGACGGAGCAGATTCCTGAAGACTTCAAAGTGCAAAGTGATGTCTAATCTCTCGTTCCTTTCTCCTCAAATGCCTCGAGCCGACAACAGATGTCGCGTGTCAGTGGGACTGGCAGATTGACTTGATGCCGGGACAAAACAACCCTTTAATGGCCGTCCTAAATGCTGAGGGAAAGTGCTGTGTAAATAGGAGTAAAGAGGAAAGGAGCTGCGGTTGTGTGTAGATCTTTGTCACCAACAATTTGGTGCAAAAAAAATGTGTTGTCGAGCTGGTTGCTCCTCCGACAGGATCATCATTCACCTGACCTTTCCCGGATGCTTAACAGTCAGACGGTTGGATTTGGATGCACCTTGAGAAAAATAATCATTCACACTTTGTGGATCGCATTTACTGCATCCTCTATTTCCTCACACCACCATTAGCACTTTTTTAAAACTGAAGCGCAAGAAAGAAAGTGTTTTAGTAATGCACATAATTCTGGGCTTAATGTACACATTCGGCCTCCCACTGCATTTCAGCCCAAGACAACCTTGTGGCGCTCATTAAACTTTGGCCCGTTGATTTTCTTTTTTAGTGGTTAATGTTTCCAACTGTGGATTTCTTTTCGCTGGTGCTTTCAGGGAGGTTGGGTGGAATAAATTGAAGAGACTTCTTAAGCAGAATTCACAACTTCTTGCCTCACTAATTGGCCTTGGTGTCACCTGCAAATGTCTCAGGGTGGTGTCACAAGTCTCTCATGGGAATTGATGAACATTATGTGTTAATAGGATCCTCATGTGTTGATGGCCGTTAAGTAATATCTGACGTGCACAGGAAACCTTGAAACTGAAGTGAAAGGTTTATCTGTAGGCAGCAACGTTAATTCTGCAAGGTGAGATTCCGCTGCGGAAGATGCACATCAACACGTAAGCTGGCAGTCATACAGGGAGCACGCTCTATTTTTAGATCCACTCTTTAATTTTTCATATATTGTTTGCTGTGCGTGTGTTGTCTGGTTTCCACTGTCACTGTAACAGGGGGTTGTAACACATTCAAAAGGCACAGGGAGGAAAAACGGATCCATATGAAACAGGATGCACCTTCAGTCACATGACAAATGTGTGAAAAATAGACTAAATTTTCAGTTCTCCTCACTTTTTGTGAAAAAAGTTATGAGTATATTATGCATATTTCCAGTTTGTATTGTAGTGATCTTAACCAAAGAAAATCAACAGTTTGAATATGACACTGTCCCGTAAACAGCGTTTTCTGATAACCAGGTTATACAAAGAATAAGCAATAATCAAATCAAGACATGGTGTAATCAGACCTTAGTGGCATTGTGCAGACATCAACCAACTGCTTGATGCCCTAATGGGACTATTAAATACAATGTATAAACAGAAATATTTTGTATTAGCAATAAGACTAATACAATAGGCATCCTCCCACATACAGGTTCGGTTAAGTAGAGACTCTAAATTGACTGTAGGTGTGAATGTGAGCGTGAGTGGTTGATAAACTGTCCACGGTGTAGCCCTTCTCTCACCCAAAGTCAGTTGGGATTGGCTGTCGGTCCATAAAGATATGGCTGTAATCCAATTATGGTTAATTCAAAACCACCAATTCATGCCCATTGGGGGACACTGGTTTTTGAATAGCATTGTTCCTACTACAGATGCAGTGCACCAGAGAAAACTGAGTCCACAGTTGTAGGTTATCTAAAACAGTACGGATCGCCTTATAATGTGATAGGGGAGAGCAGGGTAATGTGGGACATCGGGTGATGTGAAACACCCCCTGTATCTAGGCAATGGTACACAATTGTGGTCATGTGACCATTATGTTTTCAAGCCCCTCCCATTCCCCCGTTGCCACGAAGGAGAAGTTGGTGCTGGTGCTGTGGTAACTGTTTTTTCACAAAAATGTGTTTTTTGCATGTAAAAGTAAATTTTCTTGCTTTGAACTTAATCAACTGTTGTGTCAAAACAAATTGATTCAGGTAGAAAAAATTATATTATACATGTTGGTGAACTTCCAACATATAAAACCATGTGATTGATGCTAGCTGAAGATTAGCCTGAATTGCTAAGAGATGTTGTATTTCTAAAATGTTGGCTGTAGGGTAAAGTGAGACAAAGCAGAGATGGAGAGTGTAGCCGCTGAGGTCATGCAAGGAAAGAAGTCCTTAAGAAAAGCTGGAAGGGATAGAAATATTGACAAGACAACCCTCAAAAGATTTATAAAGAAAAAAGAGAAAGGGAAAGTAAAATCAGTAGCCTGGGGTGCAGTAGCTGAGGCAAAGAGAATATTCACAGATGAGATGGAGGAGGAGCTTGCCAAACACTTGAAACAACTAGCTGACTAGTTCCATGGCCTTAATCCAGTTAAGTGCCGTGAACTGGCATTTGAATACACAGAGAAAAACAATATCCATGTCCCTGCCAATTGGACAGAGAAACGATGTGCAGGTAAGCTAGGGTGTGCAAGACATCACATGAATCATAATAATTATAAATGTGCTTAATTGACCGATCTCCATGATTCTGTTGGGATTGGGACAATGATGTGTTGTTATAGTAGTTTTAAAGTGGAAAAAGTAAGTGGATCACTTCACCCCCTTGTTTTCTCTGGTCTGTCTCACTTTACCCCGTAGTCGCGGTAAAGTGGGACACAAGACCATTTTTTTTTTTAAAACAATCATATTTTCACTGCCCTTTGTCCTGAAGACATTCTGATCATTTCCATTGCTAGGAAACCTGAATTAATGCGAAATGTGTAAATTTGACTGATATATCATTTAAGCTCGCCTAGAGGGGAGCAAATGTTAAAAAAAATTCACATTACCCCGCTCTCCCCTATAATGATGAGACACTGGACTGAAATACAATCAATACATTTTATTTGCAAACTGTAACAGACAACTATTCAAGGCATAAAATGCATTAATATATTAAAAGTATTAAAATGTAATAAAAATATAACAAAGTATTAAAAAATGTAAACCATTAAAAGGTATAAAAAAGTAGTAAAGAGTAGTAAAAGAATATTTGTTCAATGTATATAGAAAAACAACAATAAACTAGGGCTTTGTTGTAGCACCGGCGGGCCCGTGCTACAACGATTGATGACCAAGCGCACGTCTCCGCATTGCATTTATTTTGGGCACTGCGGCAAGATAGGTCAGTAGTTCGTTGCCGGTTGGATAATGCGGAGTGGATTTAGAAAGTACTTCCTGTTTCATGGCGAATCACTAGGTGGAGCTAAGACAATGAGGAAATATTGACACAAAGAGCTGTTCAGCCTTGGACTCTGATCATGTGATAGAAGTTTGGTAGTGATAGGAAAATGAACACTGGAGATATGACAACATCGTGTCCTTTGGCGAAGGATGATCCTTTGCCGCACATCAATGTTTACACGGTTTGAGGAAATGTCACAATTCTGACCATGATCCAATGACTTGACATAGTTCTTTTGAGCTGTATATTGTAAAGCAGCCAGGAGCAGTTCATCAAGGTATAAAACATGTCACTTCCTTTAGCCACTAGGGGGCGCTGTGATTTCAAGTCATAATTTCTGTGTAAATGTCATCAGGCAGGGACTCTTGTCTTAAATGTCTAGTTTGGTCTTGATTGGACAATATTTGTCCGAGATACAGAACCTAATTTTTTGATAGCGTTTAATCAAACTTTGACACTCATCTCAATTTAAAGTTGATCTGAACGATTGGCCTTACATGTCGGTCAATCGTAGTGCCGGGGCTGCCCTTTAGGGGGCGCTAGTCAGTTTTTTTGCCACTCCCATTCCTTAAAACCATATGAATATCTTCAGGGGGGGATGTTAACACACACATGTAGTTTGTGTGAGATGGAACCATGAACACGAAAGTTACAGCAACTTCGTATTTCACGGCGAAAAGTCACAGTAATCTTATGCCTACATTATCAACGTGTTGAGACCAATTTGATACAGTTTGACATGGTTGAGGTCAATGGATGAGGAGGAATACATCTAGGTGGAAGACATACAAAAAACAAGACATTTTCTGTGGCCACCAGGGGTGCTGTGATTTTAAGTCATAATTTCTGTGTAGACGTCATCAGGCTGGGACTCTTACATGTCTAGTTTGGACTAGATTGGACCATGTATGTTCGAGATACAAAAGCTTGTGTTTTGATGGTGTGTAATCAAACTTTGACGCCATGCCACGGTCACACGGTCTGACGATAAATCGATTCTTTTAATCAGTTTTTATCTCCATCTTGTTGTGATGACACTCATCTAAATTTGAAGTTGATCTGATGAAAGCCCTCGGACAAGTAGTTCAAAGTAAAATGTGGAATGTGGCCAAAATGGCCACTTAATGGAAAATGGCGGGCCTCCTGTAGCGTTTTTCATAATGCTCCTTGCGACTAATAAATAAATAAATAGTTCAGTCCTCCAATTTCGGACGGAAGCAGCATGTGAGGCATGAGAAGAATTTTCTAATTCTCTTTCTAATTCTTTTCAGCAGCTTTCTCTTTCCGCCCGAGGAAGCTTTGGCTGCAGCGGTGACGTCTGAGGCCTCATCAGAACTCCAGGAGACTTCCTCTCTGGTGTCATCATCGCCGATGGTCAACCAGACCGAGGTATCTCTGGGGTTGGTCATCAGTTCAGACCCTTTGGAGACTTCCTCACTGGTGTCATCATCTCCGATGGTCAACCAGACCGAGGTATCTCTGGGGTTGATCCTCAGGTCAGACCCTTTGGAGACTTCCTCACTGGTGTCATCATCTCCAATGTTCAACCAGGCCGAGGTATCTCTGGGGTTAATCATCAGGTTAGACCCTTTGGAGACTTCCTCACTGGTGTCATCATCTCCAATGTTCAACCAGGCCGAGGTATCTCTGGGGTTGATCATCAGGTTAGACCCTTTGGAGACTTCCTCACTGGTGTCATCATCGCAGATAGTCAACCAGACCGAGGTATCTCTGGGGTTGGTCATCAGTTCAGACCCTGTGGAGAGTTCCTCACTGGTGTCATCATCTCCGATGGTCAACCAGACCGAGGTATCTCTGGTGTTGATCATCAGGTCAGACCCTTTGGAGACTTCCTCACTGGGGTCATCATCTCTGATGGCCGACCAGACCAAAGTATCTCTGGGGTTGATCTGCAGGTCAGACCCTATGGAGAGTTCCTCACTGGTGTCGAAGGTGGGCGAGCAGGTGGTGTCTGGGGACACTATTGTCATGTCAGAACACCAGGACAGTTCACTGGTGGCACTTGGGGAGTCTAGAGCCTCCACAGAATCCGAGGAGTCTTGGTCCATGGAGCCAGAGTAGCCGCTGTCTGAGGTTGAACAGTGGACACTGTCTTCAGTGGAGCAGATCCTCATTGCTTCTTTTGAAGCGGTCCAACTGGATGAAGGAAGACAATCAATTAGTAAATCAGTCACTGTCAATTAATTCAAACCATCGGTCCATCCAACCTGATGTGTTAAGTTCCAGTGTGAAAGGACATGTTGGCACTTACTAGTCTCTGCTGTGGACGTTCTCTCTCAGGTGGCTCATGGAGATGAAGGGAAGCTTCAGAGCTTGACGAGGAGAGATCCTCTTATCCCCGTCGAGATGCAGCAGCCCCTCCAAAAGAGACACAAAGGCCATGCGGTCTTCCATCTCAGCCGCCCCCAATTTTGGATGGATCTGGATTTGAAAACAGGTTTCAGTTCAGATGATCCAGCTCCCGATTGACAGATAAATAACTGGTGCAGATTCAGTCTTTACTTGTTCATTACATGAGTGAGTACTCACATGAATCAGGCCGTTCAGGGAGTTCAGCTGCCGGATGAAGCCGTCCTTTTCCTCTGTTTGCACGTAATTAAAAGCAGTGAATTCGTCTGCAGTCTGAAGCAACAAAAATAAATAGAGATGAGAACAGGGCAGTATGAATTAAACATGCTCCATTAAAATTCTCAAACATACAAGAACATGTTAACTCTACCATCAGTCTCCATGATGGACTGTCTTCACCCTCCTCTTCGATGAAGAACTGCTCGCTGTACTTGCCAGCACGGAGCAGGTGGTCCTGCGGCAGGCCCAGCACTGTCACCATGTCTTTCATCTGCAGACAGAATACACATCATGAGAATCACATCCACTTGCATTCTCTATGAATATGAATACAAAATCCAATTGGTTATGTGATAAATACCATTTGATATTCGCACTTTAAGGAGAACAGGTTTTGAGCCAGGTAAAGGAACGCCAGTACGCACCCGACCCCCCACACATCGACGGCCTCAGAGAATGGAAGACCCAGAGAGATCTCTGGAGCCCTGAGAAGGAAAGACATGAGCCACAGATGACAAATCTGTTGGAACATTTCAGGGCAGAGAAAATAACGTTGCTAGACAGATGCTGTGCAGGATGAACTCACCTGTACCCATACGGCTGGATCGTCATCCCCAGCTGGACATTGGACACCATCATGGCTAAGCCAAAATCAATTAACTTCACTCTGAGTGGCTGATCCTCCATGTTCACGAACATGACGTTTTCTGGTTTTATGTCCGTGTGCAAGACCCCGATACCCTTCAGGGCATCTAAGGCCACAAAGAGCTGCAGGGACACAAAGAATACACAATTAGAATAATTTCTTCCATGTGCTATTGTTGGGTGTTCGGTTTAGGTTTCGGGGATCTCTCTAACAGAAGAGTGTTGGTTTCATGATGCATTGATCGCTGCTACATACCTGCTTGGCAACTGGGCGGATCTCATGAAGAGGACGGTGCTCCCACTCTCGCTGCTCTAGCAGGTCATAGAGACTTATGTCCAGCCGCTCAAACACCAAACAGGTCTGGTCCAGGTGCTGGAATACTTCATGGAACTTGACCATGTTGTTGAGATCAGCATCCAGGTCACTGATGACTCTCAGCATGGTTACCTGAAGAGAGAAGAGGAGACGTGATAAGACAACACTATCAACAGTTTGTGAGCAGCGACATGTTCAGATGGAGCAGACAACACCTGAGCACAGGAATATAAATAAAGACTTCATTCTCCTACCTCATGCTCAGCGTCCCTGGCAGACCCGGTGTCCTTCATGATTTTCAAAGCCACCATCTTATTGGTCCTGAGGTTCATGGACGAGACGATTATTCCAAAGCCGCCTTCCCCTAGAAAGTCCAGGAGCGAATAGGAGGAAGAGCTGCTGTGGATCGTGAGGCAGTCCTGAGCGTCAGGTGCTGTCAGTGAAACTGTGGAGAGAGATGGTGGAGACAGAATATGTGACTTGGGTGTTTTCAGTGTGAGAGATTCATTCAGACAACACAATATGAAATAAGGCAAAACAGGAGTCACCTGTCATTGCATTTTTCTGGTTGTCATTTTAAGACTATCTGAAGACTAAAAATTTGACCGACATTGCGTTGATTTCCTGATGACTTAAGTTATTTATGTTTTCAGTAAACAGATCAGACAAGATAATGTTGATGCTGTAGATAAAACAGCTAACCTCATTGGCCTCAGTTCACAAACAATGAGTTGATCTTTCTTGGATATGAAGTCAGTGCAGAAAGTGACACACAAGCTGCTGTTGTGTGTCACTTTGCATTTAAAGGGATGCTTCAGCCAAATGGAAAAGTGGGTGAAGTGTGTCAGTCCACTAAACACTTTAGGAGTTTCAGGGGTAAACAGTGTTGCAGCCAAATCAAAAACACTTGAACTAACTGGTGATCGATTTTCAAACATAAACAAACACAAAAAAAAAAACATGCCTCCATACTGCTCCTGTGGTGATGTCACAGTGTCTGTGAGCCCCGACATTCGAATAACACTAGAAGCAGTGTCATTTACACCAAGTTTTTTGACTAAAAGTCTGCTACCAGAAGTAGCAATGCTAGCAGAAGTAGCCATGCTAGCAGAAGAAGCTATGCTAGCAAAAGTAGCCATGCTAGCAGAAGTGTGTAACCAAGGTCACACACAGGTTGCACATTACAAAAGCTTCTTCTTCTAGCAGGGCTGTGTTCAGAGTCTTACCTGAGGCAGCAGAAGAATCTTCTAGAGTTCCCAACGATGACATGATTTCCATTATTTGCAGTTCAGTAACGAGCAGGTGAGAATCAATGTGTAATCCAGAGACTAATTGCTTGTGGGTATCTCTCCAACCACTTAAGGTGAACTGAGTCCTGTCCATCAAAGCTCTCCTATCCATCAAAGCTCTGCCTCTCAAAGGACCTCACAACATGATGTCCTTTGACATCTGAGGACCTCACAACATGTGACAACAAGTTTTTCTTTTTGTAATTCAAATTCGAATCAACTTTATTTTTCCCCGGTGGACAAAACAAACGTATACATCATTTAAAAACATAAAACAGCAACTTGTTTGAAATGTTTCAAATAATACAATTTTTACAGTCTGTGAAAGTGTGTATATATAATCAATAATCATAAATGTGCTTAATTGACCAATCCCTGTGATTCTGTTACTAGTCCGATATCAGTTTTGGAATGTCTGGTTGTCAATCTAGCTGTCAGGATTTTAACTATTACAACATGTGTTGTTATGGTAGTTTTAAAGTGGAAAAAGTAAGTGGATCACTTTACCCCCTTGATTCCTCTGGTCTGTCTCACTTGACCCCTTAGCTGGGGTAAAGTGAGCCACAAGACAACTTTTTAAAAAAGTGGTCTTCAGGACAAAGCCCTTTATCCTGAAGACATTCTAATAATTTACATTGCTAGGAAACATCCTGAATTAATGGGAAATGTGTACATTTTACTGATATATCATTTTAGCTCGCCTAGAGGGGAGCAAATGTAAAAAAATGTCTCACATTACCCCGCTCACCCCCTACAGATATATATATTTTTTTTTTGGGGTGTGAAAGGAATATGCTTTTGTATAATAAAAAAAACAATAATAACAACTAAGTGAAGTATTTGAATATGAGAGCCTAATGGGAGCTTCCCTGCAGTCTGGCACGAGAACAGCAGTACAGCGGTCACTGTTACAGCATTAAAACAACCTGACTCCAGCTGAGTCCCAGCCACCATCACATGTTAAGATAGATTCAGAAAAGCACAATTAAACGCATGCAGCTGCAACTCCTAAGTGCAAGTTATGAGTCGTAAGGAACAGCTGTAGATGGAGGAGGGTTTATCCCCAGGTTCCAAGGACGTCCACCCTGGATGGGAAGTAGACCATTAAAAAAGAAAAAGATAAGAAAAAGAGGCCAACAGCTTTCTAGCCTGTGGCTGAACATCGAGCACACGGTGGGATTGCACTTACTGCTGTGGGACAATGGGGGCAGAGGGAGCAGAACGGCTTGGTGCGCCAAGTTCTATTTCAATTAGATTTTCTGGAGTTGTGCTACGTTAAACAAAAATAGCTCCCGTTTACTTTGAGTGTAACATAACATCACTTTTGAATGAGTAGCTTCAAATCATTCAAAGACTTGTAGAGATTTAGGCTTAAAACATCATGATGAAGAAAGACAAATAAGAGATTATATTTACAGCACAATCCATTTTGCTTCACTGTTAAAGTAATGAGACGCTGTTGAGAGTTGTGCGCTGAAGCCATTGGTAAGTTATGATGTTGTAAATCAATTACTACCTTTTCATTGTGGATAAGTCCGACGTTCACACAATTCAGGGGTTTTACAGCTGCAAAAAAATAGAGAGGTTTGTAAACCCAGCGGGCCTGTTTTAGTTTGAAAACCTCAGGACTGTGGCTCTGGAAGACAACAATGGACATTTACCTCAGCTACTAGTGTAGATTTCAACTTGGATAATCGACTACAAGAATTGCTGACTGTGTTGTATTTGCTAACATCTGTTGGGCAATTTAATTCTACACTTTACAATGAAAAATGACTTGCACAGGAGACAAGATATTATTGGAACAAATCTTGTGTACATCGGTACTCATATGCTCAGTGCACATTTATGATCTGGCAATCAAAACTGATATGGAGCCAAAATGCTTGTGTGAACAGAGATCATTTGACTTTGCAAAGGCCGTTTTCAATGACTATGTAGTAGTTTGGATGAAGCCTCAGGAGCCACATTATTTTGAACATCGGGCTAAAACTGATGTAGCCCTTCAATGAATCCAAAATGCATCAACCGTCAAAAGATAGATTTTTGGGTGAAGATTCTGTGGTTGTATTGGAAGTTGTAGATCTTGCTGCTGTTGAAATTCAATGCATTACAGGTGTTTCTAATAATATATCCAAACTATATCTATAAAAGTTATTTTTAAATTATCCATGTACAGTATATATAAATCACGAGAGATATATATTTCATACATATCCATTTCCCTTTCAGCACTGTACTGCATTGGTGGTTCGCTTATGAAACAAAGAGCCGCCTGCCTTTCTCTTGCCTCAGGTTTGAGTGAATCTAGTTAGTGCTCCAGCTGAAGCAGTGACAAGCAACTGAATTTCATTCACAAGCACGGAAGAGAGAAAAGAGAGAGAGAGAAAGAACATCTCCCATGCTGTGCTTTTAGTGACTGTCATTTCCTTGTCAGAGTGACATGGCAGCAGCTCAACCCAGAGAATAAAAATGGAAATTAACTGATAGGTTAAAGGGTTGAAAGTACATGTAGACAGGGGGATACATGGTTTGGCAGCAACCGGAAGGAAAATGCAAAGTACTGATTGGATTGGGAGCAAACAAAAGAAGAAGCAGAATACAGCAATGCAGTGAAGTGCTTAGGGAAATATTAGAGCTGTATTATGCTTGCTAAGACGAGGTGGGCTTCCTGCTTTAACTTCCACTTTAGAGTAGCTTAATTTGCTTGGATTGCTTGTAGTCAGAAGCTGCTCTCACTGGTGGAATTGCAATCTTTATATTTGACTTTTCTGAGATTTAAAAATCACAGACACACCGGTAGTGCGTGGGCGAGGATTATATCCAGCCTTGTACTTATTATAATCCATTAAATGCCAGGCACACTAGCTGCAGTAGCTATTGTAGCCAGATATAGGAGGCTATCCTGCGTACCTAGTTCCCTCAGATTCATAGTTACGAAACCAAATCACAAAATACACTTATGCTGCTGTAACTGACTTAGTGAATATGGAATCCCACAACATCGTAAATCAGTTTTCATATTTGCACAGATAAGAAGAAATGAGCCCCGCTACCTATATCTACTACCATGTGCCAATGGGGACACTGGTAAATGTTATGAAAAAAAATCATGGTTTTGCTTCTTATTAAAGCTGTCTGTTTGATAGAATGTTTTTCTTTCCATTCAATTTGTATTTTTCAAGTTGAGTAAGTTTCTGTCATGGTAGAATGAGCTTTATGAGGACAGCTGTACTGATGCTATCTCTGAGCCAACAATGCGCTAAAAACATTTTCCGACCGAGAAGAGGGGGACGGTGGAAATTAACTTCGGCAAGCACGAACGATCTTTTGGAAAATCTAGTGGTGGGATGGAAAGTGCATTTGAAATAAAATATTTGGTTTGTATAGCTTAGAGACTTTTTTTTAAATGTTGCACTTTTACAAAAAAATCGAGAGGTATGCATCCGCTGAGCCCCTTTCTAAATGTTGGTTTTCCTCATACATGTCCTGCTCCCCTAATTTTTCCCCCCCAGTATGATATCATCATTTCGAGCTCACAGTAACAGCACTAGGTCTCCATGACTCTGAATCCCTGCACAACTTAATGGGGCTTGGTTGTAATACAGGAGATCTTGGAATGCAAAAATGTGGTGAAATGAAAAAGATATTAAGACAAAGTGGTAATTTGAAAGTTTAAGGCCTTACCTAGAACTATTACAAGTTTTAACACGATGAGCTGCCTTCACAATAACATTCAAAAAGCTAATTTGGCAGCTTTTAACGCAGCTCCATGGGGGGGTGCCTTATTATGTTGTTACTCCCAGGATAGAAATAAAGATAAACATCAATGTCAGCAGAGATTTTAAGGTTTTTTAAATCCAGTTTTAAAGGGTGCAGGCTCACAGTAAGAAACTGTCAATAAAGACACATATATTACCCTTTACCTTTGAATCCTATCTTTATTTCTGAGAGCATGTGAATTGATTCTCTTTTTCTTAAATATACAGAAAGGGAGAATGTAATACAACAGCAGTAAAATGGGAGAGTGCATTAGATTCATCCTGATGCTTTGTGAACCAAGTCTGAGTAAATAATAGAGATCAATTCAGATCATTTGAGCGAGTTGAGAGTTTCAATCTCATCTGGTCCGAGGAGTCAAAGCAGAGGCTCGAAGATGAGAATCAAATTTAACTCAATAGATGTTCAACAATATTTATCTGTAATATAAAAACATTTTGCAGGGAGGATTCTCCGTTTTTCTTTGTATTTTATCTTTTTTGTTAGAACAAAAAGTTGTTAAAACTACATACACAGCTGCACTTAAAAAATCCCAATGTCAAGCAAGTAGAAGAGTGCAAGACGTAGCAAACAAGCAAAAGTCATGATTTACCTGTCCAATAAGTAGGTCTGAGTCTGCCCAGCATCCTTAGAGCATATTTTAGAGCTAAAAGACGCCTGATATTCCCTGTTTATAGTTTTTGTCCCTCTTCTTTGCTTTCTACGTATTATGACTTTGTGTACTATCAAAATGATTTTGCAGTTGTTTTTTTAAGGAATAAAACTACATAGAGTTGATTTAGGAAGAAAAATGTAGTCCAGCCATCAGAGAGCACTTCATCAGCAGCGATCTGAGGGAAGGTTTTGGTCCCACATTCACAGAACTTAATGATTTTTCGGTGTGGCCTGGGTAAAATTAAAACACTGCTGTATTTCTTAGATCCATCAAACTAATTACACAGCCATGAATTATGAACAGCCCACTGACAGAAGTTCAAAATTGCCCTTTATTTTCCGTGTATTGCACTGAACTGTTCATTTCAAAAGTGAAAGTCATTCGATATTTTCTTTCATTTAATTTTTTTTTTACTTTAATGACCCAACTACTTCACTTTTTCAACATATCCTCCTCGCTCCACCGTCGTTCCTTTCATATTTTTAAGCTTTTTCTGCTTTCACACATCATCCACTCGGCTCAAATAGCATATAGATGTGCCGTCCTTCAAAAGAGTGCACATAAAAGTCTGCTTAGAGCCCTGTTTAAATGATTAAAAAAACGGTGGAGGTCGCTGTTTGTACAGAGGTGCCTTATCTGTGTCCTTTTACTGTACTTTCGCCAAAGCTTTATCTTTCCAACCTTTTCTTTAAAAGTCAAAGTTATCCTTCTTTCGTATTTTCTGTCTGTTTTCGATTGCGGTGTTATCTGCCGCATCGATCCATGTTAGACTGTTACTTGCATGTGTTCCCCCTTCAGAAAGTGTAATGAAGCTGTGCAGCTACATCACGCTCGACACGTCAATAGACCGAAGTCTTAATGAAACTGGCCCCCAAAACGCAGCGGGCCTGTCATCATGATGGATATGTATTATGTTTACGGTTTATTCAACCTGGCAGTTCTGAAAAGTAGTTACTTCGACTGTTTGCACCTGAGACGAAGAGTGACTGACACTAACCGAGTATTAGCGCGCTGCATTGTTGATACATCCATTTGGCTGTGCCGAGCTGTGTGTCACGGCTGCAGGGATTGACATTTACCAAATCCTGAAAAGCTCATGGATGTTTACCATAATGAAAAAAAAAAAGAACTGTTGCAGCAGCACATGTCTAACCTTGGAGACAGGAAAACACTTTTTATGTCGAGTAGACTGTGTACGATTTGTGCAAAACAGATGTCAAGAGGAATGAGGAGTGACTTCAGGGCTCAGATCATGACAGTCACAAAGTAACTTGACTGACATTAGAGGAAGGATGAAGTACGAATGAGTCTCTTTGCAGAGTGTTGTTGCTTTGTTGCATGTCCTAACTTTGGATTAAATGTCCAAGTTCAAGTCGACACAAAAGGAAGTCCAATCCCAAACTTTAGATAGAAAACTCTCCATATCATCAAACTTACTATCACCTTTGACAACTCTCTGATAGCCCCCAACCAGTTCGCCAGGAACCTGGTTGGACAGTTAACTCTCCCTTACCGCCAACATTACTGCAACAACCCGCTCGCATAGAGACATGCTGCACAACATCTGGAGAATACATCACCTTCTCACTCAGAAGGCGGCGCAGGCTCTGGCTGTTTTCCGTTTGGTGGCACTTACATGTTGCACGTGTAGTTTGGCTTTTTTGAAGACTTATTGTACTAATACCCAGATTCTTCTGGGTTTTTACCCTGATGGCTGAATGCATTTATTGTAATATGCTTTAGATAAAAGTGTCAGCTAAATGATATGTAATCTAATGTAACTTCAACAGACATTGTATCTTGTTGGTGCTACTTTATAATTTCATTATTGTCAACAAACTAAAAATATTATCCCAAAGATCACAACTGATATTGCTTAAGATTATTATGTTCCTTCCCGCTCACGGCCTAGTTCCAAATGAAGACATGAGATGCTCCACAGTATCTGTGGACTCTCTCCACCTGGCCTCCTAGTATAATGTCTGTAGAAATCCAGGAGAAGCCGGATACACCGCAAGCGAGTGGGGCGTTGATGACGCTGCTAACATGTGACAGACGCAAAGATAAAACAAATATCTCATACATGTAGAAGACACAGACCCAGATGTCAAGAGAGTTTGTGGTGATAAGAGCTGACGTTGGTGTCTACATGTTTTCCCGAAAATCAAGCGATCTCCGCATCTGAGTAAAGTTGTCACTTCCTGTCTCAGCCTGATGATCCAACTCTCGCCTGAATAATGCGGAGGATTTGTGGCCGTTGTCTGTGCAGAACATCCCCGCTGCGTTGGGCATGTGTGAAGGGCAAACTGTCGGTTAACTCCGTAACCAATTCTCTGGATTTTTACCCAGAGGTCATGTCTGAAAAGACAAAAAAACAGATCCTGCTATCTCTCAGCTCCACCAGGTCATTTTCCTTTTCATCCAATCACAACATGTGACACTCACCTTGTCAAACTCTGGTCAAACTTTAAAATGTTTTCCTTCCCAGTCATTTCAACACCGTGATCGATGAGTGACCCAACTCCACCCCTGCACCACCCCGACTCTGGATGCCTGGTCATCTCCCTTCAAACCCTCCAACCAGGACCCTTCATGAGATTTGACAGCTTTGTGCTTCCAGTCCTCAGCACCACCTTCAGTGTCTTTGCTCCAGGGGGAAGCCTCCTTCATATCTGAAGCACCTTATTCAAAGGACTGCCTCATATACAGGGGTCTAAGTACCGCAGTGTAATCCCTCTGATCTAAATTTATATATTTAAATTTCTTCAGATAAGACTTTCCTGATTGCCTTAGAACCGCACGAAACTCTTACTGTATATATTTTTGTACAATATTGTTGTTGTTTCTAAATTGTTGTTTGTACAGTGCACCAACCACACCAAGGCAATTTCCTGTAAGTGCAAATATACATGGCAATAAAAATAATTCTGATTCTGATTCTGATTCTGATTGAAGTACTTGGATTAGAATTGTATTTTCAAAATTCATTTTATTTATGTTTTTATTTCCAACTTTCCGAGTCAAACAGCACTGAAATTATTTTTGAGGGTTTCAGTGGGAAAGAAAACAGTCGCCCTATATGCAGGATATCTCACACAGGCAGAATGCACTTACAGCACATAGATGCATGAGGGATATATATCCAGCACTGGCCTTGCACATTAGTTGCACCACTATGCATTAACAATGTGTTATAAATTGTCCACTATGTATATCGGGGCTTTAACGTCACAAAAACAAATTACCTTAATGTTATTGTTCTCTGCTTTTTAAGTGTGTCTCATTTTGATAGCGTACAGACGCTGATAAGAGCTCATAGGCGTATTTATCAATCTAATGCAAAGTGATTCTTTTAACCCTTGAGAAACATTCACATGGTATAACATGCACAAACGCAAGCCGCACTCATCACCATAATGATTCACGTAGACAGCCACCAGTATCAGCGGTGTCATTCCCAGTGGGAAGGACCACAGCTTCCCGTCAGATAAGAGTCCCTGCCTAAACACAAGACACACCAACCGCTGCCAGCTCAAAGGACGGCAACAAACCGAGCCCCCTTTACCACTGGTTCTTTGAAGTGTTGTTGACACACTTAAAGTAATGATCTGTAACACTTTCACGTAAATGCCTCTTGTGACTTCAGCGCGGACTGACGTTACACAATATCGATTCCACCCAGCAGGAGTGATGTGTTTGGAATAAAACAGAGGAAGTTCGGCTGTGGAGAGGCAGTCAAAATGGTCAAACAGACAAAGAAACGAGCAGCTCCCTTTGCTATCGACACAAGGTCCCCCGCTCAATCAAACTACTTTGACTTTCAAAAGCCCCAGTTTGCGATTCTCTTTCAGTATCATTACACCTGATTTAATGAAAACAAATACACAAAGATCTTTAAAAGACCCAGAAATTTGATAACACTCACTTGAGGTTTATAGAGATTAGAATGTCCCTCAGTCATATCTCAGTCCATACCTTACCCACGTCTCCTTATGAAACAACATTTAAATCCAGTAGTTAGGGATTTTTATTTGGATCTGCACTAAATTACACACACCCATAAATATCAGTCCCCAAAGACGACCTGATTGGACCTCACATCCCTGTGATCGTGATATATCGGGACTGCCCGCAGGGAATTTCATTGCATCTGGTGCAATTCACCTGGACACACAGATTAATTGATTTGATTTTGGTGGTAAAATGTCAAGGTTATGGTTATATGTTCAACTTTCGATCCGTTGTTACTTGGACTCAAAGTGATTACGTTTCAGTGGTCAAAGGTGAAAGGTCACAGTGACTTTATATGACTCTGGGGGGAAAAATATGTTGAAATATGTACACGGAAACTGCACTGGTTGTCGGAGGCATACAACTAAAGTGTGGTAATTCTAGTTCTCATTAGAGAGAGACGATGAGGCATTGCCTTATTCAATGTAATGAAAAATGATACTACCGTACCAGTTCGATGACAGAATTTTAAAAACATCACTTTACCTTTTTTTACAGTACCGTAGATAACAAACATTACCGACGTGCCGGTGTAGGATGGTTTCCAGCGCAGCTTCGGGATCGGGCGGGCACACATCGCATTGCCGGTGTCTTTGATCTGTGTTGTATTCACAAGTTCACGGTGGACACTGTCACTAGTCAAAGGTTCTTTGGACTTGTTTCACTATGGAGTTTAAGATGTCAACAGAGCAACAGAGACTCTCACACACACACACACACACACACACACACACACACACACACACAAACACACACACAGAACGGTCCTGCATAGTCATAACACTAATTTCTTCTGAGGGGAAACACACCCCCAGCATGCTAAGATTAAAGATTTCTGACAAGAGGTTACTATAGGGGAGAGTAGGATTCTGCTACAACTGCTGGTGTGATACTACACAGTATTATGAAATATTATAATGAGCCCCCTTGGTCCAGCAGTTTGCATCAATAATCATGACGGAGAACGGTCTTGAATGTTGCTCCAAGCTGATTAGCTTTTTCTGTCGAGTCAGCCTTCAATCCCAAAACATGAAGAATATGATTATACATCAACAGAGGACAGAGCTTCTAAGTATTCATCTCGTTACCTGACATGGTACACATGTGATCATTTTCATGTTATCATATCAATGTTACTATAAACTCTAATACCTTCTCCTGAAAAATCGTTCCTTTCTTTTTCTTCTGCTTTTCACACCACTCACATGGAATGATTAGCTAATGTTCTTTAACTACAACTGTTCAATTGAGTTAATTTAATTTCCCTAAGGGAAAACACAAGACAACATTACAAATAAGGCACAAAAACATTTAATCCAGTTAAAAGACATAAACATGCTCACAATTAACGCAACAAATTTCTCTCATTAACCCAAAGTAAAAGTGCAACAAACTCTCGTTTGTAATTTATAAACTAAAGATTTAAAGTTCAACTTGGGGATTTCTACATGTATGGCAAAGAATAAATGGCCTCAGGACTCAAATGGTGTGAGGAACCCAAACATTTTTACAAGTTTCCTCCACTGGGCAAAGCAGGAGCTTAAGGATCTCTTTAATAGTTGAGTCATCTGTGTATGGTATGGCAAGGTGAACGCTACTTTGGAATCAGAAATCCAGTTTATTAAGTGTGAATACAACATACTTTTTATGGCTTTAAAGGAAATCCAAATGCACTCATATTTTTCTGTATCCCCCCCCCAAAAAAACATTACATCACATCCGACATTGATGTTGCCCTGAAGGACAGCACAAATCAAAGTGGGAACAGTATGTATGTAAATAGTGCAGCAGCTCTGCAGCACTGCAGGTTATCATGTTAGTGCATCTGTTGCAGGTGATGAAAACTGAGACCGCTGCTGGCACTTTCCATCAATTGAAATAATATATACAATGTGTCCCACCAGTGTTCATATTCCACTTCTGATTATCAAATGCATTATTCAAACTCGAGTATCAGCTAAATGATTTGCCGAGCCTCCCACTGTTCTTCTCTGAGCAGAAGTGCAATCTGGTTTTTTCTTTCTCAGCTGGAACTTGAAATGGAACTTCAGACAAGCAAAACAACATCTATTCAGATTTTTGACCACATGGAAATTGCATGCTCTCCTGACTGGTGGATCAGGGTTTTTTTTTCAATCTGGGCCATATGTTTATAAATGCGGGTCCGTTGATAAAATGTACTTGCAAAAATGTTTGGCTATTCATTGGCTATTGTCCCTTGTTTGAACTGGAAAAACGATTTGAGATAGATTGAGGAGTAGGAGAGGAGAGAGAGAGAAGTAACGAGTGCAGAAAGAGACAACAAGCAGCTGCACTGTTGTGAGTGAAACTTTTTGCCAGTCTCAATTTGTGAAAAATATTTTTAGTGGACATTTCGTGGACTGTCGCTGTCGCCCCTCATTCATTTACACACATTTATAGACATAGGGTCCAGGTTGAGAAATGCCGGAATTTCCCTTTTGCTCATTTTGATCAGGCAAATTAGCATAAACCTTTTAAAAGTGCTTTTAGATGATAAGAGTTTTACACTGGTATTACAGCACCCTCAAAGTTTGGTGAGGATTTCTGCATAATATCCTTGGTTAAGTGTTATTTCATGATAATGTGAACCATGTAAGCCTTTTGAGGTCACATCATACTCTACTGTACATGTGCAAAAAAATGCTTGTTCGATAAAGGTTTGCTTCCACATTTATCTCTGTGTGCGTGTGTGTGTCTTCATATATTTGTGCTTGTTTTGCAAATAACTAATGCAATTTTTCATTTTGTTTTGGGTATGGCCCTGAGCCTGGAAGTCCGCCCTACATAATCATTTTCATACGCCTCAGCAACCCTAGTGTGCAGCCTCCGTTCCAATTACAACTCCTGAATTAGGAATCAGTTCTTAATTAAACTAAATTGATTAAATATCATATTAGGAAGTTTTCCCAATTTTTTCTCCCTCGCCCATTATTTTATAGTTCATAGTTTCTCAGACCCCTGGGTGCAGATTGTACTAATGGAGTCAAGTGCTTTTGCACTCCACTGTGCTGCTCAGATTTATACATTAAGATTTATTTGCTGCTGATGAAGAGATGCTGAAGGGGTTTGTGTTTTGATGGTGATGAAAAAAGAAATATGAAAGATGGTTAAGCATCACTGACTGGCCTCTGGTCAACTATCCCAGGAAGGCCCAGCATGAATACATTTTTTATGACAAGAGGTTAATCAATGCATCCATTTTTTTTAATAATAAATTGATTGATTTTCTACAAGGAAAACAATTATCTACTACTTGCAGGATCTATATGATACATATCTGTAGAAGCAATTCATACATGCCCGTGAATATACAACTTATTGTTTTCGTGTGTGCTGAGCTACTCCTGCCCCACGTCGTCCACCTCAAACACTGAAATAAAAGATTTAGCTGCAACTTTCTCAATTTCTGCCAGATCTTGGCATGCATTATTTTGATATGTGCCATTGGCTGCTCTGCTTAATTGGAAGCTGTCTCCACAAATACAAGCCCGGGGAAGAGGGATGGGTTGACAGCAAAACAACATTTCCCACTGGAGAGAAAAAACCTGACACTAATAAAAGATGTGATCGGCTCTTTGTGTGTTTTCATATGACAGTCCATTAGTAGGAGGGGAATGTGTGTTCAGGATGGATCGACAGATCTGTACACTCTGTAATGGTGTTATTAGCATCTGCATGGACAGGGACAAGAAGCAAGGGGATGTGTGCTTATTCTCCTGTGAGTAGAGATGGACTACTGCAACACATCTGCAGACTGAGAGGTGCCGTTCACACGTCTACACTCATTCATATTTCAACATCATCGGCTTGTAAATCCAAATGGATGTGAAGGTCGATGGCAATGAATCAATGACTGACTTAATCCACACTGCAGTGTTTTACAGATGCCTCCCACTGTGCATTAGATAGCTCCCTGGAAACCATCAGCACAGGTTTGATTAATTGCACTATTAAAACGCAGCAATTCCCTTTAATAAATTTGAATTCCACATTAGAGTAAGATTATTCTGCAGTTTATGTAATGCTGGAACTCAGCATTCAGAGCACCACAAAAGATGCACTTTGATGCAGTTAACTGAGAGTGCTGTTAACGGAGCACTTCTTTGATAACTGTATGTTAATTACTTTACAACAATATGAGTGTGATTAGACATCATGGAACCACTTTAGATAGATTCTACTTAATTTTACTAAATCATGTTTGATAATGATCGGATTTCTGCCTCCATAGCTTTTATATGCCACAGGGTCAAACTGTACAAAACAGGACATATTAGCATTTTGGCCTGACAAAAACACTTGATAAATCAGGGGATTACCAAAGTCAGTAGGAGTTATCCTCTGTGCACCATGGAAGTCTGACAACGTTTGTACCGATCCATGTACAAGATCGTGAAATATTTCATAAAATAAGTGAATTATTTGACCTGATGGTGTTGCAAGAGTCAAAGCAGGGCTGGCAGCATGGATATCCGTACCAAATTTAATGATAATATGATGAAATTTGACTTAAAGCCAGGTTAGGGGCAAATAGAAGTCAGGGGATCACCGTAAGTTTAATCCTCTTGGGATGTCAAACATCTGAACATGGTGATCCATCTGTAAGTGTCAGTCTCACCTAAAGTGGTGGACCAACCAACAGAACAGCCAGCAGATATCTCTAAAGCAATGCCTCTAGTGTGCTACAAATTGGCTAAAAATTATTTCATTTCCACAAGATCATCAGGTGATTGAAATGACCACATCGTTTCGGTTTTGCTGTAGAGTTGAAGTTTCTGTGTGATACACAGCACATGGCCCTTCTCCTGCAGCACTGCCCGGATGACTGACTGAAATTTCCAATTTGCATCAGCCAAATCAAATTACCAGCCTCCTCTGGTATACTGTTGCAGAGAGGGAGAGTCAATATGCAGAATATTTGTATTTATAGGGAGCTTTACATAAGGTAACGTAGCTTTACAGCACAGGTTGGATATAAGCCAGTTAATTGACACGTCTGAACAATAAGCTTGTGAACAGGCATCTTGAAATATTAGAAATTCAGCATGTTTAGGGATGTATTTTTTGTGACTATTTTTTGTGACTAAAACGGGTTGTTTGATATCTGTAAGGCAGAGGTGGATGCAGGGGCGGGGTCAGGGGGGGAACTTGCCCCTGCTGAAATCCTATTCGCTCCTGAAGTGTCCCTGTCCTGTCAATAGCAACTTACTAACAATACTAAAAATAAATACAGCATTTGTGACCTATAAAATATTTTATTTAGTTTACGCAGCTTTTTTGAAGTAAAAAATGTCCCTGAGCAATAAACGGTTTTCAAAATATATTCAATAATTAGTTTTTTCGCTAAAAGCTGTACAGCTAAAAGTAATCAATCAGGAATTGTGAAAGCATGTTCGATAAATGACTGGCCCCTCTTTGGAGATTTTGGCCTACTGTACGGCCACTGAGTTACTAAATCCATCAATGCCGCAACAGATTCTCATGAAACAGGAAAAACATATTGCACAGTTGACCAGTAAAAGCACTGGCAGAGACTCAGCGGTGCAGTATTTCTTTGTGAGGGTACAAGCCCCCTGGGCATTAAATGGTATTGGGAGATCGCACTCTGATTTATTAATTACAACCAAACACACCCATGATTAATGAAGAAACTATTTTGAACAATGCAGCTGGTGCAGCAACTTCTTTTGCCATGAACCAAGCAAAGGTGGATTTGGAAACACGCCGTAAATGCCCTCCCACATTGCACTTTAGATCAGCTGGCTCCCCCCCCCCCCTGCTTCCTCACCACTGGCCCCCTCTTCAGAAATTAAAATGGCTCACTGAGGGTGTGAAATAAAGATTATGGCCTTGAAAGCCCTGAGCAGCTGGTCCTCCCAGAACCAGACATATGGACCCACAAGGCCTGGTGCTATTTTGCATTCTGTCCTGTCGAACATGCTTTGGGAAATTACAGTTCAACCTGCCTGCCTGTCTGTCATTGGACGAGTCCACGGAGCTCTGATCAACAACAGGAATTCATCCCGACTGTAGCCATAGCAACAAGCTAAGTCTAATGTGCTTAGCTTGAAATGAGTGGAGGGGGGGGGGATTTCTTATTGAAGAGTTCTTCCTCATACCTTCGTCTCACGAGTCTTTATTGATGATGGGAAAACATCAATATATGCATGTACACATATACACACATCAATAGCAGACTGAACCTGTGAAGTGTGTGCGGTGCATGGTTATTATATGCGGCCAGGTATTATAATGTTTTTGTTATGCTGGTTAGAAAATGTAATATTATAAATAAATACAAATATTTTTTTATTTTTTCTACATCTCATGGCTTCCTCCCCCTTTGTCTGAGTTCATCCTCTGGTCATCATTAAGGCCAAATTAAATTACGAAGTCACTCCATTAGCAGTTGCTGAGAAGCTCCAGTTCAGAAAGTTCAACTCTGCCAGCAGTGCCTCACTATTAGCCCCAGCCCCCTGGAATTCGGACATGGCAGAAACTCATTTCTGAGGCTGACTGCTCAAAAAACATATCGATTAGGAAAATATGGCTGCAGGAAGTAAACAGGGTAACACTCTCTCTCCCTCAAACACCGCTCTCTAGATGCCCTGAAGTGAAGGACTTAACTTTTGGTAAATAAAGTATCTCAAAGTCGTTGCACGAATAAAGGAGCTGGTAAAGAAGGCCAACTCAGTTGACTCCCCCTGGTTAAATATAGCTTTAAAAACTAAAGAGTCCAAAGAGGGAAGAAAACGTTGAGCTGTGATTTCTAAGTAGAAACTGGTTCAGCTTCCCCGACGTGAACAGGCTGTAGCAGAGACACCTGCTGTGTGTGGGAACGCAGAGGGTATGGGGAGTGTAAAGAGCAACAAGGGCAAAGAGGAAAGAAGGGGCTATGGTTCTTCTACAGATGCTGAGCGACTGAGATCTGGCCTCTGTAGGACTGGGATAAGAGTTCTGAAATGACGGCCTTTTTTTCACCAAGCGTCAGTCGTAACCACGCCTCAGTTCTTAGAAAGGCACACATTTGTCGACTTCTGGAAACATTAAGTAAACCATCAGTATTCTTAAACTGCTGTTGGGCTGTAATCCTATGACCAGCCGGATTAAGGGGAGCTCCACAGCTGGTATAATCCACTGGGAGTTCCCAGCGGGTGGCAGAGGGCACAACAGCTGACATAACACTTTTCAATATTAAAAAGTGTTATTTCACTCTTTGAAAATATATCTCGGATTTAAAAAAAATTCACTGATTTTCAAATCCTCATTGAAACAAGTTCTTTGGGGACGAAGTACATTTATGTCAGCTGTGATTTGTGTTCCTCACAATTCCAGCCTCAAAAAGTTTCAGCAGCACACGTACTGTTAGAAGGAGTTGGACGGGACAAGCACATCCGTGAGTTTGGTCAGATAGGGAACAAAGTTCGCCTCACAGGAGGGATCTAAAAGTTAATGTGCTTATGACATCATTGGCAGCCAGGTTAATCATTTGTCTTTTAGAAAGGAAATGGGTTCCTTCTTTTGAATTTACTTAATAACCCAAGCCAAAGCACTCTAATCTTTTAAATATGTGTATATGTGCAACTTAAGGCCTGATGAAAGGAATAAAGAAAAGACCAGCAATGGTTGAATAAAATAAACATTAAGGTTAATCCTGTGGGAACCATTAATATCCATTGGAAAGTTCTGGGTTGTCGTTATTGGTGATGGCTTGGTAGATGACAGGCCATTACCATCGCCAAGCTTATATGTCCAGTAGCAGGCTGCAAAATGGGTTTAGTGGTCAAATAATGGATATTTAGAAAAGTACATGATTTGCTTTGTTCTACAAACCACATTATTTAATACCGTCTCCACAGATTGGCTCTAATAAACTCATACGCCATCATGTGATGCCACAAATAGCAAAGGACTGAGTCAAACTTTAAATATGAGCCTAGACGAATGACACACAGACCATAATGACATAACAACGTAAACAAACATTGCATAACTTTATTTCCCCCCAAAAATAGGATATATGACTTTGAGTCGTATATATCAACAGTTTATCAAGCATAACTGAACATTTTTTGAGGATACTTTTTTTCAAATAACATAAATTAAATATCTCAGGAGCAAAACTTTTCGAGACACTCCTTGCAGATGTGATGATTAACAGCCTTCCAGAATGCACACGTTCACAAAAGTTTAAGCCGCGTAAAAGATTTTAATTAGAAATTAGTGGAATTGAATTGAACAGTTCAAGGTCTCCACACAGCCTCATGTTTTTTAATTGGACCTCTGTGTATGATGTCGACCTTACTCCATAAAGTGCCTTGGATATTGTGTGTTATGATTTCCAATCATATTTTATTATAAAAATAAAATTGCGTTGAAACTTAAATGAAATCCTTGATTAGAAGGTCAACATTGACAACACTGGTTCTTGTGATTGACTGTAGATCAACTACATGCGCACTGTTGAAGCCACTGACATATGAATATTAACTTGTGACGTGCCTTCCATGCTTGAGGTACTCGTGACGATGCAAAGGAAATAATCCCCCCTCCTCTTCTTCAGTGCAGCTGATGTTGCCAGCACAGCTTTAGTGGTTATGAAATGCCAACATCACAAATTCATAATGAGATGTAGAGATATAATGAAATGTGCCGTGATAAGCCCCCGTCGTCACCTCACTCGCTGTCTATCCCTCTAATAGCATGTGTAGTGTTTACTTGTATGTGTGAGACTGTCACATTTTCATTGACGTACACTTGAGTGGTATTACGTCAATGGACATGAGTGCCGTGGTACAGGTGCAGGGACGGGAGTGTTTCTAACAGGATTTACATTTACGGAGATCATACAAGATACAAGATACATTTATTGGTCCCACACACATGAACAGACACACCACATGCAAATGGGGGGGGAATTTGTCCTCTGCTTTTGACCCATCTGGTGAACACAGGAGGACACACAGAGCAGTGGGCAGCCATGCACGGCGCCCAGGGAGCAGGTGTTGGGGGAGTAAGGTGCCTTGCTCAGGGGCACTTAGACAGTGGGGTAGGGAGAGTCCTCTTGGACTTTTGAACAGATCCAGGTGTTGTCCATCCAGGTATGTTTTTGTTGTCACTCCGTGGAGTCGAACCGGAGACCATCCAGTCTGATTTTCTGCCCATAGCCCAATTTTTCTGCCACTAGTCCACCGCCTCTCCCATGTCAGCTTCAATTGGATTGTTCAACTATATAAAACGTGAAATACATCCAAACAAACTCAATATTAACAACAGGTTTAAAATCAAGAAAAAGTGCACTGGAACTTAATGGAAAGGAATCGTTTGCACTGTTTCCTTACCTGTCTCTGAATGGCAGGTTGGCTCCAGGCTGATATACGATTTAGCTGATACACTTCAATTTTTAAGAACAGAGATCTATTTGGGACCCCTCCTGCCCATTTGGGTGAGGCCAGGGGGACTGGGTGACTACAGCTAACTAACCTACGACATGCGAGATCTAACACACTCTTTGGAACATGTTTTAATGCATGTTATATAAATTGTCGGCCCCTTTTCAAGTCTGAGACCTTTACTATTGTTCTTCAGGTATATTTTGGTTGTCAAATTTTTCAGCAAATACAACAGTCAAAATAAAATATATAAAGTAGAAGGCTGTGGTTGTTCAAAAGATGAATGGTTTTAATCAAAGATCATCAAAATGCCATTATGGTATAACAGTATTCAGATAAAGGTGGAATTATACAAGTAGCCTCTGGATGCTACTGCAGCAAGTGTGGAAATGATAAGCACTAATCATAAAGGAGGCTTCTTTCCTTGGTTGCATCTTTTTACCGCTGACAAAGAAACAGCCGCACCTTGCGTGAGCAAGAGATAAAAGCCTCCTATGTAAACACAGCTTCAACCTCTCACAGCTATGTCAATGCTGCAGCTGGTTTAACTTCTCCATATGTCGCTGGCTAGTTAAACAATGCATCGTCTTTTACGAGATTATTATAGGTTCTGCATCCATCCATCCATTCTCTGCTCCCATGTATCGTGTTCCCAGCATGCAGTGGGTGAGAGGCAGGCTACATCCTGGACAGGCTGCAGTGGCTTACGCACAAATACACAAACGTGATCACATTGACATTCACACCCACAGGAATTTCAGAGTTTCCTGGAGACCCAGCCTGCGTGTGTTTGGACTGTGGGAGGAAAGTGAAGCACGGGAAACACAAGGAGAGCATATAAACCAAGCTGCTGTGATGAGCTGAAAACCTCATACGCCTGCTGGTGGAGAGTAAAGCTTAATATTTCCCTGCATTTTAAATGTCTTACTAAATTAAAATATAAAAAATACAAGCACCTTAAATAATAACCTTGCACGTTAGGCTGGACTTTAAAGCCTGGGGGTGGGGGCACCACTGACTACATGCTTTAACATCAGAGTCCCTAGTCGCCTGTAGTCAAGTGTAACCCACCATGTGCTCGAGCACGTGCGGCGTTGTGTCATCAGAGCCACGGTGTGAGGATGACTCACCGCATATGCGCTCGCTCACACTGCCAGATCTCCAGCGAAGCCTCGCCTGCAGGTGCTCGCACAAAGAGAAAACAGAGACTGCAATGCTGCTGCCGGGAGACAAACGCCTGTCCAAATACTCCACTAAGTGCACAGCGAGATAATTAGGAAATAATGCACTGATGCTGAAAATGAAGCACAAGGGAACTTTTGGGAATCACTCGCAATTACCGGCTCTCTGCTGTTTACACGACACATTCATAGCTTCTGTAATGACTCTATACTGTACACAGTCCAGCCCTGGCAAAACAAATAAACACCTGGGAAGGATGATTTTTATGTGGGAGTGTTTGTTGGTAATGCTCTCATTCCATTACTGTATGCATGTTGGCAGTTATCTGGTTAGCATGCTAATTTATTTATGAGTAACCAAATTAATAAAAGTTACGTTATTATTTTTGGGATGAAACATATTCCCTATCTAGATACAGATCATCAATGAGAGATTGTAATTGAAAAAATAATGTTGTGTGAGATTTGAAATTACATTTTCTGTAATAGATCTGAGAGTTCTGCATGAACATACACGCTCAGCACGGCCAACAGTCCCTTTAAATCCAGTCACGCTTCACCGCACTGCAAACACTCTACAGTTCCCTTAATGGGCCGGATTTCTCTTTTCAGATCCATGCTTTATTCCCGGGGATTTGTGAAAAAGGGATTTTAAAAAAAAATCCTTAACAGATCCCCTGAGCAAAACGATGGAACGGGAATTTAAGAAATGAGAATCTTCAAATTGTTTTTAGTTGTTAAAAATCAAAAATGTAATTGATTCCATCGTTCTATCACGTTTCATGGAGATCTGTTTAGAAGTCTTAGTATGATCCTAGCAGACAATAATATGGTATCTTCTGGTGTGAAGACTCTAAATAGTAATTTCACATTTAACTCAACGCACTACTACATGAACTTGTTACATCTATTCTTGGACACTACAGCTCTTATTTTGTCTGACTCAAAGCTCATTAACAAGCTTACTGTCCTTATTATAATTAACCCTCGCTCACCCCACTAAGTGAATCCCTCAACCTTGTTATAATATAACCTGAAAACAAACAACTAAAACTACATTCTCATACAGGACATTATTACATTATACATTCCTCTCATTATTATCATAGCCGTGACATTCTTATCAGACTGATTTCATATAGAGAGGATTATGAAGATAAATATGCTCTACTGAGTACACCCAACTAAGCTTGGAGTTGGCCTAATTACGAAGACACCGGCTCTAAGACCCCATCCCAGCTTTCTTTGTCTTCATAATGCATTCATGATGGGGTGATTCATTGTGCCGTGCGAGAGCCACTGTCGGTGTGCTACTGGATCCACCTAATACTGTTCAAACAGGTGTTTAATGAGAAGCCCCAGCTCCCAGACACTGACGGGATTAAGAGACATGTTTGTCCCATGTTCTCTGTGGAGAACTCAGAGCTCAAAAAGCTCCGCCAGGCAGAAGTGTGGGAAGACATGAAATAGATCCCGTGCTTGACCACTGATTAACCAGGCTTTACCTTCTGACCACAGGCAAAGGCAGAGGGAATTAAACATTTCACAAATTTCAATATATTAATGTGGGATTTTTAATATAACATATTTGTATCTATTGTATTTCAATATATATTTTCTCCACGTAGAGCTATCATTTTTAACACAATGGCAATCTTTGAAGTACACACGTGCTAGACATTTAATTACAGCTGTTAGAGAGATGGTAAGGCATCAAAGAAGAAGCACCTTTTCAATAGAACAGAAAAGAGGATAATAGTTCAGCTTCTCGGGAGTTTTCATTTTTTAGTCTGGAACATGTTTTGAAAAATCTGAGCTGTTGCTCTCTGAAGAGATTTTTTTCTCAGCCTGCAAATATCAATCATTGTCTGTCTTCAACTTGGCATCAGCGCTATGCTCTCGTCATGATGCAGGGTCACGTCTTGTTAGTCTCATAGCCCTGCTTATTTTTTACTGCAAGACAGCCAAGTTACAGCTAGTCAGTTAATGAATATGTTTTTGAATTTCCATATAGCCTTAAATGAGGATGATTCATTCAGACCCCTTTTCCCTTTCTCTCCACCAAAGCACATCTCTGAGAGTTTTTTTTTAAAATGCAGCTGGGAATCTCAATCATTCCTGAGAAGGAAATAACCCAGAACATGTCAGATGGGTGAAACAAAGTCCGCCTGCCACTGCTGAGCTTAGCTCAACGGGGAGCCTAAACCAGCATGCCAGAGGCGGCCTCTTGTAAAACCAAAACCGAGAAGGAAATGTGGAGTGTCCCGGTACACAGACGTGAAAATGCTTTGTTGCCTTGGACGACCAATGGTGGCTGTTCAGGGCTGATAACGAAAATGCCTGCAGGTCAGTTTCATGGTGTTAAAAAGCACCATTGAGATGAGATATGTTTTCTCCTGGTCATTACTGTCATGCAGCACCCCCTGTGTATATTAATACAAATATATGTGGTTCACTTCTGTCATGTCCCGGCCATGTAAACATCTATTCAATAATTTATCTCATCTAGCTGATGAAAATATCTCTTTTACAGAAGCTGCTCTGACACAGAGCCTGTGTCCAGTAATACCACCAAGGACATGTTTAATGGTTACTACTAATTCTATTATCACTGTGAAATGTCTGATTACCTCTCAGGCCTATTGTGCCATGTCGAGAGGGTATAGAATTTACAGCACAGGATGCAAGGGATCCAATGACACTAGGGTAATCTGATGTAATGAAATAATAATAAAAATGATGAAAAAGATCATGGCGACCCAGGAGGGGAGATCTTTCTTCGGCATTTGATACCACAGGGGCTGTTTACAAACGATTCCGGTCATTCTCTAAATCATTACAGATGATCCCAATGACTTTCTCTGCCTCTCTCTGCGTATCCCTTCCTCCCCGCATGATAGATTAACCGAGCAGTAACAATGTCTCTCTTGCGGAATGGACAGTGCAAATCGTTGTAGGTTCTAAGCCAGCCAGCGGAGACGGGGCCGGCTGGGCAGAGTGATAGATTAGGGATTTTTAAATACTCCTCCTGGTGAGCTCCGCTGAGGCCAAAAGAGCAGCTGGGGTTTTTCTCACTCTGCGAGGGGGGGGGCTGGAGAAGGGCCACAGATGGCCACCGGCCCTGCAGGTCAACACTATTCAAAGATGCATCCTGGAGTGAATGAGTGCGTAAATTAATCAAGGCCCTGCGGATGCACTGGAATTTACTACACAGCGCTCTGAAGTAATGAAGCCTCTACTTTAAATCCATATTATATGTGACACGTATGCTATAAAGAAGACTGCGGAACCATTACTGCTCTGTCAAGCTCAGAGAAATATGATTAGTCCTCGTTGATTTAAAGACACATGGCACTTCACATGTAGTGAGGAGAATAATAATGTAAACACTTCGACTTTGAGGCGACTGGAAACGCCGCTGGTTCCATTTAGGATTTCATCGCGCTCCTTAATTACTGTTTGTTAGATCATTCCTTCGTGTTTGAGCTGAAATAGAAAAACCTTTATTATCTTTTTCAAGGTGAGCGCGGATGATCTGGCCCTTGTGAAGCTCTGTTGTGCATGTGGAAGGATGTTGGAAGGATGTATCAGGGGTCAGGAACAAGCCCATTAAATTTTGGTCCGAATCCGGATCAGGGGTGAATCTTTATCTTTAATGTAATTTTTCATTGTGAGGGTGTTTTTCAACATTCTCAGGGAATGATTCATGGATCTTGACGAAAGAATCTGCCTTTTTTACGACTGATATTTAGTGTGTGTGTGTGTTAGTAAGCATGTGCAATTTGGTGGGGAATAAAATGAATATTTAAATGTGGTTATATAAGGTGACTGTCGGTCATTGCCTTTTATATGAGTGCTACTGAGTGCCGTTCTAGTTGTAAATGTAAATAACTGTGAATAGGCTACAAGGTGACGTATTTTTAAAAACACCTTCTAATTTATAGATTTTCATCAGTCTCAGTAAAAACCAATGTGTTATCAAAGCAATTCAAAGCTTTTACTGCATAGAAAAAGAAATCTGGCACTTTGTAGCATTAAATGGACTTGACATTTTAGCTCATGCCACCAAATCATATGTAAAAACAATGTTACAAGTGAGTGAGGATGAAATGAAGGGACGACCACTTCTTGATAAATTAGATTTTCAAATTTTCTCATTAAAACTTGAGCCTTCACTTCTCAGATATCACTGCGTGTGTCTCCCTGGAGTCACTTTAGTCCTCTCTGACTTAATTACATTAGAAGTGACCAAAGGGTTGTCAGGCTGGCTTACTGGCTTGAGTACTTACAGAAGAGAATGAGGCTACAATTAAGCACACCCACACTCACACAAACACATCTTAGACGGATTAAGTACCTGCATAAACCTGTTGCCAAGCAGGCTGTTGGGTCAGGGAAATCTGGACTTGAGCAGAAGAATCCATCTGAAAATGCTAACCTGAAGTGTGAGTGTGTATGGATGAGTGAGGCTAATCACACTATAGGAGAGGGTTTGACCTCAGGCTACGTCCACACGATACATTGTAGTTTTAAAACTATAAATGACCATTCGATCACACATGGCACAGGCGGAAGGTCGGGTGTAGACTTGTGTAGTTGCAGAAAATACCAGACACAAGAAACAGCCCTGGTGAAAAGTAAGACCAGAGGTTTCTTTTCTCGGATGGACCACAATGTGGAACGGTAACCGACAGTGAGTGTTAGACACTTTTGCATTCATGGCTGTCAGTTGAGTCATGACTAACAAGAAACAACCAGGAAGTGAATACGGGTGTCTCAGTCATTTTATTCAATTGTTTCTTCCTGTTTCTTCCTGTTTCAGATTAAAACACAGCCCTAGAGTTTGCAAAGCTCTCTATTAAAGGAACTCATAAACTCCGGAAACAGTTAAATACATTGTTCTGATGGCGTTTTTCCCTTTAACATATAATAACTAATCCATTATTTGGAGTTTATTAGATTTTTTTTTACTGATTATTTGCTCAGTGAATATTTTGCTCAGTGGATATCATAAAACATTGGTGTAAAATATGCTCATCATTGCCATCATTTTTTTGTTAGCATTTTCATCTACATTTTACTATTTTAATGTAGGATGCTAATTGATCAATTTAGCGATAAATTTAAATTTGAAGAAAGAAAGTAGAATTTGTCTTAAAGATATTGTCGTAGTATCTGGGTGGAATGGTAATTGGTCTGTATTTATGTATAGCTGTGCATCACCCATTCACACACATACACATTTATACAGCGCTACTATAAAAGACATATTTTCCATCACATACCTTTCACATCACAGCCATCAGAGGTTCAGTAACTTTCCAGAGGACATTGCGACATGTGGACTGGAGGAGATCGAACCAATGATCTTAGTCTGGACGACCCGCTCCTTTTCCTGAACCACAGAAGCCCTAATAAATAATAAACTTTTAATGTATTGGCAGTTTGATAAAATAGTATTTAGATAGGATAAACCTTAAAAACTAGGGTTTTGAAACTGTAGCCTCCACTTCGTTAGATGGTGTTGTCGGGGAAATATAGGGTCCTAGAAATGCAGTCCTGAAAGTGCAGCCAGTGGTATTGTAGGAACACAGTATTGTAATTCTCAGGGACCTCAGTTGTGCTTGGTTGAGCGCAGACAATATCTATTGTAGCAGTGCAGCCTGTTCCAGTAGACAGAGTTCCCAATGCATCGACTCCCGTACACAATGTCATAAAAATGTGTATAATCTTTGCACCTTTTGTCGGTGGCCCTGTACCTTGACATACCTGTCATCCCAAATAAACCCTTCTTCCCCCAAAAGCTGTGACCCTGCTGTGCGTGCATGTTCGTGGACCCCACAGTTTGGGACCGCGCTGCACTATCAAGACTCCAGTCGAGGCTTTGATGTGTCAACTGATATCCGGGGGTGGAGGCACAGAGCGATTTACAGTGGCAGAGTTATGATCAAATGCATCGGGAGACAATAGGTTTGGATGTGCAGCTCGAGCAGGGCCTGATCGTGTCAAGAGGAGGAGGGAAGAGAGAAAAGTGCACAGTATCTTACCTCAGGCAGAGTGTCATCTCAGCTGGGAGGATCTGTATCAAAGATTTGATGTTTCTCACTCAAGCTTGCTCTTGTAAAATTGTCTCAGTCAGTATAGATCTTTCCAAGTAAAAAAAATGACGGTATATTTCCACTTTAGTATAGTTGCAAATAAAATGATTCAAGCTTCCACTGTACTGCAAATACTAGAAATATAAAAATTGCTCCTGTTAGTGGTAGTGAAAGGACGGTGCAATGGATCCAAGGGAAATTTCACCTTAATTGAGATTGACTCTGGAATTTAACTCATTTGAAGTGTCCACGTTGTAGAAACCTAAGTCGACAGTCGATCGTTCAGTCCCGGGGTAAAACTTCGTAAAACCACAAAGGTTGCACACAGCTGTGCATATTAATCCGTCCCTTCAGCTGCAGCCTTCGCCACTTAGGTGGAAATGGATGGGGAGTAAACAGACCTAATATGCAAATCATTAAGTCAACAGTTCAGACTGTGTTAAGACTACGTGGAGGTCACAATGACATGTTTCTTTCCAATGACCACATCGATTCCCAGTTGAAGTGGTCCCATATCTGATTCAACATCGATGCACAAACAGTAACAGTGTCCTTGTTTGGCATGTCGATTGTACGAGATCAATGTTGACCACGTGAAGCAGATGCTTAAAATATGTATCAGGTATCTTCTTCATGTGCATGAAAATGTCTGTTACTCTGCAACTTGCCGGTGAGATGAGGTGAAAGCTTGTTTTACTCATAAAGTGAAGAGTGCACCCTTATCTGTTTCTCATTTACAAGTTTGTTTCCTTGCTGAAGGACCATGTCGAAACTACAGATGAAACGTGATGCTTTCCTGTGAAATTTCCCAGTGGAGTTTTCTAATGAAACAGACATTTAATCCAAATACTCTGTGTTTAAAGCTTTAAAAACCATGAATGGGAGGTGCAGTGGTTAGCACTGTGATCTCACAGTTAGAAGGTTCACAGTTCAAATCCCAAGGCAGGGTCTTCCAGGGTGGACGTCTCATGTTCTCTGCATATGTATCAGGCACTCCAGCTTCCACCCACAGTCACTCAACATGCATAGTGCGGTCAGGTTACATGGACACTCTAAATTGACCACTGGTTTTTCGAATGTGAACCTGAATGGTTATTTTGTCTTTGCAGGTCAGATGTGCTGGTGGCCTGTTCAAGGTGTGCCCTGCCTCTTGCTCCCAATGTCAGCTGGGATTGGCTTCAGCTCCCCCTGCGACCCACATAGGATAGGTGGTCTAGAGAATGGATGGATGGATGAAACTATTTACTGGTTGACTTTATCGGTGTATTACTTAATTTCTCTATCCCTTACCTCCATCTGAAGATCAGTGGCCTCATGTGGAACTATGGATCTATTGTGTTGCCGGCATATTCATGCGTACAAGCACATTCTTGTGTAGAATCACCAGAACAAACTAATGGAGGACCAATATTTAATACATTGCCCAATGAGTATTTAAAGCGATTATTAATTCTACAAAAGATGGACAAAATTTACCCCCCGTGCCCAGGCAAGGGTATTTGCATAATAAGGTCATAACCCTTCATTTTCTGTCTAATAACTCAGTTTAACTGAAAAACACAGATATCGAACCCCAAGGATCAGTGTCCAACATCAGGCCTTATCTCACATTTGTCTTCAGTAAGAAATGTCAATGCTTAAGTCTCCAAAATGTATAGTTATAGAAATTGCTGTTAATTAATTGATATTCACAAATAGACAGACAAACAGACAGACTCATAGATAGATATATAGATAGAAAGAAAATAATGAAAAACAATGGGCATGGAAAAATTTGCTTAGTAGTAATTATCAAATTTCAAGTGTTCACTCTACAGACGAGTTCCGCATAATAACTTCAGAGATTCACAAAAATTATTAAAAAAATGTCTCTCAATGCACCCTGATCTGGATCCACACTAAAATGTAATGGAATTTTCCTTGGGCCATACCACATCCTTGCACCAAGGTTTGTGCTTATCCCTCCACTTTTGTTGGCGCTGTGTTTACTGCCTTTTACCATTAATCATTCTCGTTGGAACAATATACTGTAACGCCTTCTTTGGAACAATTGAGGCATTCATTCTCTCAGTGGTGGAAGATGTATGTGTGAGAAGGCCAGAGATGTGTGAAGATCAAAAGCAAGACATTCCCTTTTGTTTTAAACGTATCCTATGGCAAGTTTAAACTTTTTCTATAGTACGAGAGGGTACAATGACAGACAGCTGTAATCGAAGTTTAGTCATTTTGACTTTGGAGCCTAAGAAGTGTTAAAAAGTCGAGTTTAGGGGGACAATGAGGGAATTCAAGCTGAAGGCACGAGGGGCAAGTCAGAGACAGGCAGATCTGAGCCTCGTGTTGAAACCTAACTCGACACGATGGAGGTATTGATTAAATGTTCTCTTAAAAGTTGGATGGAGAAGGTCACACCAAGGTTTTCACTACGGGGGAATGGAGACACTTTTGACCTGTCAGATGACGAGGCTCTGAGTGGGTACAAAAAGTCACGGCTGTCTTCTTAAATGGAATCTATCCATGCTGAAACTCACTGGAATCAACCCCTGCGGACCGGGGTATGTGTCAAAACATCTGAAATGTCTTTCAGGGGTTTTGGACCAAGTAATGAAGAGAGGCTTTTTATGGACCTCACATAAATACCCCAGAGGGTCTATAGACCAGCTATGAAGTCGTGAGGTAAATGGGATGTAATTGCACCCTTCCTAATCATGGTAATGACTAGAAGAATAATTTGAGTTAATTGATCAGAGAAGGTCACCTTGAGTTCAATTGTCATTTTAAGCCTTTTTCCAAATGTTAATTGGAGAATCATTTGGAAAATACAAACTGGGCAGGTAGAGAACGTGTGACTCACTTTAAATCTGCAGAGGTAAAAGCAATTTAAAATATAAAAATAATTATATGTTGGACTCATCACAGAAGCAAGAGAAGGTTTTAACAAACAACTGTAAATTCACACATTCAGAAAACATGGAGCCACATCAGCATTATTTACAGTCATGTTTTTGGCCACATAAGCAAAAAAAAAGATATATATATATACACATATACAGTACAACTTATGCCTAGCAATTGTGGTTATTTCTGATGATCCACTCAACTCCACTGTTTGTATGTGAATATCTACCCCCTCAAAAACAAGATGAAACATCTCAAGACTATTATCTTATAACAAATTAATTGTTCATTTTTTATCTGTGTTTGAGCTTTACCAACTCCCCTGCTGTTCAGGTGTTCAATGGATTCCTCCACTTTTTTGTTTTGTTTGCTGATAAAGGAATTGAAGATGGTCAGAGCAGTGAGTCATCAAAACAGCAAGGGTTAGGGTTACTTGAATAAGCTCAGGAAAACCATATGAGGTAACTAATAACAGAGCTGGGTAATCATTTTTCTGTGTGTTACTATGAGCTCTCCCTTTCACCTTTTTTTAAAATGATTTCTGTATTCAGAATATTTATTTGAGCAGCTTTAAGCACAGCCCAGTTAATCCAAAGTGTTTTACAGCACAGACGGATAAACAAGAAATAAAGGTTAAAAAAATGACAGTCAAGTTTGTACATACCTGTTAAACAATAGTATAATAAAGTAAAATAAGCAAAGTAAACTGTATAATCATCCAATAATCGATTGCTTCTGATTGACTTTACAAGAAAGAATCAGGTATGCTCAAGGGCACATTGACAGCAGTGGTTGAGGGAGAGTGACTTGTTCGATTAAGGGGATTTGGTCCGGAGACCTCGCTTCAGTCACCTCTACGTTCTGCCCCACAGAGTTGAACACAGCAGTAATTGGCCACAGCCTGCCGGGGAGGAGTCACTGAGAGTCGGAGGAGAAGCACATGCTGTGAGCTTCCCTTTCATGGTGACCATGTTCCTGATTTGGCACAAGTCAGCCCTCGGGAAGGATGCAAACAGCTGTGCAACACACACATACACACACACACACACACACAAACACACTCACACCCACATCGAACACACATGTCTGTATTCCCAATACCCTTGCTGACTTTCATTTTTCTTCTTTGACTCTGCATGTTTGATTCAGGATTCCACTAATATTACACCATGAAGTTCACTGTGACTGCTCTGTGTGATATTCCTCTTGAATGCTTGGAACACTTTTCAATGGAATTTATGGTTTTGAAAATACAGAGTCAGTAATGAATGAATAAATAAAATGTGTGTTGTTATTGAATAAATCCAACTGCTATTTACAATGAGGTCTTGTTTGTCATTTGAGACCTGGTCTACAGAGGCAGCCGCATAAATAAAAACATAGTTACAGACCGAAAACACAACAGGAGACATGACTGACAAAAAAACAAACAGAAAATCATTTAAAGGCTTGAACATTTTATGTAGCCAGGTAAATTAAAAAGCTACATCTTAAAGGGATAGTTCATCCAAAAATGAAAATTCACTCATTATAATCACCACGATGCCGATGGAAGGGGGGGCTGAAGTGTTTGAATCCACAAAATAATAATTACAATACATTTTATTTAAAGAGCAGATGAGCTGGAGCAAGAGCTTTTAAAACTCACAAATAAAACTTAGCTTTTCTTTGCTCCAAAAACACTTTTGGAGTTTCAGGAGGGAACAGTGTTGCAGTCAAGGCGACCTCTACTTCAGACAAAATAAAGCAACAGAAAAAACACAACATGCCTCCATACTTCTTGTGTTGTGTCATTTAAGTTCCCACAAGCCCCGACATTCATATTCGATTAAACCCTAAAAGTCCACTACCAGAAGTGGTGATGCTAGTGGAAGTTGCGATGCAAACCAAACCCAACGAGGTTTTCCAGTGTGTCCATGAGAGCCTCTATGGAGGCGCGTCCACGCTCACGGTGTGAATGACGCTGTTTCGAGTCGAATTTGAATGTCAGGCTTCCGGAAGCTGGGATGAGACCACAGGAGCAATATGGAGTATGGGTTCTACTGTATTTACAGTACAAGATAGACAAGATACATTTATTGATCACATGCACAGTCACACAACATGCAGATGAGGGAAATTTGTCCTCTGCTTTTGACCCATCTGGTGAACATCGCAGGATACACAGAGCAGTGGGCAGCCATGCAGGGCGCCCGGGGAGCAGATGTTGGGGGAGTAAGGTGCCTTGCTCAGGGGCACTCAGACAGTGGGGGTAGGGAGAGTGCTCTTTGGACTTTGGAACAGATCCAGGTGTTGTCCATCAGGTATCTTTTTTTATTGTCACTGCGAGGAGTCGAACCAGAGACCTTCCAGTCCGATGTCCGTAACTTTCTGCCCATAGTCCAATTTTTCTGCCACTAGTCGACCGCCTCTCTAATTGTGCTGGATTTGGTTGCAACACTGTTTACCCCTGAGACTCCTAAAGTGTTTTCTGGACTCAATCACATCATCCACCCCTCCATCGGCATAGCAGTGAGTAGATAATGAGGGAATTTACATTTTTCTGTGAACTTCAAGACCCCTCGTGGCGCCAGGCCTGGGGCTGGGTCAACTTTTGTTCTCAGCAAGAAGTAATCAACACAAACACAAACATTGCTCACATGGACACAGAATGTCGTGGAAATTAAACACAGGGAGGGGCATCCTTAGGTTTACGTGACTGTCTCTTGACATAGATTGCCGAAGCAACATCTCATAACATTGACAAACTAAAGAGTACCGATCTTCAGCGTCCTGGGGTGGATGTTTACTGTTGAGCTTGAGCACACAGTTACGCATGATGCTCGCTGCCATGTAAAGCCAGAGGCCAAGAATCCCCTGCCTGTAAACAACCCCCATGTGTCTGCACACCAACAACACAAACAACAAGTCTAAATGTTATTTCTCCTGTTATGTGAGCAGCTTGAGAGCCATGACTCCGGTTCATGATTTGCATGACGAAGCAGGTGGAACTTCTCCCACCTGTGTTAACGTCATTCTGTAGGTGTAAGTGAATGGCCAACGCAGGGGTGGTCCTTATTTACCCAGCTGTTACTGTAGGTTGTGTCAACTCGAGTCTGCTCCATCCCCCTCCTCACCGTGGCATGAGTGTAGAAGGATTAATCCGTATTACATGCTTTTCTATGATGCTGGCTTGAACGAATCCTTTTCTTTCCTCTCCACCTCCTCCCCTGCTGACTTATCTCTGAGTGTGTGCAATAAACCAACAGCAGAGAGCCCGGGAAAAGCATCTGCCCTTGTCATGAGCTATCAGATTTTATCGGAAAGACTAGTTTCTTTTTAATTCGATGTAGAAGTGGCTACATGGGAGAGTCATGCTGACCCCACAGAACCATTTCTTTAGCGACTATTTCTTTCAGACCTTCATCACGTCCCTGGGGATCGTATTGTCACCTGGGTCCTCAAACGCCCTTGGCACTTAATTAATCAATTGATGTGATTGAGTGACCTCTGTGCGTGACACATAATGAGCTCCTGATTAAAATCGTTACAGGAGGGAGTGGAGCCATTGTCATCGCTCACAGGTTGCACTGATACTCAGATCCACTGAAATGTAACATTGTGTTAATGATGAATATCTTCAAATCACAGCAGATAACATTAAATTTACATTTTCCTTTTTTCTAGCTGAAAGATCTCTCATTTTAATTGACAGAATGGGAACAGAGTGGAGCAGGCTATGGACATGAGACCTGTAGACAGTATTTTTCCATTTTTTTTATCTCAGCCTGTTTTCACCCCTGACCTTTTATTTGTTGGCTGGTTTGTGTGTAAACATGACTTCATAATAACTGCAGGACAGATTGCCACAAAGCTTGGTGGAAGGATGCGGTTTGACACAGGGAAGAACTCATCAAATGTCGGCACAGATGCAGGATCAGGAAGCTGATCCTTCTTTTTTCACTTTCAATAATATTATGAGATTTTTCTAAATTATCACTGTTTTTCCAATGGTTTTTACATGGATTCAATAAGATGAATGTATTGGCTCCACTTGGTGCAAATTGTTTTAGTGAAGATAAGATAAGAAAACGTTTCATTAATCCCAAAGTAAATTCTCTAGCCAGCTTGCTCTAAGATTAGAGTTACACAATAGATTACAGAGAATAAAACAATACAGTAGTAATTTTAACAGTTTTAAATATATTACAAGTGGAAAAAAAACATATAAAGCTTTTACGTAAATCAATTGACTCTGCCAGCTGATAATTCCCATAAGTCATTTCGTATTTTTCCTAGAAATGATTCGACTCTACTATCAATCATCTTCCACTTACGCTGCTCAGGGTCACAGGGAGCTGATGTCAAATGAACCACACGCAGAGTAGCCCTCCTTTGTTTTCATTTGAAGTAAAGCCTGCTCAAGACTGATTAAGGAGTACGACTGATACTAGATATACAAGCAGGGAGAACTCATCTCAAAGCTGAATTCATCTGCTCATGGAATCATTACACAAGTGCACGTCGAGCCCATCTGTCTTAGCAGGACACATGGAGGTATCAGGAAACATTCGGAGTCAATAAGCGTCGGCGTCAGTTAGTTAGCAGACCACTAGAATCCGGATGGAAATGGAGGATCAGAAGATAAGCACTAAACACAATGGATGGAGTATTGGGCGCAACATTCGCTGAGGGATGACACGCGACGTGACTGGTTTGTTAATCATAAAAAAGATCATTAGAGTTTGATTTACCTACTGCATCTATTATAGAGAACTAATCACACTATACTTGTACTGTGAAGTCCAAAGGTCTGTGGTTGTTCATTTTCAGGGTTCATCAAGAAAAGGACTAAATCCAAAAGGGTCAAAATGTAATTGTGTTTATAAAATGCTTCTTGTTTTGGGAATTACAATAAAAAAACTAAAATCTTTGATATAATCAGTGGCCTTTAAATAGAGTGGGACATGGCCATCCCCTGATTGTGCTGTTGCTTGGATTTATTTTCACTTGGATCATTCAAATAGACTCATTAGGCCTTATTTTATTTGGTCTGTCTTTTGGGTGAAACATTCAATAAACTTATCATCTCCCATTCCCTTTCAAAGCCAGATACAATTACAATTGTGGATTGGCCAGTTAAAGTGGAACAATGCAGAGAAAACCGATTTACAGCACAAGCGAACCATCCGTGTATAACAAGCAGTGCGCACATCTATAAAGATGTATTTTTACCATCATTGTTAATTCCCCCTTTAAAATAGTGGTGACTTCAGACCAGGTTTTGTTGGTCAGGACCTCAATTGCTTTCCGCTGCATCAAGACAGATAGATAGATAGATAGATAGATGGATACTTTATTAATCCCGTGGGAAATTTAGATCATCCAGTAGCTTATACACTTAAACACATCACTGACATACATACATAAATCACATACGGAGAACATATTTACAGATACAGGAATGGAATGCAATGATGTGATTGTGGAAAATGTTCTTGTGCTGCTGGAGTGGATAGTACAATAAAATATATCTATATAAAAACAACAGAAAAAAAATATATAAATATATGAGAATATGTAGTGGTAAAGTCTGTGCAGGGGGCTAGTATAGCCAGTAAAGGGATGGACAGTGGGTTGGTATATAATAATGAGATGAGACGAGAAGAGTAGAGAAGGGGAGGGCAGACTGCAAAGTGCCCCAAATGCATCGGCCTAAAAGTCTAAAAAGCAGATGGGTGCGAGTGCATTTGATGGATGAACTACAATGGTGATGAATGGGAAAATGACAACTGCTAATTAACAAACCCACATACGTAATTTAAATTGGGGCCGATATTTGCACATAATGACTGTCATGGTTTTTTAAAGCTATATCTTCTTTATTGCCCACACTAGTGCACCCCCACTATAGTTTCAGATGCAGCCTAAATTGTTCTTTCACCAGAAGCGGGCCATTGACTGTCTGACATGAAGCTGTGCGCTAATGTGCAGAAACTCTTTGTGACCAAACCACAATGTTCCTGAACTAATACACTTCTCCACACTTGGTGCACAGGAATCCAACATATAAGTGATAAGTGTTAATGAAGCTACAGAGGCCGCCTTCAGGGGACACTCCTCCTCTGCTGAGCCTGACATCCTTCCAATAGCCCTGCTCCAGTCAATACATTTGAGTGTGGGTCATTAACCACAGACTACATCAAGCTCCATCAGTTTCAAGAAAACTTTGAGGTTCAAAAAGAAGAAATAACATATATTATAGAAAGGTGGACCAATGCAGATTAATTTCAGACTGATGACCAGATCCTTTTTTTAATAAAACAGGATAATGAAGGCAGAGTTATTAATTTAGAAATTTAATTAAGCAATTGTCATTCTCACAATATCTCGAAAAGATGGAACATTATTTTCTCTGAGGTCATTTCTATTGTCAGGAAATTTAAGAGATATCATCTGTAAGGCAATGGATGGATATTTTATGTTTTAATGCATAGTTCAAATTTAATTAATTGGAAAATTATATAATCACACCTGTGACTGCTTACTTACATGTCAAATAAAAAGAGCCATTCTCAATAAAAATGCACACAATAGAGTATCAAATAAAACAATATCATATAATTCTTATATTAAACACTTGTTCTTGTTTCCTTACATTTATTGTTGTGGAAATATTTATTCAATCTGATCAATGTTTTATATTACATCATGGTAAAATTGAATAATTTGGAATACAGCTAGCAATAAGGTAAGATGCAAACTACTTGCTGGATCTAGTCTTTTTTTTTGTTTTTTTTTACCAAAATACCAAGTAGGTTCAAACATTAAAAAAAAATATATATATTTTTCACATCAAATCCTAAATCTATTTTAGTGAGCTCCTCCCATTGTGTCTTGCTGTCACATTAAAAAGGACATGCATTTGCCTCTCATCTACACCGGCTGTCACTTGCTTGAATGCATGTCAACCCCTGACTTGTTCTAACATACCATTACGGATGAGGGGGAAAAAGAGGATTTCTGCAGTGAACTGGTGTCAAAGCCGTTTGCTTTTTGCTCCATCAAGGACTGCCCGGAAGCAGCTGTCATGCCTCTGTCTACCAGTTGACATCTTTACCACATTATGGTTCATGAGTTGTTTTGAGGTTGGCCTTTGCAGATGCATCAGGCAGTATCTGAGTAAACCTAGACCTTTTCTCTATCTCTCCATTGCAGCTTTCGATTACTCCGTGGAACCAAAAAAAAAAAAGTCTTCACGATCCCCTGACGTTTCCAGCAACTGCGGTATCAGCAAAAAGCGCTGGACTAAATATACTGTGGTATTGATCGTTCACGCATTAGCATTTTAGTAGATTAAGTGGAAAAACGTGGGGGTGGTCAGTTTTCCATACCGCCATCAAAGTGTCAGTCATCAATCTCTTGAGTACACACATGGAGTTCTAGTGAGGTATCTCTGTAAATGAAGACAATGAACTGTCAGGCACAGCCCTCATTCTGATGTTTTAATCCTTGGCATAAGAATTATGACATTAATTTACCTTTCTTGTTTTAATTAGAACATTTTCAAGTAGTATTTAAACTTACGCTTTAGACAAAACATTGCAGTGATACTAAAACTGCAAGGAGCCCGAGTTAAAAATCATGCTCGATATCCCAAGACAGCAGTAATGCTTTGGTAGTTATGAGCCTCTTATGTGGCAGTGAAGATAGGTTGAGGACAATGCAGATGCCAGTGGAAGTAAACAACCAGTCCAAAAAAGAAAGTCTGCTATTTGGAAAAACACTTACACACACATTGCTACCCAAAGGCAATTCTCCTATCATTGGAAGATGGCGTATGCAATGTAAAATATGGTAATTTAAAATGTAGACATCAATTTGAAAAAATTGAAAAACAATTAAAGACTAAATTCCCTCTTATTATGAAATGACAATACTACATGTTCTTGCTTTATTTGCATTATGACCACCCTTGTGAAACATTTCATTTAGAGAGCATTATTTATAAGACATACACTCCTGATCAAAATCTTAAGACCAGTTAAAAAATTGCATGAATTTGCATTTTGCACTTTTGGATCTTAGGAAGGTTCTAAGTAGAGCTTCAAAATGCAAAAAGAAGAAATGGGAACAAGAGACCAAAAGTTGTGAGCAGGCAATTTATTGAAAACAACAATTTAACTCAAATAGGCTGTTCATCAGCTGATAAAAAGTTTAAGACCACAGCCTTTAAAAGCCAAAATCTGTGCAAAAATTTGGACCTGTTAAGTAATCACACTGTGAAGATCTCTTGATGGCAAAGGCAAAAAAGCTCACCGTCTTTGAACGTGGTAGGATTGTTGAACTGCATAAACAAGGCCTCTCACAACGTGCCATTGCTGCTGAGGTTGGACGCAGTAAGACAGTCATTTTGCATTTCTTAAAAGATCCTCAGGGTTATGGAACAAAAAAATCAAGTGGTAGACCCAAAAAAATCTCACCGGCGCTGAGCCGAAGGATCCGAATGGCTGTCCGTCAAGACACGGGACGATCCTCGTCCCAAATTAAGGCCATTACTGGTGCTGACTGCAGCCCAATAACCATCAGACGGCATCTGCGAAGGAAGGGCTTCAAAAACAAGAAACGTCTTCAAAGGCCACGTCTCCTTCAACGCCACAAAATTGCCCGTTTAGACTTTGCAAGGGAGCACCAAACATGGGACATTCAAAGGTGGAAGAAAGTTTTATTCTCTGACAAGAAAAAATTTAACCTTGATGGTCCTGATGGCTTCCAACGTTACTGGCATGACAAGGAGATGCCACCTGAGATGTTTGCTACGAGGCACAGTGGAGGGGGCGCCATCATGATCTGGGGTGCTTTTTCCTTCAATGGAACAATGGAGCTCCAGGTTGTGCAGGGGCGTCAAACAGCAGCTGGCTATGTGGAGATGCTGCAGCGGGCATCCCTCATGACTGAGGGCCCTCGTCTGTGTGGTAACGACTGGGTTTTTCAGCAGGAAAACGCTCCAATTCACAATGCCAGTCTGACCAAGACTTTTTTCCAGGAAAATAACATCACTCTTTTGGACCATCTTGCGTGTTCCCCTGATCTTAATCCAATTGAGAACATTTGGGGATGGATGGCAAGGGAAGTTTACAAAAATGGACTTCAGTTCCAGACAGTGGATGCCCTTCGTGAAGCCATCTTCACCACTTGGCGCAACATTCGCACTAGCCTTTTGGAAACACTTGCATCAAGCATGCCAAAACGAATTTTTGAAGTGATCAACAATAATGGTGGAGCTACTCATTACTGAGTCAGTTTTTGACACTTTAATTTCTGTTTTAGGAGTTTTATTTTTTTTTTTTTAGCTGTGGTCTTAAACTTTTGATCAGCTGATGAACAGCCTACTTCAGTTAAATTGTTGTTTTCAATAAATTGCCTGCTCACAACTTTTGGACTCTTGTTCCCATTTCTTCTTTTTACATTTTGAAGCTCTACTTAGAACCTTCCTAAGATTCAACAGTGCAAAATGCAAATTCATGCAATTTTTTAACTGGTCTTAAGATTTTGATCAGGAGTGTATGTATAAGAAGAACCAACAGGGCACTTAATTAATCATTTATAACTGTCTATAAATGTCCACCTGTATTTCCAAATTGAAATCATATAACAAACACATGATCCACTAACGATGCTGGTATAGTATGTTCCAATATGTCAGATATAACAAAAAAAACATTTAGCGTAATAAGGCTGTGTAAACATCAGCACTAATAACAATAGTAATAACAGTATAATGCTAACACTTTAAAAAAAAGTGAGGTTTATAGTGACAGCAATTACTCATAGACAACCACTTAGTACATATGACATTTTCCAAACATATGACATAACAACGTACCCCCCCCCCGCCAGATGTTCCCTCGAGGATGGTAAATGATTTGTATTTAGAGTACTGTGCAAAAATGTTAGGCAGGTGTGGAAAAATGCTGGAAACTAAGAATGCTTTCAAAAATGTAAGTGTTAACAGTTTGTTTTCATCAATTACCAAAATGCAGTGAACAGAAGAGAAATCTAAATCAAATCAATATTTGGTGTGACCACCCTTTGCCTTCAAAACAGCATCAATTCATCTAGGTAGACGTGCACACAGTTTTTGAAGGAACTCGGCTGGTAGGTTGTTCCAAACATCTTGGAGAACTAACCACAGATGTTCTGTGGATGTAGGCTTCCTCAAATCCCTCTGTCTCTTCATGTAATCCCAGACACACTCGATGATGTTGAGATCAGGGCTCTGTGGGGGCCATACCATCACTTCCAGGACTTCTTGTTCTTCTATACGCTGAAGATAGTTCTAAATGACATTGGCTGTATGTTTGGGGTCGTTGTCCTGCTGCAGAATAAATTTGGTGCCAATCATACGCCTCCCTGATGGTAATGGATGATGGATAAGTATCTGCCTGTATTTCTCACCATTGAGGATACCATTAATCCTGTCCAAATCTCCAACTCCAGTTGCAGAAATGCAGCCCCAAACTTGAAAGGAACCTCCACCATGCTTCACTGTTGCCTGCAGACACTCATTATTGTACCGCTCTCCAGCCCTTCGGCGAACAAACTGCCTTCTTCTACAGCCAAATATTTCACCCTCTGACTCATCAGTCCAGAGCACCTGCTGCCATTTATCTGCACCCCACTTCCTATGTTTTCGTGCATAGTTTAGTCGCTTGGCCTTGTTTCCATGTCGGAGGTATGGCTTTTTGGCTGCAACTCTTCCATGAAGACCACTTCTGATCGGACTTCTCCGGACAGTAGATGGGTGTACATGGGTCCCACTGGCCTCAGCAAGTTCTGAGCTGATGGCACTGCTGGACATCTTCCGATTTCGAAGGGAAATAAGCTTGATGTATTTTTCATCTGCACTAAGTTTGCTTGGCCGACCACTGCGTCTATGATCCTCAATGTAACCCGTTTCTTTTTGCTTCTTCAAAAGAGTTTGAACAGCACATCCGGAAACCCCAGTCTGCTTTGAAATCTTTGTCTGGGAGAGACCTTGCTGATGCAGTATAACTACCTTGTGTCTTGTTGCTGTGCTCAGTCTTGCCATGGTGTTTGACCTGTGACATCAAACTGTCTTTCACTACCTCACATTGGTAGCAGAGTTTGTCTGTTCCTAACCCAGTGTTAAGCCTCCTACACAGCTGTTTCTGCTTCAGTTAATGACTATGTTTCAACCCACATGTGAAATTGATGATCATTAGCACCTGTTTGGTATAATTGGTTGATCATACACCTGACTATAATCCTACAAAATCACTGACTTTGTGCAAGTGTACCTATAAGAATTGATGCTGGTTTGAAGGCAAAGTGTAGTAACACCAAATATTGATTTGATTTAGATTTTTCTGTTGTTCGCCCACTTTGCATTTTGTAAATTGATAAAAATAAACAATTATTTATATTTTTCAAAGCATTCTTACTTTACAGCATTTTTTCACACTTTCCTAAAACTTTTGCACAGCACTGTATATAGCACTTTTCTACTCTTGATGACCACTCAAAGTGCTTTACAGTACAGTTTGCCATTCACCCATTCACACACACATTCATACAGTGCATCTATTAGACTCTTAGGCATGCAGATTGGGAAGACTGGAATCAAACTGCCAACCCTCTGGTACCCCCCAGCCAGAGCCGCCTGCAGAACATCTGCACAATATGAGTGCAGTTCCTCCTCCTCATGTATCCCTTCCCCACACAATAGAAAATCACACAACAAAGACCCTTTAATGAAATCCATTGGTAAGAGAGGTTCCAAGTTCCAGCTCAACCTTGACCTACTTGATCTCACACAAACAGCCACTAACAATTTGAGCTCGCGAGGACACAACAAACATGCAAAGCACTTTAAAATGAAGGTTACAAGGAGTTATTTTGGTGACGGTCTTACAAAACCACAACAAAGCATGAGACTGTTATTCAAACAGATACCAGTGAAAGGTTGTGCTCATAAAAAACTAATTTAAGTTGGTATCTTAAAGTTTGCCTTATATGGCCGACACCGTTGTTTCAATTACTTTTAAGTGCATCAAGAACTCACTCTGCATTTCTTTCTTCACCTCCAGGAAAGACAAATTAAAATGTGCAAAAGAGACTAACATAAAATAGGTGAATTTTAACGAAAGCATCTAATCAACGGAGCAGAGTCCCCAGCAACTACGTTCATATTATTGGACAAATGTGTCTGTCATGATTTGCATCCTGTGCTTATTTTAAGTGGCAATTAAGGAAGTAACCTTTATGTAGCAAAGTGGTGGAGAGGCATGTAGACTGGCAGGATAAAAGGTTGGATGATCATTTTGTTATTGAAGGTTTACCTCTTTTGTATGCCTGCAGCATTACAGATAGGAACAAAAGCAAAAGTGCTTAATGACACTGCATTAAGTACCTTGCAGGTTTTCTCATTTATATGGTGTTGACTAAAATGTGTCTAAGGAGCAGGAGCTGGTGAAGCAGTAGTAGCGGAAAGGCCGGAAGCTGTGCTGTGAGTCCAATGAATCGGTGTGCAGAGGCTTTTTTTCCCCTGGCAACTTAAACAGCAAGGTCTACACATTACATATTCCCCATTACAAGGGCTACTAAGAGCTAGCCTCCAGATGGCTTTGAATCAGGAGGCGTGAGGAAAGCTAACAGATTGGCTATGACGGGAGAGACAAACGATAGCATGGCCACCAGGAGGGAAAGGGGTAGCAACAGAGCCTGCATCTTCCGTAAGGATGAATCCAACAAAGCAAAAGACCAACAGAGACACATTGAGGACTTATACAGAGGATGATTTACAGGGCGTTCCCTGGCTTGGGATCAGGAGGAGTAATTCATTGGCCAATGCTGCTGTGAAACAAGCCTGGGTCTGATTACCGGAAAGTGTGGCCTACCAGGAGGAGATTAAGATTTGGGTTTACCCCTTGATTTGGTATCACAGGAGCTTCAATAAGGTAAGTAATCACGCTCAGCATGGAGGCTAAAAAGAGAGCCTTCAAATGCGTTTGGATCATGAGAACGTATCCATTGGTCAATGCTGCTGGGGCACAAGACAGCGTTAGATCAGCACTGGCTATGTCACAAAGAACACCCAATGACCTCAGGAACCCCACTGAGGATGTGCCTGTGATGTATGTTTGAATCTATTTACAAGGCCATAGCGAAAAGCCTGAAGTGGTGGAGTTAATGTTACTCGCTTGTTCAAGACTGCAGTTTGCTACCTGTCACAATCCAATAATTAGAAAATTACTTAGAAATGTGAAGGCAATCTTTTTCTGTAACTAAAGGTTATGTGTTGCAAGCGCTTTTTCCATAATCTTAATAATGGTTGCCCTGGTCATTTTTTTTTTTTTTAGAAACATTAATTTCATATATAGATATTATCATTGAACATAATCCAGGATTTAGCGTATGTCAATGTTCTGTCCAAAAATAGTTACTTTTTCTAGCAAACTATTCTGAAGGAAATAGCAGTGCTAAAAGGAAAAGATGTGCCAATCAAACAGTGCCATCCTACCAAGTACTCTGAATTCACATTGAGTTTCACAATGTCTGCTGTTTCCCAAATGCTGGTGTCCCTGTCATGAAATGGATCAAACTCGCTTTATAGAGGGATTGTAACACTTTTTTTCACATCCCTTTTCCTGCAGATATCCTTGGACCGGCCATGATCATTTGCATACTGCAGAGAGAGGTGCAATGACAGCTTTGAGTTATGCCGGATAGTAGAGTTGGCATTCCTAGGAAAGCGACACAGTATTCTGCAGTCAGTGGTTTAATGGATTCCCAGTAATCGGATCCCTTTGATGCATCCACAAGGCCTGTAGCCACAGTAGACAGGAGGATGAGCACACCTTTAAAAATGAATGAACTTGAAAATGAGAAGGTTAACATGATTTATGCTGAAACATAGCGGGGCCAAAGCTCATTGACATGATGAGGAGCACCCTCGGAATTCATTTGTTCAGAGCGGCATTCGGCAGGGCGGGATGCCATTTATCTTCATCGTTCATCATCTGTCTATTGTCTTCCAATCTATGAATGACAGGAGAGCCACCGCCGCTTGTATGCTTATGGTTCCGCTTGCCATATCAGGGGCTGACAGGCACACAGCAATATTCTGTCAAATAGAAACTTGGAAAACCTTGACAGTTTGATGGTCAAAACTTCCGCCAGAGGGTTATGCTCGAAGCTAAGGGATCTTTTCGACTACTGTTAATTTGGTGGGAAATTTTGTTAAAAAAGTTGCATAAATAGGCTTTGGGTGGCATGTCTAACAAAGTTAATTGACTATATATTTTGGGGCCAATACAGAGATTATAATCACTTGACTAACTGGTCTATTAACTTACATTAAACTTTTACATCTCATAACACATATTGAGCTCTGTGAGATGATCTGTGCAGCCACAGGCTTTACATCACCTTAAATGCCTGATTTGTTTTAATCATGAACAAGCATATCAAGTATTTCCTCATTCCCTCTTGTTAGTCCGTCACATCCACCCACCAGAGGTTCAAGCTCAGGAGGTGAAGCAGTGACATGAGAAGCAAGAAAAAGTGTCCGTAAATAAGTAAATAGGATACAAATAAATGTGTATGTCCTCTTTTATATTATCATGGTATTGTGTTTATTGTTGAACAATATTGTTAAACCTTGCAAAGGCTCACAGTCTATCATAATGTAGTCATTTACTAGAATTAACGCACTTTGGTTGTAAACCTCCTCCAACCAAAGCTTTTTCAGTTTAGGTAAATGTTTACCCAGACTCATATGACGTCACCGTGATCTTTGACCCCCAAAGTCTTATCAATAAATCTTTGTGTCCAAGTGTCAACTGGTCAAACTGTGAAGATAGGCAGACATAGTTTGTGAATGTGACTTTGACCTATGACCACCCAAATATAGGCAATCCTAAGATAACATGCTTGTGAGTCTAAAATAAGGCTTCACAGTGAAGTTGACCTTTAAACTTAATAATTCGAATCAGGTCTTCCTTGAGTGCAAGAGGATGTTTGTGCCAGAGGCAATGAGATTCTCGTTAGGTTTTCCCGATATTGACCTTGCCGTTAGACTTTTGTCCACAAAATAAAGACAGTTCAAGAAATTCCCTCAAGTCCTTCTTGAGATATTGTGTCCACAAGAATGGGATAGACTGACAACTGAAAAACATAATGCCTCTGGCCACTGGCTGTCGACGGTGTGGAAACATGAGAATGACATATCTTACGTAGTGAAGCTTTAACATGGAACATGGTCCATAACAGCCATTTAGCTAAAACTGAAGCCTGCAAGGTATCGACACACGTAGTTTTCAGAGCACTGATAATGAATAACCTGATTTCATAGAAATCAGACAAACGCTGGCTGAACACATCGTAGACTTATTCAAAGCCTGTTTCATTTTAATAAAAACATCAGTACATTATACAGGAGCGTTGAACATATAATGTATGCGTAATATATAATCAACCTGACTGGCAGTATGATCACGTACATTATCAAGAGTCGCTGATGATTTCATTACATATTGTCCACCCACCAGATAGATTATTACATTATGTTGCCCCATGGTTAATTCACTGTCACAACTCAGTGTTGGTACAGTTAGAGAATTGACTGTGTAATTAGTGGGTAAAAATATATATCTGTTTACCTCATTGTCGATGGGGAACTGATCTTCACTTCTGGTACTGCACAGATCTGATGTGTTATACCAGGTTCAGTGCTTTCTCCTCAACCATGGGTCCATCACCTAATGGCAAATTAAATGTTTTGCATTCATGTAAAATGTGCCATTTTTAGTAATAACTGCTCATATTAATCTGCTCGTCGGTTTTATTCCACCTTTACATTGACTGATTCATTGTCTCTTTTTTGGACATTTTATCATCAAGATAACTACTACGGATGCTCTGTATAGGTAACACACTTTGAAAGAGTTGACAACTTTTCTGCTCTCATTATAGATTTCTGAACTGTTTAAGGTTGGAGTAACCCTTGTGAAGCTGTGTAGGTCTACCAGCACACAGCAGGTGCATGACATATAAATCACACATAGACATAAACGTAGAATGATAAAGGATTCAAATGAATGAATTGATTGGCCTTAAAGATCAGCAGCATTTTCACAAATACGTGATCCAGACGTCTAATACCAGTATCGGATTGGTTTATCCATAATAGATAAAAACTCCACACTGTGAGACTCAGGCGGGTTGCAACATGGAGTTTGCCACCAGTCATACTCGCTCTGCACTGAACCCAGGTTAAGGTAGCTTCAATTAGTTTAATTGGGATGCTTTGCCAAACAACACAGTGGCAGGCTGTGTGCGCCAGCTGGGCGGGAGGAACAGGAACCCTAGTCTGACCAATCCATTGCTTTCAGAGCACATGCAGTGTGCTGGCCAGGCTCGGTTCAATATGCATATTCAGTGGCAGTCACTTCATCAACAAGCGCCTCTTTGTTGACGTCTGCACCTAATCCTCCAGCCTTGTTTATTAACAACAAAGTGGCTTTTGATTTTGACTGCCTCTCAAGTCGCAGACAAAGAAACTGAAATAACTGAACTAACAAGAGATGAAGGGCTATCAAATGGGATCTGACAAGAGTTAAAGGACCAGCGCTGATGAATTTTTGCGTTATTTGAATTATTTGTTGAGTCATGCATTGTGCCGTTTTCTCCGGTATCAGGGCTAGCATTGTTTTCACTTTACAAAGCACGCGGGTGACAATAGGAGAGCGGTGGAACTTTAATAAACTTAGATGTCCCACTCATCTTTGCAGTTTTGCTGACTTCCCTCTTTCTCTGAAGTCATTTCATCAGTCTTACTCCCTTAGATATTTTATTTCCGAGCTCAGACCCCATTTTCCTTGCGCTCAATATGTCTCTCCCAGTTTCAGCATCATGATGCCGCCGACACATGAAATAGCCTTGGATAGCATGCAATTGGCTCAATAACACAGAAATGGGACAATAATCCTGCAGGCTCTGCGTTTATTGCCAATGCATTTTGGTACACTGAATGTGAAATATAATTCTATTTGACTCATAAGACTCCAGATAAAGGTGATTATGTGCGTTTCCCATTTTTGCTGTAGTTGGGATGTGAGACTGAATTAAAGATAAAGCTTACTATTGTCATGTTTTCAGGGTTAGTCCAAGTTCATGTATTTGGAAGTACAATGAGCTAGCCTCAATGTTTAAAGAGCATTCACACCTACTATAAAGGAACATATATATTATTACAATAAATGTTGTCTAGGTATAAAATATATTTCATGTTCCTGGGATTTAAGTTAAATTTTGTATGTCCACAACGACACATATAGACTGAAACATGCACTTGCTTCACTGAAATTTAAGTTAAAAATTAAAACGATGTGTTCTAATTTAACAAAGCATCACAAGATATTGTTTGACATTTTTTCTCTCCATATCTCTCGATACAATTTCCTGAAAGTTGATCTATGACTCTCCCCATTTGAAAATATGTATAATTAGATAAAGACACTTCTAATAGTTTGTATAAATGCAGTTTATTGAGCCTAAACCTGTTTTGGAATACCAATTATTGATTTTCTAGCTAGATTTTATACGCAAGATTTTTCTATGAAAAATTAATCATAATATCTACCATGATGTGTTTATATTCTGTATTGCTGATACACTGCATTATTTGTTAAAAAGATGAAGACTGTTTCTCTACCAGAAGTCTGAGGAAGAGCCTTGTACTCCATATTCTAATTCACGAAAAAACATTTTGTCAATTTGTAGCACATAGTCCCAGTGCAAGAAAGATCATGACAAGAATACCATATAATGTTAAGAGTGGTGGTCCATCAGAGTAAAAAGTCGCTTCCACTTCAACTAAGAAACTTTTTCTTTATATTTTTTTACATAGTGAACAAAAATAAATTCCAAGTAAAAGTAATAAAATATATACCATGGAAATGTGAGAATTATATCTGGCATGTGAATCAGACTGTGGTTCATATAAGGGTGTCAGGTGTGTAAAAACCATACACCTTCCCTCAGACAACCCGACTGGGGTTACTCAGATTTCAACTTGTGTCCATTTAGCACAAAACCAATTCCAATGGTTCTGCTTGCTTCAAAACACAAGCCATCTTGAAGCTCTTTCAGCGGTGGTTGATGGCTCTTTATATTTTATTTGCCATGATACACAGAGCGCTGAGTACTCAAAAGGACTTAGCTGCGAAGGCTGTGCATTCAACTTCGACTGCATCATTAATAACACTCTTGAAGCCATCTTTTAAAACACTGCTTCTTTATTAAACTGTCTGGTGAAATGTGAAAAGAGGATGGATGTCAAGGTGAGGATGTTTATCTTTTTGGATATCGCCACACGCTGTTATCTTGGGTTTGAAAGGGTCTCACTCTAACTATTTATTCATTCACTACTATTCGCATAGTGAATCTGCCCCAATACATTACCAGCAGCAAAGGCTTAAATCCCAATTTGTATCAAATATGAATGAAACAATAAAACTGAAACCAGATATTTTTGATCAATAGAGGGATGATAGATTACAAAACTGATGTTGCTTTGTTTTACCTGCTCTCATTGATTTTATATTTTGTCTTATAGTGTTTGCAGTATTGCATTTTACAATGATGCTGTAACAACTTATTTGTTGTCCTTGAGGTTTTGTTGTTGTTTGTATTTGTTTATTTTTTTATTTGTCCTCTTTGTGATTAACTTTGTAAAGTTATCATTAATTATATTATTGCTAATATAATTAATGTTATATTAATAATAATACTTTTCAGAAAATGTTTCATTTGTATTAGTAAAAGTAGCAGTAATGAGTAGCAGCAACCGTAGTAGTACAATACAATACCTAACAGAAAAATAGCCAAGCCTTACAAACATTCTGCACACACAGACAGACACACACACACACACACACTACCATCAATATCCCCTGGTTGCCGCAGTCAGCTCTCTTTCAACGTGTGAGGATGAACATGAAATAGAGCCTGGCTTGCAGATTTGCAGGCTTCCATGTGTGGACAGGTCACTGCGTCTCCTCCTTACATGTGACTGAATTATGAGCAGGGTCAAATATGGATGGTTACACAGGCCATGTACAGTGTGCACTTTTTCCCCAGGCCCTAGATGAGCATAAGACACTGGACTGCATGCGCCACCAGGGATAGACATACGGAGCAATGACTGGTGGTGATGAGGTCTTCAAAACCTTGCGCATGCCTGTGTACTTGTCCTGAATTATTGCCAAATGTGACCCTATATGGACAATATAAGCTGGATGAATGACTTTGATTGACTTGTGTTCCGGAAAGGCTGTTCTAGTGTGATTTAAAAAAAACACTGAGATGCGCACCGGTGACAGGGGGTGCGTGATGTATGCGTGACCTCTGTGGGAAGCCATTTGGATGTATGTGCTTTAAAAGCAGATTTATTTGACCTCTCACCTACATGTCATCGATGTTATAAACTCCACTTATCACACTTGGTCAGCCTTGGTCTTTGGCAAAATTCAGTTTTTTCTATGTGTATTTTCTTGTTTATCTTTTATTTGGATGTGTTGGTGATGTTTATGTGATGTGCCTGCGGTTAGCTTTGCTCACAGTGTACACAATGCAACCTCAAATTAAATGCTTCTTGTTTAATCTCTTTATATCATGTGCAATACACTGACTCCCTGCAAATCAAACATGGCCTCATCTTCAGAGAAATAGATACACAAAACAAATGTTTTTCATGAAGAACAAATCTACGGTAATGCTCAGACTCCAAATTATCTTTTCCAAACATAAGCAGTCATGGCATTTTAATTTCGACAGGGCCTAAGCAGAACCAACAGAAACAGGGCAACAGAATTTATGCATTCCCTTCATCTGTGTCACCGGAAGGAATATTACTTTCTATCAAAATCCTTGATACCTCTCACAGGGGTCCTCGTGAATCAATGTGATAACAGCTTGAGAAGTGATGAAAGATCAGCTGTATCTAGAGACAAGTCTCAAAGTAAAAAAAAAAAAGGATCTGAGCTGGCATGAATTTTGCCATTTATTCAAAGACTAAGGATAGTGTTTTTCTTTCATGGGCCTAGTCTGATCTGTATCAGCTCATTTCGAGAAGAGGGGTTGATCTCTGCGGTAGCTTTCAGATAATCGTAGTGTTCAGGGAACCTTGGTCACTAACAGGCGATCTCACACTGAAATTACACATGCGCATGCATATTAAGCAGAAGAGGAGAGGTAGCAAGGTCAAACATTTTGGCTTCCCTCGATTCTAAAAGGGAGTTTGAATAGAAAGCAAATTTTGATACATGTGACATCAGTAAAGGCCGATATAGAAAACATAGAGTGAATAATTCTTTCCTCTGCAGATAAGTATGACATTGTGTCATTCAGTCATTGCCAGCTGAGGTGTTTCAGGTATCCATAGCCTCTGGCTGCCTCCCTTTGGGGGAACTCAGCTGCAGCCAACAGGGAGAAGACCCTGGAGCAGACCCAGAACACAGTGGCTTGGCAGCACCTACGGGCCCAGTAGCTTTTGACAAATTCACATCTCACAAAAAATTGTCCCAAGGGGGTTTCAAGGCCATGGTGGCCCAGTGGTAGATACCTTTGCCACCTCATAGCTTTCACAGCCATAATGTACCAGGTTTCAGAACATGGGTCTGGTTCTCTCAGGTTTTTTTTTGTTAGTCTGCCCCACACAATGTAGAGAAAAACAGACCTAAGGATTGTAACATCATGAATTCAAATGGTTGCTTTGAGAGGCTGTTTGTTGTGAAAGACAGCCACCTCTCCAGGGTATTAGTCTTCCTTTGGATGGATAGATATAAAATAAAAGGTTGTAATGGAAATGTACTTATTAACTACTTACTTTACCTAATAACTACCTAGTTTTAGCTTATAGCAGACATTTCCATCTAGGGTACAGTTGACATAAACTTTATGACAGCATGTGCACCCAGTCTTCCCACTGATTGAGCAAACTTCTTCCTCCGCCGAGTGTGATTCTTACTATGCAGGCACCAGCAGACACAATTTGATTTGTTTTTACTGCTATTGGGCAAATGGTTCTATCGGAAAGATGCAATGCAAATTTTAATTGATCTTGGCTTTTCCCATAAACTCATTTTTAGACTGTTGTTCTAAAGCAGTCTCTTGAGAAACTGACACCAACCAGAACACAAATCCTAAGCATTTAATGGTGCTGTTTCTGTGATTGTCTCTTTCAGCAAGCTAAAGAGTTGTCATGAATGCCATGCAGATGAGGCATTGTTGAAGCTCTGTCTGATAGGTAACCAGTGTGACTGCACAAAAGTGTTCTCAATTTGTAAAGTGGCAACTGTGACAGTGAGATTACAGAGCACTAAAAGCATTGCCACAACAAGGACACAAAAGTACTTGAAGATGCACTTTGGTTAAAAAAAACATTGAAGAAGAAGAAATAACCTCTCTCCTTTGGGATATTATGAATATCCTTTGGGATATTCTGTTATTTCTAAGAGGATATTGGGACAGTTCTGTGAGATCATTGTATTTAGAGGAATTAAATGTCTCTTAATTAGGTGCTGTCAGTATACTCACAAGCCATAGATGTCAGTCAGTGCTCTTTCCTGGCATGCTACTTCCTAGTTTGACCCAGTTTTTGGAACAGTCCTGAGAGGTATGCTTCAGTTGCTGCTCTCATAAGAAGAGAAACATGTTAATTGATTGATTTTTGGAACCACTTGCTGCTGGGAGGCATCCACCACGAGAGTGGTTTGGTAGTTCTGCTTCTCTCTCAAATCCCACAATGGAAACAAGTCCACAAACAAAAAGAAAAATCAATGGACTTTCTTTGGCAGCTTTGAGAGAGGTGCTTAGCATCACAGAGTGTTTGCCTGAGGTGAACATCCCACAGTGTATTATGGTATTGCTCCATTGCCCTGTTCACATCCGCAAGCTGTTCTAAAACCCATTTGAAGTGAAGCACACAGGGTTTTAACAACTATCAGCACTATTCTGAATAACGTCCTAGGGCTCTCTCGCACTATTTGGCCGTTGAAATGGCTTCTCTCCAAAGTTTAGCAACTATATATTCCAGTGTGAGTGTTTTAAGAGGAGTGTTTACGTTAAGGAAAGGTGCTTCATCCGGCACTACACGCTGAAGCACCATCTATACTTCTCCGCTCCTCCCTAAATCCTGCATACTGCTGTCTCCACCAACTATTGATTTATTATTTTGGCCTTGAATGATCGCTGCAGAGTGGAAAAATGACATCACTGATGATGTTATACGTGTTTTTTTCCCTTCCCTTTTATTATTTCATCTCGCCACTGACAGGGACTTCAAACTTTCATTGTCCCGCGGGTTGAACTCAGATTCACTCACACTTCCTCTGTGTGATTGAGGACCCTCATAAAGTGCACACATCTTGGACGCATCCCTTTGGTGCTTTAGAGAGCTTCCCTTCCTCAGGACGACAGTGGAGGGTGTAATTTACTTTACAATGTCAAATAATCAACGCTTGTGATTCTTGTCTTCTGGCTAACTTGTCGGGGCATAAGTTTATGGCTTTTAAAAGCAGCGCTGAGCTGCGAGGAGATGAGCTTTCACAGTCTTAGCCGGAAGGTGGTGAGCCCCAAAGTGAAGCTTTCCCTCCAGGTCATTGAGCAATATTGAGTGTTATCGAGCAAGTGCAAGAAGACAGGTAACGCTGGTGGAATTTATGAGAGGCCTTGCAAGATGACCCTAAGCAGGACCAGCCATTCTTCACTGGGGACAGGGCTAAGGCTAGGAAAAGACTAATATGGCAGGATTGTGATTAAATAGGACCTTGATTTTATGGGCTTTTATTGCACCAACAAGCGAGTCAGTATTTATCAGTTTAGATATAAATTGTAAAAACTGAACGCTTCACTGATTACTGTATTCAAGGTGATCTCCATGGGGGAAATGTACTTTTTTCTAACCGTTATTTTAGTAGAGGTTATTTTAAGACAATGGTAGGATTCGATAAAAGAAAACACTGAACAGAGTCATAATTTGCTTTCTCAGCAACAATTTGTGTAATAAAAAAATAAAGTCAGTAGTGACCTCATCTTTATTCAAATACAATTTTTAATTAACTCAAAGTGTTGATCTGATGGTAGAACTGGATTAAAATAAAGTCAAGATGTCAAGAATGTCTGTCAAAGATGCATGTCCATCCAATTGTTTGTGAAATAGTGAAAACATTATATACAAAACCACAAATGTCCACCGCACTGTAGCACTAGAGGAAACACCAAGGGGATCACAGTCCCGGGGATTTAGTATGTGGACATGTTGTAAGTGTGTCTATGTGTATCTCTGGGCTAAAGCAATAGACTAACCTCCCTGTACAGTCACACCTGTAGCCTGGCTAAAGATTTGATCTGACCAGAGAGAGAGAGCTCGGCATGCAATTTACATAAACTGCCAACACCATGGTTTAAAGTTACCTGCTCTCTACTGTATTAAGATAACTATAAGGACAAGTAGGGAGAACATATAATGTTATATAGTGCAATGCTCTCTGCTGTTTAAGAGCCATTTTAATTAGTTTTCGATCATGATAATGATTTCCAGATAGTTTCCCCTTACACAATAGCTTATCTGTGGCTGCTTAATAAAACAAGTGCACTTATTTAGTTTGGCTTTAAATTGTCTCCCCGCAGCTTATGATTAGTTTAATGGAGAGAAGCTCAGCTGCCACTAAAACAGTCTGTGTTCTTTGATAAACTTTTATTCGTCTGAGTTTTCATCATTTGCTACAGGCATGGAGAGGTGAGCCGACTGCTGTGCTCATTGAGAAAAAAAGAAAAAGAGACCAACTTCAGACCAACCTCAATCACGGTAGCTGCACAACCCCTGGAAGCCGCAATGCTAAAACTACAATATACTGTCAGGTTGGGTAACGGTGGGAGGAGACTGTCATTAAAAAGGCTAATTTCCTACAAAGAGCGTGTTAGAAAAACAATCTTCAAAGAAAACGACATTAAAGTCACTGGAATAGCAACCTACTGAGTTAGTGTGATACTAAAACAGATAACCATGATGGCAAATATCTCTTTGGAGGAACATAAAACCCCCTTAGATGCAAACAATGCATCTTCAGGGTTTTTCTTATAAAAAATGTTGTAGGCCTTGAACCAGCTGCAAGCTAAGTCATGACCATAAAATGTTTGATTCAGAGCAAAAGTTGCACAATTAATTGAGGAGTTAAGGATCTACACATCCCATTAACCACTGTGAATGATCCCTGTCCTACGACTTCCAACACGCTTCTTAAATTTACTCCTGTGATTTTCAATCGTTTGGACTTTTTTCCTCGTCGCTAAAAATCAACAGCATGTTAGAAAGGGGAAATCATGGTTGCTCTGTGGTATACGTAATAAAATGTGAATAGGAATACTTGGTTTATTTGGTTGTGGTAAACATTTCCATGGTAACAGCTATTACGCCATTGGGTTGTTGGTAGTGTCGTACTTTTCCTTGACATTGCAAATAAAACACATTATTCCTAAAAAGTTGTTGATTTCATGTGGACTTTTGTTGTGTATAACTTTATTTCAAAACCCAATAGATTGTGGTAAGTCTTCTTTGAGTGGTTACAAAAGTATGGCTGAAAAAACATGCACAATTTCATCAGTTTCCAACAGTGTTTTAGGGATTTTGTTGTGATGTGTTGTTTATCTATTTAAATGTAAATTGTGTTTACCACAAAGTTAACATTGTGTTTTTCAATGTTTATTAGGTCTTTCCAAATTCACTCATAATTTAGTTTCATCTGTATCTTAATGGAGGATACAAGGCTCCGGCTAAAGTACTTGCATTCGAATGTGCCAAGATTTATGATATCATTATGCTTGGAAAGTGCTTTTGGGTAGATGGGAAGTATTTATTTCCTTCTGTTATTCCCCGCCAACAGCAATCTGCACTCGATATTTTGCAGGGTTGCCAATGTCCACACATGTGCATTGTGGTGATAACAATGGCCCGATATCACCCCCTATTTCAACAGGCATACACCCCGCGTTTGCCACATTGGTTTCAACTATCTCCAACCACAGCTCTCCCCTTTAAATCAGGATTGAAGTAATGAGCAGTCAAAGTTTTTTGAACATGTCTGGCAGTCAGTATTCATTATCAGTCTGAAGCTTGCTGCACCGTGCTGCTTGTCCATAGCGGATGGAATAAACACAGGCACAGTATTCACAGCATGACAAAGAATAAGAGGGACTCTGTCATGACTGTTAAGGATTTCCATTATCTTCGATCTCCAGCATGATGCACAGAGACTGGGCCATTGAGCTGGTGGAGCGCATTCAGTCGACTTTGATGTTTGCCTCAAACTAAAAGCAGCTCCTCAACACAGTCAAGGACTTGTTGTGTGGCTTGTTTTACATATATTTAGTTTTTTTTTTATGAGTGCGATACAGCTGTCTTTGTCCAAATTTCAATAGATTCATGTGCCAGGGGAATATTACATTGCAGCACTGTGTGTGATAATTAAATGTGAATCTCCATATTCATGCTGTAAAGCAGGCTGATATGATAGATTGGATGCCTCGCACCTGGTGGCCTGTATTCTCATTCATGATGATTAACAGCTGCCGCATCACACAGAAAACCTGAGTGACACTTGACTTGCAGATGAGCTGCTTGACAGTGTTTGTTCTCTTATCTCACCGGAGAGGCAACATGATCAGGATAAGACTCGAGGGGGGACGTGCAACATCATGGTCTTCTCTTACAGCTCAAACAAAATAATGGATCGGCCAGTTGTTGCCGGAGCAAACCTCCTTAAATTTTAATGAGGCGCTATTCTTAGGGGGCTCCTGTCTTTGCTTATGCTTTACAACAGCCGGACATGGCTAAACATTTACCCCTTCCTCCTACCAAGCAAAGAGGTGTTTCTGTAGGTCAGGCTGGGGCAGAAACACAAGCTCCCTCAGGGATAAGGTCATGTCACAGAGACCCTTCAACTTTATCACAGCACTGCAAAGAGAGGGCTGAACACTTGCATGTTCAAAAAATTACAACATCGCTCATGGCAGGTCAGAAATCACAGTGAGGCGACTGACAAAACAGGCCTCTGGTTTGCATACAAAATGTCAATATGTGACATCTAGTGTTGTCAGATGGGAATTATTGAAGTATCGTAGCAGAAGCCTAAAATTATTTTATTTGAGGGGAAATTATCATATTCGGCCAGATTATGGGTTGCTTAATACCAACGTTTCGAAGCGGTGTCAAGATTAGGAAGTGATTTAGAGTACAGAAAAGATCTTCAAGGCATAAGGCTTTTATTTTGATACATGAGACAGGAAGGACGTGACGGTCATGTTCATCATCACAAGCCATATTTGCTGAAACGTCAGCAAACGTCACAAGAGAAGAGATGAGTGAATTTAGACGAGATCCATATTTAACTATCAAGATTACAATTAAAAAAGAGTCATAAAATGGCTAAAATTGCCGTTCATCATACATCATTGATTGTACATCTCACAGAGTGCAAAATTGTCGTACAAATACGATAACTATCGTACATCTGGCAACACTGGTAACTTCCTCTCTTCATCGAGAAGACTAAGCTATAAGCACTGCCAGCCTGTGCATCCAATGGGAAGCTGCCAGCCACTGTGCCAACCACGGGGCTCCTCTGATGCAGGAAGCTAAGCAATCTAACTAGAAGAGGAACCCAATGGTGTCACATCTGCTAATTACAGTAATGGCATCTACTAAAATGGATACAAACGTAACCTGACATTATTGTAGAGACACACACACACACACACACACACACACACACACACACACACACACACACACACACACACAAGCACAACTCCTCCACGCTCCCTGTTAATCAAGGCATAATCAGTAATCAAGACTGTGCCAGCTTTTAATAAGTAGGTTATGTCATGAGAAGGCCAACTTTTTAAATTCTTTTAAATCAATTAAAAAAAAAAAATACTGAACACCAAACAAGAAAATAATGGATTTTATATCAAATAGCTCTTTGGAATGATTCAAATTTAATAATATTATTTGGAGATGGTGCATTATGTCTTGATTTTCATTGATAGCTGCTCTAATGTTGGGCTGTCTCTGGCAACATCAGTTACCAGGGTATATGCAATCAATAGAGGTGGCATTGCCTGCTTGACACAAACCAAACAGATTTTGATGTTATATAAAACATGGAATTATCTCCAATAGAGTAAACACGTCTTGTATTAGGTTATTTTGAATTAAAGATAAGGATAAATTAATGTCCCATACTTCCATATGACTATTATCTATACGATTTATTCTAAGAGGGTCGAGGGGGACTTGGAGCCAATCCTAAATGACATTGGGTTAGGGGCAGGGTACATCCTGGGCAGCTTGTCATCGTGGCCATTCACTCAAGTTAACCTAAAGCTAATCTGCATGTCTTTGGACTATGGGAAGAAGCCAGTATACATGGAGAATACCCAACAGAACATGGAAACTCCACACAGATAGGCCCCAGGTAAACTGGGATTCATACATATGTTAACCACTAGGCTGTGTGGCCTGGCCCAAATGTACTGGGTATAAATTCTAGTATGCGTAGTCTTATTCAAATACGTTTTGTTGGAAGATTCTGCCATCTCAACTCCACACATGTTCACTGAATCTAAATCGAATTGAAAACAGCATCATATCCCAACCTGTTTCAATAGATCTGAAAATAACAACTCAACACTCAACTTGCTTGTTCCAGATGTAGTTGTAAAACATCTAGATGACAACAGGCTCAGAGTTTTCTATATTTGCCTTCCCTAAACAAGTCCACTCTTCTACTCTGCCTTTGACGCTTATGGCCCGATCAGGTTGGTCATACACAAACACACACAAACACACATGCCGTGACACACATGTGTAACATCACACAACCAGAGATGAGATGATCTTTTCCTTACAGACAGGTTTTCATTGCTGACATGAGATTAAAGCATACGTGTGTAAAAGTGAGCCATTTATTCTTGTTTGTTGTTGGTCAGTGCTGTGATGATGTCTCTGAGCCCCTAATGGTGTCGGCTGCTGTTGCCGAAGTCAACTATAGAAATAGACTCTGGAAAGTATGTGTGTGTGTGTGTGTGTGTGTGTGTGTGTGTGTGTGTGTGTGTGTGTGTGTGTGTGTGTGTGTGTGTGTGTGTGTGTGTGTGTGTGTGCCTGATGCTTTCTGCTGACAGCGGGGGACGGAAGCGGTCACTGCCAACAACAAACTTGACATTTACGGTCATTTATATGCGTTGTTTCTGTCTATCAAAATCTATTATTGAGACGAGTTCAGTGAGCGAGTGACTCACTCAAGTTTTCATGCGACTACCTGCTGCTGGGAGAGATCAGGCCGTGCTTATAATAAACAGGTATTGTTGCACATGCAAAAAAACACAATCATTTATTCTGATTTATTCAGTGCAACTCTATACACCACATATGTCGATTAATTTAGCAAAAACATGCAATCATTTAAAACAAATGCTGACTGCATCATAAATACTTCTAATGTTCAAAAAATGGTGGGGGTGGTTTAAGACTTGTAAATGTTGGTGGGTTAAAATTATGTATGTTAATCCATAACAAGCTGTATCATTATCCATTCCCTTTTTACATGAGACTCCTTCCACAGCCGGGCTTAGTTGAACAAGTCTCGACAGTGACTGGAAAAACACTGATATGATTCATGATACTGCCTAATCCCACATCCATCATCCATCGTGCAAAATGCGAAAGCAACATAAATGCACCCACACTCCCTTGGATCATTTGTGAACAATTTGTCATCCACATAATTCAGGCATGAGGTAGGTTCAGGCATAGAACCCTGCAGACACTTCTTAGGATGAGCATAACCGAAGTGAGAGCTGTCAGCAATATCATTACATTTGAATAGACTTAATTCTGAACATTCATCCACGTATAGTTTAGCCATTTCAAGCCTCAGCGTTATTTATTCAAGGACAAGGAGTCGACTAGGAAATGAGATTCTCAAGTTGTCTAACAAACGTTTATATACGTCATTTCTTTAATAAATATTCATTATTTATCATGCTGTGCACAGTATGAACTTCAATTGTCATTTCTCCTAAACAAATCTTCCAAACTTCTGGAGTTGTTCTGCCTCGGCAGTGGCCCTGGACTATTTTACTGAGGCGGTCAAAAGACAGCCAGAAGAAAAACAAGAACTTGTCATCAGAGGGGAGACTCTGGCGATCTGACCTGCCACTCCAGAAGACAGTCAAATATCTTCTGTGTGTGAGACGTCAGGTAGTGTCTCGGTTTTGTTTGCACCAGCAGCTCACGTCGAGGTCAGGTCTGACTCCTCTCCTCACCCTCTTTGAGCTTCTCTGACAGCTTGTGTGATGTGCAATGCTCCCCTCCCCCACGTCCAGAACTTTTGTTTCATGCTTCACAAAGCGGAGGGCTTCTGATGAAGACTTTTCTCCTCTGTGATGTATGACAGATGGATGGTGGGATCGGCCTGTTACATGTATAACGTATAGGAGTCACACTGGGAACAGATTTGATTCCTGTTGTGAGGGTTTTGCGGGTTTCCGACCATCATGTACGTCTATATATATTGTCATGTGGTTAAGGCTTAAAGGGATAGTTCACCCAAAAATAGAAAAAAACATTTTTTTGTCCACAATACACTTTAGGAGTTTCAGGGGCAAACATTGTTGCAGCCAAATCCTATACAATTGAATTACTGGTGACCCCTTTTTCAGATGTAAAAAAAAACACAGAAAAAAAGCCATGTGTGTTATTGTGGGCATGGAGGCGGTTCAGTGAGTACCTCCAGGTGAACCAGGGAGAGGGAATTGGAACAGATGAGACTAGGTTGGCCAGTCAACTCTCCCTTGATATAAAAGGCAGCAGCTGAGCTGCCAGAGGAAGAGACATGAGGGACACAAAGAGGAACACAGGGACCTGAAGGACACTGAGCCGAGCTGAGCTGCAAAGCTGAGAAGTCAGCAGAAACTGCTGCTCAGTTTATGTTAGCAGTTCTGCAATAAAATGCTGAGAAGCCAATGGTTTGTCTCTGGTTGCTGTGGTGAGACCCCGGTGGCTTCATTTAGGCTAAGAACATGGTGTAAATGACCTGGTTTTGAGTCGGATTTGAATGACGGGGCTTATGGACACTTATTCACAGGAGCAGTATGTTTTTTCCTCCCAGCTTTTTATGTTTTAAGAATCGGTCACCATTTACCTCAATTGTATTGGATGCAACACTGTCCAACAAAAATGTAATTCAAATTTGAACAGCATAAAATGGAAAAGAAAAAACTTGAGCCTTGTAAATCAAATGATGCTGTCACTCGCTGAAGTAGTTTTAATTTCTTCATATTCCTCACCAAGTTTACATTGCGTCGTAATTCATTGCCAGGAAGAGAAAAAAAAATCTAACATGATGCATTGTTAAAGACTGAAAGTACAGTTACCCTGTTTTCTATGCTGTATATTGACTGGACACTGTCCTCATCACTGGGGTTAGTTTGTATCAACAACTGAAAAAATGCCATGAGGAGCAGTGTAGTTGCAGGTCTCTGCTGTGTGTGATTCACTTCATGTTTTCAGAAACTCGACTAACTTCTGATTTGAAGAGATTGTTAGCTTCCTAATTTGCTCTTGAATACTGCTTGATTGGCTCTATGATTGGGTTTTATTTTGTCTCCACCCCCACAGCGTTCAGCGTTGGAGTTGTGATCTCAGAACCTAATTGACCTCAGCTCTGGTGCTTTTCTTAACTACAGGCGTTGGATGTATGTATGCGTCTCACTAGTTGCTGTCCATCTCGCTCTATCAGACAGCAGTGGGCTCAGCCTCGCTGCGGGGAGCCCAGTTTCAGCTAGGCTCAAGTGGAGGGGAAAAACTCCATCAAGCCCCCCCCCCCCCCCCCAATGCATCCACTCCTCTCCTGCTAGTGATTAACATCATAAATCACACTACAGTGTTTTTCTCCTGCGGCCAGCAGTGAGAAGAGCAGCGCCTCGCTGACCCTACACGCTCGGCAGTAACAGTGGGTACTTGTGTATTTAAAATCGCTGTTTGGGGTTCAGCAAGTTTTTAGGTTCAGATTTCTGTTCCAGGATCACGAGGCAAAACATTTCTACACACCTAAGTGTTGCCAGATGTACGATAATAAAAGTATTTGAAGGATCAGTAATGCCAAAATTTCCATGACGTATGATTATTTGATCATTTTGTCACCTGCATAATACAAAATGTGTTTACGCATTTTATCTCTCGTGACATCTTTCCGGCAAATCATCCATGTTGTGATGATGAACGTGAAGTGACTCGCAAGCACGATTCATGGAAGCGTCACTTAGCCATGGTCATTACCTACTTGAATCACATTCCTGACAAGTCTTTCAAAACAACAGCTTTTCAGAATCTCAACACAGAATATTTTCAATCGTATTGATCTGTTCGCGTATGATAGTTTTCCTCAAAGGCTTCTGCTACGATACTACATTTCCCATCTGGTAACACTGAAACACCTGCACGCAGTAAACATAACCCAACTACACTACCTGCCTGATCGCTGATATAGTTTTTTATTTATTTGTATTTGGCCACAACAAGGAGCATGAAGTATTATTACTTTTAACTATTTACAATTGATATTATTTCACAGTATATTGTCTCACTTTCTCTGACAGGCCCAATCATTGTTTGGAATCTCTCAGCTGTAGCTTAACCAGTCTCAAAAAAAGTTAATATTTCATTAAAGTATACAAATTTAAGCTTTCATTTTCTCCAGCAATTTAAATATACATTTATATATGCCTTTTATATTTGAACATAATATAAGAATTTAATCTTCATATTTTAGTAGATTCAAAAAAAATTGTAGTAGTGGCAGCTTTAGAGAGGAGAGAAAACATTTTCAGTTTAATGAATGTTTTTTCCAGTTCTTACTGTTACTCATAAAAATGAAGTGGGGGAATTTTTTTGTTGTTTTTAAATTTTGGAAATGCATAATTATATTTGACATTTATTGGACTTAGTCCGTGCTGAGCTTGGGTTTTAACGGTGGTTTGCCTGATAAGGCTTTTTAACCAAGTTTTTTAGGGCCTCATCTCTAACAATAAGGTTAAATATATGTCTGTAAATCTCTGTCCTGTGGCCTTTAGTGAACATGGCCTATTCCTCTCTGGCAAGTGAAATACCAAAGAAGCAAATTTCGCTGACATTTGTAACATGATCACTGGAGATTTACTTTAAAGAGTTCTTCTAGATTTCATCGTCCACACACTCATGAGGTTTCCTATTGAAGATGCCTGAGGACAGCTGTCTGCCTGAAGGGAGGACCATCACACTGTGGATTCAAAGCAAGACCTTTATGTCTTGATGGGCCCATTGTAGCAAAAGTCAACCGACGTTACACGCTGGTCACATTCAGGCCAGGCTAAACATTTTGAAAAGTTTAACATATTCACATCATGGTGTCTCCCAGTGTAACCACAATCTTCTATTGAAAGACCACTGAGCATTAACGGGTCAGTGTGATCGTGACCTTTCAAATCAACCCATTCCCATCCAGTCTGATGATTCAGTCTAGAGTTGCTCTGCTTACAGACATGTTTCTATAACGGCATATGGATGAAATCCCATTTTAAAAAGCACTTTAGATCAAATAAACAGATTATGAACGTCCCTGTGAGGTGGGCTTGAATGTAATGAGATTCTGTTTGTTTGTTTTTCTTCCCATGTAACATCTGACCTACTATCTAATGGCTTATTTACAGTTCCAAAGCTACACCGGGGATCCTGCAACGATCCTGAAATTTCAATAATGGGCGACACAAATCCCAATAAGAGGCTTGACCAGGACAGGAGCACTCCCAATTTCGTGAATTCCTGAAAATCTGGGATCTGATCACCCCAATTAACGTAGCATCACACAGCACATCATTTACACCTGGTCTACAATTTTGTTAAGCTTGCAGAGAGAAATCTATTTCCACCGTTATTTCAGTTTTGGTTTCATAAGCTGCAGCACATCAACAAACCCACGCTTTGGAAATGTGTTGGTAATGCACACTTCAGGGACAAACTGGAGGAAATATTAAAGGGCAACACCAGCCCGAACCTCCGTTTTTTTTTATGACTCTCTGAGCCCTCGCTTTTAATTATCGATGTAAACTTCCGCTTTGACACTTTCTCTGTCAGTGATGACAACCCGGCCGCTTGCCCGACACATGAAAGAGTAATGATGCACTTGTAGCCTCGCTATCAGCAGGGTTCAGGGGATTAGCCAGAAATTTGCAGTGCAAGCAGAAACGTACATGGTTTTCCGTTTTCCATCCCGGCTCCCTCAGTCTTTCTGATAAGGTACCCAAGGTAGGGAAGTTGAAAGCCGGGGGCAGAGAGATCAAAGTGACCCATACCGCTGATCCTCAAGGGAAGAGGCTCAGGGCACATTTAAATGTCTGCACCATTCATAGAAGTCAGGCTGGAAACCCGGCGCTGATAAGCCTCTGGGACATGTACATATTTGAAGTCAGCGAACAACAGTCTAAAGGGAATTGCAGATGAAAAGAATTTTAAATTAGCCGAGCTCAAACGCAACCTTTCATTAGATTATGTAGAGTACAATAAACTGTATTTCAGTTTGCTAACACAGCCCTGGATTATCCAGGAATTGATTAAACCAGGACCAGGTCAAATTATATCACAGACTATCGTCTGCCTGTGTCACTGCTGCTGCCTCAGAATCGAGCAGAAACTCAGGACCGCTGCCAATCCCAGAGACCCTGGTCTGACCTCATTCAATCTGTATCACATAAAAAACGGACAGGACTGTCTTATGCAATGTTCAGAAAGAAATTCTGCATATTTCAGTATATCTAATTCCAGATAATTATTCTTTTCTGAAGTCTGAAATGTAAAATATTACGGACAGACCAATTTTTAACCTGAACTTGAAATATTATTCAGCTTTCACTTAAGCAGATGCAACCAGAACATTAAATAGATTCAAAGCATGACTCAAAATCTTTTCAAAGACGTATCAGCTTGTAAAAAATTTATAATAAGCTTCTTACAGAAATACAGAATCCGTACCTGAAATCTTCTCAGGTAACCATGCTTTAGCTTCCTTATCAAGCAGCAGTGTGTTACAGGGACTGTCGGAAAAGAATATAAAATAATTAATTACATCCAAACAATCCAGAAATTACAGTTCAACACTCCTATTGAGCTGTGTGTGTTCATCTGCATGATTAAACATTTTTGTTTTTATTTACATTTAGTTCTCTTCACAATTTTCTGTAGCTCAGTATATGAACATCATACAACACAGTATGTCTCCCCTCAGTTCAGTTTGAATATTTCAATGAAGTGAGCTCAATTGATTTGCGTATTTTAAACTTCAGTGTTTCTTAACAACTCCATACATCAGAGTAAGACTGTATGTGACAGTAGCTTTTTTAAAGCTCCAACTTTATTTGAAGGCCTGAGCTTCATAACCAAACCTGATAGCTTCAGTTTTGAAGATTAGGCTTCATGTCCGCTTCCCAAAAAGAGTCAAAGTTCTGGCCCTAACGCAGGGATTAGTAAACAAACTTCATAAGCAGTGAAAAGATAAAATAATAATTGAGGGAGACTGCCAGAATGTAGTCAACAATTCATTTGTGAAGGCACAGCTACACAGCAATAGCAGCCAAAGGCTGCTAAATGATACAAGCAGTCTCACTGGAGATCGTCAAGTCGTGTAGCTGGCTGCTGACAAGCCTTTAGCCCTTTTCACATATGGAGGAAACAGCAATATTTTATTTGTTTTTCATAATAAACCTTGTAGTAGTGTTGTTATGATGTAAATCACTTGTCTTGACTGATTGCTTAGCAGTATAATGTAGATTTATTATATGGGGGCGGTGTGGCCAAGGGGGTAGAGCGGGCGTTCTCCAACATGAAGGTTGCCGGTTCAAACCCCACTCTTCTCATCTGCATGCCGAAGTGTCCTTGGCAAGATACTGAATCCCTAAGTGGCCCCTCATAAATGTTGAGTGTACTAAAAATGTAAGTTGCTTTGGACAAAAGCGTCAGCTAAATGACATGTAATGTCAAAATCCATAAATATAAAATAATAGCTCCAGAAAGAAAAACTATTGTTTTATTTCCTGCGCTGAAGGAGAACAGCGGTGCTGCTCTAAAAATAAGGAACAAATTCATATGTTCACATAAATCAATTATGTATCTCTCAATTGAACTGCAGACACATAGACTGTGATTACAGCGGGACTGCTTGGCATGTCATGTTGGGGTTGTTCTTTGGGATGTCTACCCTCATCAAATGCTGCTAGAGACTTTGATTATTGATGATGTTCTCCTACACGTGGCATCTATTGCACTTCTGTCCGTCCTGGGAGAGGGATCCCTCACATGTGGCTCTCTCTGAGGTTTCTACGTATTTTTACCCTGTTAAAAGGGTTTTTAGTAGGGATGCACCGATATGGAAATTCTTGGCCGATACCGATATTTAAAATAAAAATCTGGCCGATAGCCGATACCGATAATTGTTTATTTTCTTTTTGTTGTTATTCATTCACCCTTTTGTGCCAGAAAAATAATTAAATCATTATTTAAAAAGCACAATTTAAAAAATGTTCAGCCCTTCATCACTCTTATCTTTTAATGAGCACAAATTGAATCAGATTTATGAAACACTCTTTGATTTAACTAAACTTTATTTAACAGAGACATATTATGCCCATTTTACCGCAAGTTGAAATGGTTCCTTGGGATCTTAATGAAATGACTAACATATTTTGGTCAAAATACCACAAGGATAATTTAAAACAGCACCTTTTTACCCTGTCTAAAACAGCCCTGTTAAAGTATCATTATAGAGAACGCTCTTCTCATTGATTTACGGTAGCAGTATTGCCCGTTTAGCTTGGATTGGCTTCTGTGTGTATGACGTATGTCAGGCCTATTCAACTAGCGGCCCCAGGGCCGGATGCGGCCCGTTTGAATTTGACTATGGCCCACAAGACTACCTGCAAATCAGTGTAGCTTGGTAAAAAAAAAAAAAAAAATAACGGACACGCCTCTTACTTTGAGACATCTAACCCAGAGCCATTGAGTTCCACTGTTGCCTCAACCGAACCTGTATGGTTACGTCCATAGACTGTGTTACGTCTTAATGTTACGCACCTGTATTGGTTGCCGCAACCCACTACTCACTATGGCTCTGGTCTGGCTGCCCACTGAAACACATCCGCTAGTTAACGCTACCAAGAAGCTGCGAAATGTCTCTCTCAAAGCCGAAGCGGCGTAAAGTTGACGGTGAAAACCGCCAATTCCAAAGTGAATGGACAGAAAAGTATTTATTTACTTTGCCCACCGTAATGGGCAAGAAGCCAATGTGTTTATTGTGCAGCGAATCCATTGCTGTGATGAAAGAATACAATGTGAAGAGGCACTACAACTCGAGTCATGGCTCATTTTCGAATAGTTTTCCCGAGGGCTTGGATGAACGGAGGAGGAAAGTAAACGGACTGTTAGCATCTTTTCAACGAGGTCAGTGTGCCCTTAGTCGCTTTTGCACGGAACAAGAGAGAGCCATAATAGCATCTCTACGCGTAGCCTGGACACTAACCAGGCAGAAGAGGCCCTTTACCGAGTCGGAGACTGTTAAAGACTGCATGCTTGCCGTTATTGATGAGATGGTTGTTGACGAAAAAGTGAAGGAAAGCGTCACTTCAGCCATTAAAAAAGTGCCTCTCTCGGACACATCAACTCTCCGGCGCCTGGAGCTACTGGCAACAGATGTCGCGGGGAAGCTTATGGAAAACCTTCGCAAAGCGGAGTTCATGTCTATCGGTGTGGATGAATCGACTGACTGTACCGACGTGGCCCAGCTGTGCATGTATGTGAGGTTTGTGTATGTGAGGAGTGCGCTTTCGGGAGGAGCTAGTGGGGCTCGTTCCGCTGGAGGGACACACTACAGGTGAAGTGATCTTCCAAAAGATTTTCAAGTTTTTTAATGAGCATGAACTGGATTTACAAAAAGTCTGCTTGTTGGTTACGGATGGAGCTCCGGCTATGACCGGTAGAGTGAAAGGGCTGGTGGCCAGGTTGGCAGCCGTGGCCCTGCATATGCAGTTTTTACACTGCATCATTCATCAAGCGGTACTGTGCGCAAAGCTCAGCGGCGATCTGAAAAACACCATGGACACTGTTATGAACACTGTGAATTTCATCCGCTCAACCTCCAGCCTTCAACATCGCCTCTTCCGTATGTTGCTTGCTGACGCATCTGCAGAGCACACTGACTTGCTGGTTCAGTGATGTCAGGTGGCTCAGCAAAGGAAAGGTTTTGGCTCGTTTCTGTGAACTCCGCCAGGAGATTTTGTCTTTCCTTCGCACGTGTAAACACAAACGGGCAGCACACTTCTTGGAGCGCATGTTGGATGATACGTTTATGGCAGAAGTCCACTTTCTGTGTGACATTTTTGGACACTTGAACACTCTGAATCTTGAAGTTCAGGGGCGGGAAAAGTCTGTAGCTGATTTGGTTGAGAGGCTGTGCGCCTTCAAAACAAAGTTAACGATTTTCACCACAGACCTAATGTCTGAAAGGTTGCTGCACTTCTCACAACTCCGTGCATTCATGAATGCAGCTCCTGAGGCACACATAACTCCAGTCATGACAAACTTTATGGGAAAACTGACTGATAACTTCACTGAGAGATTCCAGGGTTTCAGTATTCCTATTGAGGTACTGCAGTTTGCTCGTGACCCATTCTCCATCAAACCTGAGGCAGACTTCTGTGTAAAAGCAAAAGAGGTAATGTCTTGCATTGATGAGAGCATCCTTCAGATGGAAATGGTTGATGTCCAGTCCTCATTTGCTTTAAAGCAGCACTGGCTGTCTGAGGGTACAGTGAACTTTTGGTGTAACCATGTTAGCTAATACCAGTACCCCACTGTGACAGTTTAGACCACTGTCCCTGTTTGGCTGCCTGTCGGTGGCGCGCATTGATGGATGGTGTGAGCGGCAAGGCCCTCAAGCATACATTCTCTTTGTTCAAACACTCACAAACAATCTTACCCGCTCACCACGGCTCTGTACTGCAGACTAAAAGAGTCAGGGTGGGGCTGAGGGCTTTAAATATGGTGTCAGGAAATACCTGCTGCAACTGATTGGACTGATTGGCCATGTTTGGGCCAAACCATTTTCCCTTGTGTCAAAGGGGGACACTGGACATTGACATTGGACATTAATGAGTGACAATTTTAAATGTACTAGTGAAAATCACTAATCTGCTAAATGAAAGTAACATTAACATGCATGCTGTATTTTTTGATGAGTGTATTCATGGTTGGTTGGCAAAATGCTCAGTATTATAATCCCCCTGTTGATTGGGCCTGTCTAGTGGGAGGGGCCATGGGGTATATAAGGGGTGAGCTGCTGTCCTTCTGACAGTCTGCTGCATGCTGTTGCCGGAGGAGGTTGTCGGTGTTGTGCAGGGTGCTCAGCTCTCCACGGAATATCTACTGAGATGTTTGGGTTTTGGCCTCCTATGTATGTTGTGCACTTATTTTGACACTTTGGGAGAATAAATGTTGTTATAAACCAATTTGCAACTGTGTGCCTTGCCATCTTTGGGTTTGAAAGTCCAGTCTTTTTAAGGTTACATTACCTTCACCCGAGGCAGGGTGTGACACCCACAATCAGGAAAGTGGCGCTGCTAATACTAACAATGTTTGGATCCACCTACACGTGTGAGTCTAGCTTTTCTCACATGAATGCAATTAAAACAAGGGCACGTTGCTCCATGACCAATGCAAAGCTACAAGAGTGTCTCAGGGTTGCCCTTACTACTTATGAGCCAAACTATGTTGAAATTGCCAAATCAAGGCAGTGTAATTTCTCTCACTGAGTTAAACAGGCTCGAAACATCAGAGTTCTGATAAGATAAGCTAGTTGTGTATTATTAAAATACTCTGAGCCATGTGATGCTATCAAACTGTAAATGCACAGACTACAAATCTATGTTATGGTTCAAGAGGCTCCATTTTGGTTTGACTGGAGTTTTAGTTCTTACCTTTAACAAATATGGACATGAACCTGCTATACGCACCTTATTTTTGGCTTGTTTATGAGTCTGCCCATTTTTTGTTAATATGGTGGATCCTATTTTACCAGATTCATCTGGATGTTTGTGTTCATGGATATGAACCTGCAAAGCACCTTATTTCTGCTTGGAAATGTTGTTGAAGACTTATTTACTATTATTGTGATGGATACTGTTTCAAGATGTTCAGTTCAGATTATGCATTTTGGGATATGAACCTGCTGTAACTACCTAATTTCTGCTTGGAATTGTTATTGTTTCCTCAACAGGCTCATTTATTGTAAAGGTGATATCTGAATACTATTATACTATTTTCAAATTGTTTTCTACATTTGTGGATATGGACATGTCATAAAAACACTCTTTTGTGTAACTTTTGCACCTCTGTATCAAAGCTTGATAGCCTTCCTGTGTTTTGGAATAGAATGACAGTCTGTTACTGACTATAAAGTGAAAGAAAAGAGATAAGTGTGTGACTGTTTACCTGTGGAAATATATATTACTGTTTTTCATTTTTAGCCATTAATTGATACATTTTCTGTGCGGCCCTCACACGCACCGTGATTTTCTGATCTGGCCCACTTGCTACTGAAGTTGAATAGCCCTGACGTATGTTGTCAATTCCCTAGTCACCTGTGCATGAGACAGATGAATAGAGCCGGTGCACATGAGAATAAAGTACTTAAACAGATGCTACGCTCATACTTTTTACGCCAAGTTACACTGCGTGAGTCAAGATAACTTAACAAGCCCTCCTCAGTTTTACCTGTTTTGAGTGTCGGGCAGAAATCACATCGCGTCAACACCCACCGTGGCCCTTCGTGATGCTTGTTTTAATTAAACAGTCGGATTCCCCTGGTCCGCACCAGTTCTCAGTCAGCTGCTAGGCACCAGCCGAGGCGCACCGCAGGGTGCCCCCCCCGCGCGAACGGAGGGTTCCCCCAGCGGTCGCCGTAGCTGAGGTGATCCGCGGGAAGGGCCCGACACGTGTCCAGAGTGGCCGCCGCTGACCGCGTACCCAGTCCCCTCCAACGGCCCGCCTTCCGTGCCGGCGATGGACACCGCCCCGCGGTCCAAGAGAAAGAAAGCCCCCGCACCAGTGACGCCGTGAGGTGCCACCGGATGAGGACCTCCCGGTGCCGCACACTGAGCCTCCGGTGGCGCGGAGAGGAGGGCAACGGAGGGACTGCTCCCCCAGCTGCGGCACGTGCCCAGTGGTTTTACCACAAATATGAACATCGGCCAATGATATCGGTGAAAGTCAAGTTTATTACCGATAAGCCGATATCAGTAAACGAGGCAAATATCGGCCGCTACCGATATTCGGCCGATAAATCGGTGCATCCCTAGTTTTTAGTAGTTTTTCCTTACTCTTGCTGAGGGTTAAGGACAGAGGCTGTCACACCCTGTTAAAGCCCTATGAGATGAATTGTAATTTGTGAATATGGGCTATACAAATTAAATTTGATTGATTGATTGATGAAGTAGCACAGACTGAAATACCAATACTTTATGAACTCTGTTGTAAATGTCAGATTTTCTATGATTTGTAAGATAAGGTGAGACAAGGGCCCTGTTCAGACCTGGTATTAAAAGATCTGATCACAAGTGGTTAATGCTAAGTACATGTATTTACACCTGGCATTTCAATAGGTACTGAATGTGCAATTGAATGTGACCACTTGTGATTGGAACTCACCTCCCCCGCTCATGAAGACCAAAATTATGTTGTTTTACCCATCTGAGTTTACAGATATTTCTGTTGTTAATGTGTTTGTGTGTGGGTGTGTCGGTGTGTGTCTGTGCATTTGCATGATCGGAATGGAGCAAGAGTGCGCGAAGAGCCAGGAGGAGCGGAACGAATGAATGAATCTCCTATGAAGAAAATGTTTACACAATTGATAAAAAAAATCCTTATGTGTTGGTCAGTAATATTGTGGTGTATGGTGTACACATACAAATAAAGGTAAGGGAATTGAGAATTTTTTTAATAATTTTGATTTATTATGAAACTGTACCCACTATACATATCCATTTGCTAACATCTTGAATACTACTACTAATAATAAAAATCCTCTATAAATCTATCTGCAGAATAACTGATGGTCAAACTTAGCTGATGGTACTAAAAGGCATTTCCTCTAGTTGTCTGCATGTCTGCACTGTTGAATTCCCACCCACTATCTTGACAGTAAACGATTATACCTTCAAAACACACAATTTAAATTTTGTCAATGTAAATTAAAATTCAGATGACTGGCCTTGAAGAAAAGAATTTGAAGTCAAATTAGATTTGTCTGCTGTCAGAACACAGTGTTCCGGTGTCTGATGGGACACAAAGCCATTTCCCCCATGACGGGTGCCGTGGGCATGCATTTGAAAGTGCCTTAATAGACTATTAATCACACTACAACGGTTCAGGAAAGTTCAGTCACTGTCCATGAAGGTAACATTTTCTTAAAAAAAATAAAAACTTAACCAAGATAAAGTTTAGTTCCGATAAAATAATGTCTTTGTGCCATCCTCTGGAGGCATAAAGCACAGAGCTGGTGTTTTTTCTTCAAATGTCACACCAGGTGAAATGTTCTCTGAAGGCAGCAGTGATTCATTGAAGATGTTTATGTTTCTTTATTCAGAGATTCAACCATCTTTTCTTAGATGTATGGCATATATCAGGGGTGGGCAATTAATTTTCCCGAGGGGCCACATAAGAAACATGGACAGTTGTGGAGGGCCGGACCAATTAGCTGAACTCAATTCAACTCATATTAATTTGATAAGCTTCTACAGGTAAGAGTAAATGTTATGGTTAGGCAATGAAAAAGTGAGGCAGGCAATGTAATAACGCCAACAATATATCACACTTTAATCAACATTTACAAGAACAGTTGTGAACAAAATATGATTTTTTTTTTGCAGTATTCCAAAGATCAGCTTTAAATTAACTGTCCCCAAAGTGCTATTACTATTTACATATAGTATAATAACCTCATTTGCTGGTTGTTGTTTTTTTTTCCTGTTAAGTGAGAGAAATCTAGTCTGTTTTGGGCATGAACAAGTGCACTGAAGTCAGGTTGAATATCTGAGGTGGATATGCGAAGGACAGCTGACAGGTGATCATCAGTGAGAGAGGATCTGTATCTGGATTTGTTAAACTTCATCACAGAAAATGTTTGTTCATATATGTCAGTAGATCCAAAGCGAACCAACATCTTCTGAGCATGCCTCCTCACGTATGGAAAGTTCTCCTCTTTAAGAGAAGAATAAAACTCCAGCAGTGATGCTGACTGAAAGTGCTCTGCCAGCAGTGTACCTGCGGAGGTGATCCACTGATGGTGGGGCTTCTTTCAGTGTTGGCGTGTGTCTGAGAAGGTTACCCTCCAGCTGGCTTGAAAGAAACTGCAACTTTCTCATGAAAGTCTCACCAGGCTGTACATGTCATGTGCAAATAGGCCCTTGCCTTGCAGTTTGGTATTTGGCTCATTCATTAATGCAGTGACATCAACAGCAAATGCAAGATCTTCCATCCAGTCTGCATCTGAGAGCTCTGGGCTATCCTTGCCTTTCTTTTCCCCAAACTCTTGAATCTCTGCTCTCAGGTCCCATACTGTTTTAAGCACTTTGTCCAGACTGAGCCATCTGACAGCTGTGTGGTAGCCTATGTCCCCATGTTCAGTCTCATGCTCCTCCAAAAGTGCAACAAAAGTGCAACAACTGTGATTCAGCTCTTGCCCTGATAAAGTTAACTAATTTAGTTACAACATCAGTAACATGATTCATTTTTAGCACTGACTTACACAACACCTCCTGATGTATAATACACAGGGTTCATACACATTTTGACCAATTGATTTCCATGACTTTTAATAACTTTAAACCAACTTTCCATGACCAAACATTTTGTGATCTCAGTGTATATACATGCAAAAGAGAATACATTTTGTATTTAAGCTAACAATGAGAATTTCAAAGCATACAGTATACCTTGAATTACACAAATGAATGAGACAATAGTTTGATTGACGTCTGTTGTAACCCATGGCATGTACTTTTCCATTTGTAGCCAAGCATGGTTATATCTACACTTCCCTGGCATAATGCATTATCTCGCCTGCTTCCCCACCAAACATTTCAATTAGTATGAGATAGTATGCCTGTTTATATTTAAAGCGCATTTCTTTTATAAGCATTTGAATTAATTAAAACTCAGCGTAAATGAACGATATGACAATATGAATAAAACAAATTTCCATGACTTCTCCAAAACTTTTGGGATTACATTTTTTTCAAGCACTTTTCCAGGACTGGAAATAAACATTTAACAATTCCATGACTTTTCCAGGTTTTTCATGACCGTGGGGGTTAATTTCCCTCACTTTATCTTGCATCCGTTTCAAAAGTCCGACATTTTCCCTGTCAGATTTGAACAGCCATCGGTTGTAACACCTGCCAGTTTGTCTCATTTGAGTCCCAGCTTGTCCCAGCATGCAGTTACCTCCGTGAACAAATCACTCCCAGTCATCTTCCCTTTTATTGACCGCATTGCTGCCAGCTCCTCAGTAAAGTCAAAGTCTTTCGTCATCCAACGTACAAAGATGAGTACCTGGGCTGTGTCGCGAACATCACAGCCCTCATCCAGAGCCAAGGAGAAAAAGTAAAATCGACCACTTTCTTTAGAAGCTGAAGCTCGAGATTTCCCGCGATGTCCTCGATCCTTCTCGTTACGGTTTGTCCGTTAAAGTCTCTCCGTGCTTTGTCTCGTAGTGGCGATTCAAATTGTTATCCTTAAAAACAGCGATCTTTTCTCCACAAACTAAACACACGGCTTTCCCTTTGACTTCGGTAAATAAATACTTAGCAGTCCATGTCTCGTTAAAAACTCTATCTTTCTTGTCTTAACGTGGGCTGACATTTTTGCGGACCAATAGCTAACTCACATCTCTTCTTAACTCCGTTCGCCATCACATCATTCGCTCGCGGGCATTCAGGATGTACGTCAGGTAAATGTTAAAAAAAGGAGCCTTCAAAATAAAATAAATGTTGTTGTATTCTTTGCATGATCTTCACTTATTTACGTGTGATTCCTAATATTCCGTTGACCTCACGCGGGCCGGTCACAGACAGCCAACGGGCCGGATGCGGCCCGGGGGCCGTACAATGCCCAGGTCTGGTATATATCATCCTTCTTCGATATCAGTATTCCTTTAAAGCTAGGGTAGGTAATCTTGGAAAAGCTAGGAGGAGCAGACTACACTTTGAAAAAATTCAACTGATACATCACACCTCCTCCCATTTGCCTACTCGTCAAAGCTACGCCCTGAAACACATGAAAGTGCACTGACAACTGCTAGAACCCGACTTTTCCAGGACTTCTGGATATCGCCTTTGCATCGGCATTGTAGTATGTCTCTCCGGCAGAAGACTCTTGTCATGCGCAGTGAGACTAAGGGCAGGGTGCACGCAGGCAGGCAGGTTGATGAGTGACGGACACATACAGTAGACAATCATTTCATTCAGTCCAAATAAAATCATTGGTCAAAGGACCACAGACACCATCTTTCTCTCTTTCCCCCCGGGCTTATTTAATGATGGCTATCAGGACATGGAGAGGATTTCAAAATATAAGATAAGGAGTGTTTCAGAAACAACTTACTGACCATACCTTTAAGGTTTGATGGACCCAATCCCAGTTGACCTTAGGTAAGAGGCGAGGTACACCATGGAGAGTTCGCCAGCATATCACAGGGCTAACATACAGAGACAAACAACCATTTGCATTTTAGGGTAATTTAGAGTCTCCAATTAACCTGCAGGGGTTAGGGTTAGGGAAACTCTACACAGAAAGACCCCAGTTCGGTTATATGCCAGAACGTTCTTACAGAAAGGAAACAGTGCCACCCACTGTATCAAAGTGCCACGTATATCATATATCAACTACAATATCACTCGAGCGTATCCCTCCACCAAGGCCAAACAGTCCCCATGACTTCAATAGAAATGCTCAAAATGCCTGTTTTTTTCCAACAAGAACCATGAATTATTCCCTGGCAAATCAGTGAAGCTGTCAAAACTCACTACCTTGCAATGTTAAAGAAAGTGACGAGATTTTTCGGATATAAAAATGATAAACATAACAAAATTTGTGTAAATTACATTACATTTAGCTGACGCTTTTATCCAAAGGGACTTACAGTTTTTTAGAACAGTCAGCATTTATGAGGGGCCATTTAGGGGTTCAGTATCTTGCCAAGGACACTTAGGCAATCCTGGACTGTACCTTGAATTCCTCCAGGCCTGTTCATCACATCAAATGGGAAATAACATCACCTTTGCTTAAATAATATATTTTCCCATTAACAATCGCTCACTGAGGCTTTGGCCCAGTTTTTTAGTGGATTTAAATTGGGTTTTAATCAGCACACTCACAGATTCCGTGCCACCTTATTACATCTCGGGAAATGAAACTCAAACTCATTGACTCACAAAGTAGCAGCATGGGACGGGCCAACTTTCTCCTTTAGACAACCACGGCCTCAGTGGGAAGTACTAATATTCAACCACAATTATTTGTGAAGCAGCTGTGCACTGTAGCAGCGCACAATATTTCAGTGCACATTTAGCCCCAAGATCTGATCACGTCAAACTGAAGACATATTGGCCAACGTGTACCAACAAACTGGATATTCTCAGCACCCTATTGCTTCTAGACTGGGCTTGGAGATCATTCCACAGTTCAATGCCTTTGATCAAGTTCTGCTGATTTTAAATCAAAGCAAGTAAGTAGCGAGCACATTTGTAAACTGTGCAGTCTGTCCTGAGGGACGCCTGCAAAATAAATGTATAAAGATCAGTTTAGCCGTTTCAATACTTGAATACTTGTAATGCAGACGATGTATTAGCACATAACACATATGTACCGATAACATTTATTTACTGGTGAATAGTTGTCATAACTTTCAACTATTTTTACAACATGCTCGTGGTAACTAGAAGATTTAGACTGAAGCAAATAAGAAGAAGTTTAAAAAAAAAAATTTAACCCAAAGAAACTGAAACACTTATAGCAGGAGATGCATCTGACCATAAAAGAGATATAATGCTATTTTTCCATGTGTCTTCTAAATCTGACACACAGTCCTAAACAGAATTGTATGCATGAATAGAAGATGAAACGGAACCCATGTGTCTCCCTTTATAGCTGTGCTGCACCGGTCCCAGCTGAGTGGGAGGAGACCCTGTGGTGAACCCAGCACATGCAGTTGTCTGCGCAGATCGTTGGAAAAAAGCTTCATGAAAACTAAATTAGACATGGCCATTTCTTGATTTGCCTATATGTCAGATCATATTTAGAATTAGATTGGTCGATGCTTTCGTTGATTAAATTTAGTTTTTATTTGCTAATCCTATTAGTACTACAGTTGAAATGATAGGAATATTTTTCTGGAGCCTCAGTAGTAAAATGCTATGATATGTAATTTGAGGCAGCATTCTTTCCAACTTGTTACTGAATACTTTGGGAGATTTTAGAAGTGAGTGTAATCTACAAGCTGTATGAAAAACTGTAATAAATCATTTTACAAGTGATCTTGGATGTAGAAAAGAGTAGTAGCCCTGAAATTAGATTCCACACATTGAATACGTCCTCTGGCATATTTAGGTAACACAAAACATGATGAAATAGGTTCTTTCTCTTAAAGCAATGTGAAAAGAACAATCTACAAGTTTAATCTGCATCATAAATCTGTCTGTCACTCCTGAAGCTCTTGTCTGGACAAAATGTGACCCTGATTGTTATCATGCAAAGCAGTTGTGAAATATGATATTGTAAATGCACAGTGAGGGAGTCTGCCTACATTTGCGTTGAAAGTAGGGATAGAGTGCACAGCTCCAAAGTCGAAAAACCCAAATGTCATGGTCAGATGTAAAATGTATTCCTCAGGTCCCAAGTTAGAAAGCACGTAAGACTCATTGTGAATACAACCAGCGTTCGGGAGTTTCTTCAGTCTCGTTTCAGGGATGAGATACGATTTCCAGTAGCTGGTTAGTACAAAGATTCACATATGACTTGACGAGTCGGATGCAGCTGAGTGGCAGCAGTGTGTAAATTCATAATTCAGTGAAGCACCGCTTAACATCTTTGTCTCTCAGATTTCAGAAAGCACGAGTGTCTTCCAGTCAGAAAATTGGTGGAGTTCTCTCTGAATTTGCCGCAAGCACGCAAGACACGCAAGAGCCCCTTGCGGGCCCCCTCTTGCGGCTTGCGTGCATCCGCCAATTTTTCTAACTATACGACAAAGCTCCGCAAGCCTAACGCAGCCCGCAAGGCTGTGATTGGTCTGCTTACTACGTCCTTTCTGGAGTCGCATTCCTGGTTTCATGCCCCATAATACCGGCAGAAACCGCGGATTTGTCCGCCAGAAAAAGGCTACGAGGAGCCGCAGTGACGTAAATAAACAGTCGACGAAGAAGAAAGAAGGCGTCTCAAAGGACGTCTTCGACAAAACACGCTACTCCGCCAAGTATTCTAGCGGGGAATTGCTTTGTAACACGCGCAACCCTTGGGGAACCATAAACCAGAAGGAGTCCGTCGATGCAACTGCGTGGCCAGCCACGGTTGCAGTCGCAGTACTATAATTCGGCCTTTAGTCTCTTTGGATGCCACCAGCAGCTTATGTTCAAACTCTGAAATCGAACACATGTTATTTCTGCTGCATCGATTTATGGTTAGATAAGAGGGTCAAAAGTTGCTAACTATTATGATTTTCAGCGTGCTGAGGCTGCGAAAACTGAAGTTGAAAATCCATATTCCACAAATATTTGAAATAGTTTTTATGGATTAAAGTAAAGACAATTGCTTATATTACATCTGCCAAGGAGGTTGTGTTTTAATCTGCATTTGTTTGTTGGTTAGCAGGTTTCCAAAAAAGGACTCAACCAATTTCTGTGAGGGTATGTGGAGGGATGGGCCACGACCCAATGACTAACCATTACAAATTAATTTTTTTCTGCTTGGTTTCTCAAAAAAATTATAAATGGATCTTGATGAAAAAAATAATCTAAAAGGTTTAGGGACTGATATAAGAGTGTGTGGGTTAGGGCTTGGTGCAGATACAAATAAAGATCTGGATCTAGTGAATTTAAATGTGGTTTCATTAGGGAACTGTTTGGCCGTGACGGAGGTATATTCTTTTATGTAATGTTACTTCCCCTTTTTTTGACTCATACTTGCATTTTGCTTAGTTTTAAGTGTAGACCATTTTAAACCACTACTAATTATAATTTTTAGAAAGTTTTACATTTATACCGAGCCTCCAATGGAGGCAATTCATGCTGTGATGCTAATCTTTCTCTGTTGGCCGAAATGCACAATAGATCAGTGATAGGTTTGACTCCAGTTGGGAATACCTATTTTATTTATCCTTTAAAGTTTTTTTTTGATGCAAAATACAGCTAACAGTAGTCCCCAAGGAAACTCAAAGGTTTCTGCTCCCTGCTCCACTCTCACAGAGATCATGTCACGTTGAATCAAGGTTTTAGTTTAAGGCTTCTAATAATATATGATCATATGTCTGAATGGGTTAAAGTTTATTGAGCATGTTGCTTTAAAAAACTACACGGGCCGGGACGCTTCATCAATAGATCCGGCTTCCTCACATGCACCTCGCAGACTTACTAGTTACGCTTGAGGGCACTTACATCCTTGGTGGCACCTGGGGGATTCCGTTGCACACTTGACATGCACTCCCATCTGAGACGGCTAGTGTCACACATTGGCCTGAGGGTTATTGCAGGCCAGGGGAGCAAGGGAGTCGGCTTCTCTCCCTCGCCTCCCCGGGGACTGAAGCACATAAGCATTGTGAGCGTGAACTGACTGGGTTTGTCACGCGCTCCCCCAACCCCAAAATAGCACATACACTCCTCCCCTCATCTCCCCTGTGCCATAGTGCACAACCTCTGCATCAGCTCTTCTGTCACTGTCTGAAGTACAGCTTCAAGTGCATTGTGAAACTAAAATCTAAAAAGACAGCTGAGGGAAAGCAATATGTGCAGTGCAGATGAATTAACGTTTTATGCTCTGCTGCGCCCGGCAGTTCATTTGTGTTATTATGGATATCATGAGTATCAATTTTATGAAATGCAGTGATTCCTAATTACTGACAGAAAAAATCGAAGACTAAGTGGAAATGTTAGTATATAGTAAGAATATTCTATTAATTGTGATCTTCGATCCAGGTGGTGGCTGGTACTTCAATGTGAGGTGGAAAATGCTAGTTAGATCCAAAAATAATGTGTTGGGTGTATGTTAGGCACGTCACGCAACATAGGGTTTATTTTTCACTGTCTTCTTTCTTCTTATTAATACTTACAACCAGCAAAATGAAACATGAGTTAGCTGATCAATATGTCAATTCTGTGCTCGCAGGATGTGGAGCATGAAAAACAAATGATTGAGAGGAGAGAGACCATATTGAAGACCGGTGTGTTTACATGCCTACCCCAGGATGTCAGCATTATTGAAAAGTCTGTGCGGTCAGGAAGCATTTTGTGCTCCAGTTAAGCAGTGATGGATCAGACAGGGACAGTGAGGGGCTTTGAAAATGTTTGGAAAACTTTGAAAAAGGGGGAAAAGATCAAAATGGCTGAACTGAATTTGCTCGCTTGGTGAAAAGTTGAACCAGAGTAACCACTCCAACTTAATCACTCTGGAAAGTGATGTATGGCAGGGGGCCAGAGGAATAAGGACCAAACCAAACTGAAATGCAAAACCACTATGTGGTGTTTGTACTTGATTGTTTTAGTTTAGTTTTTTTTAGACGGCTGGTTTGAAATACACGGCTGGCATGTATTAAACCACCCGCAAGAAAATCCCTCGTTTTGATCCATAAATAGACACTATGTAAAATGAATGCAAGAGCTCAAGTATCTCATTGATTTTCCTGAGGAAGCCTCAAACCAAGTTCAACACGGAACAAATAGCATGCTGCTCTACTTTAGTTCTTCTTCTCCTGGTAGTAGATATCAAAGAGATATCACAGGGAAAGACATGAAGTCAAGATGAAATAACTTTTTATCCTGAAAAGGCTAACATCACCCAAAATAGCCTCAACAGAAAAGCCATGTATTCTTCGACAAGAAGCCCAATGGTAACATGTTTCTGTAAGTATTTAATGAGTAAGGTATTTAGTGTATGATATACAGTATATGTGCAAATGCATTTACAGCTGTACTGTTTTTGTGCATTTTCCACTTTCTCAGAGCATCTGTGACTATTTACAATGAACGTCATCTGACAGTATGAATATGTATGACTTCAGGATCATTTGATAAATGACGATAGGACATAGCAATGCAGCTGCAGTTACAACTCTTCTTAATTCTTCACCAATTACACTTCACCTAAACATGACTGGGCCTTTGATGTAATCTGAAACAAAGAAAATTAATGACGTGATTTGCATGAGGTGATTAAAGGCAGAGTCACCTGAGGGTTTTATCCTGTGGCTGGGTTAGACTAGAGTCACACTGAGCATCACGAACTCTCAATAAATGGGCTTCCCGTATGTGATCCAAACCCATCTGTATTCCCCTGGTCACAGAGACCATGCTGATACAGATGAAGGTACTGAGAGTGAAACGGGTGGATTGCAAGATGAAAAGAATTAGCAATTAACTTTACTGTTTGAATTTTATATATTTGTTGGATTTATGTTGCACCTAAGATTCAATTTAACGATAATGAAGTGAGATTAATAAGAGCAGCACCTATCTTCAAATTCCTACCATTATTTTTAAGGAGCTTAATATTACTTTGCAACCCCTCTCATGTAGATTACTTCAGGTATTTAATCTATACAATTTGGTTGAATTATGTAACTACATCAATCACCATGCTCTGTTTTAAACAGCACATGCGCATTTGTAATTTTTGTTTTGCTTTGTTCGCTGAATTTTAGTTTTTAAAGCAACAATAGCCATTTTTTTCTCAATAGCATGAACATGTCAGGCAAGGGCTGGGTTTGTGTACAGTAGTTAGGACATGTTTCAGCTAAGGAAATGACATCTTTGTCAACAGCACATCCACACCAGCATCGGCCCTTATCACCTTGTCTTTTTCATCATGAGATATTTCTATTCTGTCTGTGTCTGTCGCATGTTAGAAGTGTAATCCAGAAGCCGACTTGCTCGCTGTGAATTTTCCTGCTTTCTTCTCACATAGTCTCATTCAAAATATTTTCATACATTTTACCAGATGGATGGACGGGACAAGTTCAGAAAAATGACCAGAATAACTGACTTGGACATTTGCATTCTCACGTACAGTCCCTTCGGAAACTTCTGGGAAAATGTCCAGTGTTCAGTGCATGTCTGAAAGTAGCTTATGTTACGTTTTCTGAATAACAGTAGAGGCACCATTCTTCCTGTTAAAAGTCAGTAAACCATCAAAATGAGATAAAGTTGTTGCATAGTGTTGTTTTAATTTCAAATCAATGAAAGCCATTCTAAGTAGAAAACAATTTAAAGTATTAAAGGCAAGGTTTCTTGCCTGAAGGTTGTGAGTATTAATGCCTGAATAAAGAAGCTATTTACAGGTGTTTCAGTGTAACTGCCATAACAAAAAAAAGGCTTGGTCAAAATTCATAATGATGGTTCTTTGTACATATCCTTTATTGGGTGTACTTGGGGAAGGATTTTGATTATATACCCACTGGTGAGATATTACGGAATCTATTAGTGCTTCGGAAAACCGTTAGATAGAAGAAAGAAAGAAATATGAACAGAGTCCCAAAATACTTTGGACAAAACACCACTTAACCTGAGGGTAATGAGAGGGAGTGTGTGGTGCCATAAAGGAAATCAGATCATCATGATTAAGGGAATGTAGAAAAATTATCATAGATCTCTTGCACATGAGTATTTACTTATAGAAGATAACTTGTTTAGACTAAATGTCCCCCTCAGTCCCTCAAATTGTTTATATTTTAATTAATTTAGTATGAAATAAAGTGTGAATGAAAAGAAGCGGAGGGATGATGCGTCCATGGGAAATGAGTCCTAGATATGATATTACATGGCAGGCAAACAAGAGATGATGGAGATGTACTAATTAACTTCCTCAATCTGCAATTCGTGTCACTTGTCACTCAGGGGGGAATGTGAATGGCTCTTCTCTTACTCTTCTCCCTCATTTTCATTCTCACTCAGCTTGAGGGCAGAGACTTTCCTTTCAAGCATTCCTCACTCAGGTCTAACTTTGGAGTAATTAAATGGGTTTTCTGGAAGTTTGACAGACAGTTCTCACAATTCAAACCCCGCAGCATGGAGCAAAGCCAGACAGTGACTCAGTTGCTCCTCTCTGCTAAACATTTATGTTTTTATGTAATATTTGTTCTCAAGTCTGTGGCAGAAATTCAGTTTAAAGCTCTATGACTATCCACGTGAACTCTTTTCTCCAGCTCATCCTTTCTCTCTGTCTTTGGCTGATATATGCGTGATGCTGTTGGCCCTGTGGGCTTTTATCTGAATGGATATTCAGCCCTGTAAGTGGTGCAATCTCAGAGAGAACTAGGAATGACTCTGTGAATTATGCTGTTGACCTTCCGTATATAACTTCTCCTCTCGACTGCATGAACTCTAAAAGAAGAGGGCAAGGAACCTTGTTGAGTACAAGCACTTAATATTGATTTCCAAAAAGTTCACCTATTCTTTTATTACAGGGGAGTTTTCAGCAGGAGAGAGTTGGGTCGGTGTCTTGTCATTTGAGTTTATTAGTCTTTCCGGCACATTGTCACAGTCGACGTGTCTCTGATAGATTTCCTCACAGAAAGTTCTACACAGTCGTCTAAATTAAGAAAATGTCAGACTTTCTGAGCGGGGATGAGAGGGACTAATGAGAGAAGACAATTTAACTCTGCCTTAGCCACATTATTTTTAGGTCTGTCATGATGTGCCGATACCTGACAAGCATATCAGTAAAAGTCATTTTTCACTGACTTCTGGGGATAGACTTAAATCAACAATAAAGATCCATTACTTTCAGGTACATGAAGTAAACTACGCATTCTGAGCATTGAAAAACATAAATGCTCTTCAATGAAATTGTTGTATACATAGTAGATTTTTCACTTTAGCATTTGATTGAATCATTCTTGTCTTAATTCCTCCCTGTGGAAATATTTCAGAAATGTACACGATTTCAAATTAATATTAAGCGCAGTGGATAAATGTTTTAAGCATCTTATGTGCTGATGAGAAAATACATGGTTTGTTGATTTAGTGAAATGTAGACATCAGCTGTCAGTTGGAGGGGTGCGGCCCCTTCTCTTTATTTTTGGAGTTGGTCTAAGGCAAAAACACATTCAGTCAATCTGTTTCTTAAAGTATATGCCCCATTTTCTCCCTCAAGTTGAGTAACTGCCTGGACAACACAAGCCATTATATTACTAAGGCATGAATGGGTCGTGTTCCAGATGGGGAATACTATTGGACAGCTGAGCACAGAATCTCTCTGCCTCGACGAGTCATAATGCATCAAAGCCATTAAAATAATTTAAGTCGCTCGTCAGCCAAGGTAACATCAGTCTGCTGTGTTTACCGTTGGGAAAACAGACAGAAGCCCTGTGGTGAATGCCAAACAATTTCAGCCCACTGCAAAATATCATTTTTTATCACTAATAATTTTCGCCACAGTTACATACCACCATCTATCACCCAAAAAAGACCCAACAGAGAAAACACAGAGTCTAAGAAAGTGTGGCACTACTGCCCAATCACAATGTGCAATGCTATCCCATAATTCCTCATCCTATCCCATTTCTCATTGCTAAGACAGATAATGTTACAGTAAGTCTTTGGCCTGGTATTGTATACACCACAAAGAAAAAAACGTAATTACTCAGTAATATATCAATAACACAATGCTTGAATTAAAAAGAAGAGTAAATCAAAATCGCCTGTTTCAAAACGTACCCGTTAGAGTAGAGATATAACTGTACATGTATACCATGTGTATCATGGCTATGTTTAATATAATTCTGCACTACTCAATTTAAATGAGTGAAGCAAATAAATGGGCATTACATTGCAGCGTGGGCTACAATTTAAAACCCCACTGAGCCTGTGTGAAAACTAACCAAGCCTGATCCCAACACAACAGATACTCTGTTTCTTGTACCCCGAAAAAGGACCCAAGCCCCATGTTTTCCCCGATTACAGTCAATTGCAGTGTGAATAATAACCCAACTCATGTGACTGAACCCAACCCTAGCCATTCATAATTCTTGTCTTAATTTTTCCCATTGGGTTCCAGCAGATCCAGATGGGCTCAGGTCGGGTATTTACACTGTAATGGACATGCAGCAGGAACAAGCAGTGACGCTCGTGAGCAAACATTCTGTAATCCCTAGAGGGCAATCAGATCAGGATCGGGACCAAGAGACTGACGAGGCATCCGATCTGACATGTGGTCCCACAGCATTGTTTCAATGTGGTCACTCACAATGCGTGGGAATCAAGTGAGCTTGTTAGACACATCAACACGACTGTCCTTCCACAAAGACCCTATTGCTGGATTTGCCTCCTTGTAATGTTCTTCTCTTCCTAAAAACTAAACTCAAGCTGAAGGGTTGTCTTTCTGATGCAATGGGGGAGATCCAGCATATTCCACAGATGGTGCCTGCAGTGGTTTCATAACAGGACTTCCAGGGAGCATGCCAAGTGTGGAGTGAGCACAGAGGGCAGTCTATTGCTGCCAGTGGCGGGTAGAGTAAACAAAACAGTACTCAAATAAAAAGTATTACTTTCTAACTAAGTAGCAATGAAAGTGCTTAAGAGTATCTCATAAAAAACTACTCAAGTAGTGAGTAACTTCATTAGAATGTATTGCGTTCAAACAGGATATTGAGAGGTAATAAAAATGTAAAGTGCATTGATTGTAATTAATAAAGTGACATTCAGAACTCAGCAAATCCCAAAATACATGTTGTTAAGCATTGTTTGCTTTCAAGAAAAAACCTTCACTGAATCCTCATAAGACAGACTTAGATGCATTGTATGTGCACATGCATTCAGTTTCCAATACAAACCTCGTTAACGCAAGATATGAACAGTCAAAAATAAAAATAATATTCCATTCAATTACACAAAAAAATGATATGCCATATAATAAACATCTTCCAAAGTAGGTCGTAAGATAAATAGGTGAAGTGTGCTAATATGGACAAATAATATTGTTTCAGTACCATATACAGAACAAGATAAGAGACAATATACAAATAAAAAATACTGTCAGTCCCTGCAGGAGTGGTTTGAATGCAGTTATTAAAAAACAATGTATAAATAAAGTAAATCTTTACAATTTAAAATATGTAACCTAAATCAAAGCATGAAATATTCACTAGCCTGTCAGTAAGACATTTCGCTGCGCATTTTCCACTTCGCTGTACTTTTATTCAATGACAGACAGTGCTCATACCAGAAGCATTACATTACATTTCATTGAGCTGACGCTTTTATCCAAAGCGACCTACAATAAGTGCATTCAGTCATTAGGGTACGAAACCCAGAACAACAAGAATCAAGTAAGTACAATTTGCTTCAAGAAAGCCAAACTACAAAGTGCTATATTTATGTGCCATATAAGTAACTCTAAATATATATGGTTTTGTTTATCCAAGGTATAGTCAGAACAGATGTGTTTCTAGTCTGCGGCGGAAGATGTGTAAACTTTCTACTGTCCTGATGTCATTGGGAAGCTCATTCCACCATTTAGGAGCCAGTACAGCAAAGAGTCATGATTTTGTTGAGTGTTTAGCTCGCAGTGAGGGAGCAACAAGCCGATCGCAGATGCAGAGCGGAGTGAACGGGCTGGGGTGTAACGTTTGAGCATGTCCTGGTTGTAGACGGGGCCCGATCCGTTCACAGCATGGTACACAAGTACTAATGTTTTAAACGGATGCGGGCAGCCACTGGTAACCAGTAAAGGGAGCGGAGGAGGGGAATAGTGTGAGTGAAGTTAGGTTAAAGACCAGTCGGGAAACCTAGCCAAAACTAAAGTAGTCTTAATTTATTTCAATTCTTTAAAATGCGTTATACTTAGAGATGATTCTATTGTTTTGCCAGTACGGTCAGGCTACCTTTTATAAAAAAAAAAAAAATAATGTACAGAAGTGACAACATTGATCAACCAAATATCACATAAATTGTAAGGAGAGTTCAGAATCATCATTGGGGTAAACGTTAAATCGGGACTGCTATGCACTCGGAATGGCCTCATGACATTCAACTGCATGTCTGTAATCAAGTGGAAGTAATGAATAGTCTTTCTGAACGTTTATGAAAAGTCGAGAGTGGCAACAGAGGCTATGAGGTGAGATCCCAGCAGATATGTGACCAGGTAATTTTCTATGATAGATAACTACAAATAGCATAGGTAACAAAAAAGAAATGACCAGGCTGATTTCGAATTAAAATGATTGACTGCACCAAAAAGAAATCCACATTTTCCTACAAATAGGCAAATTATTGTACATGTACCAACATTGTTGATCAGTCTGTTACAGATTCTGTAGTGCAGAGCCGGTAAGACACTAGCTTTATCAACATCTTTAACAGCAGGGGGATGAAGAGTACAACTGTTGCAAGCGTAGTGTTAATTGCCATGAAAACCCACAGTAAATGTCAACGACTCATGCTGCCAATGAACACAGCTTTGATTGCTTTGTCTTGTTACCTCACCCAAATATCACAAGGGATATATTCACACCAAGTCAAGCTGTGTATTCCCACACTGCACTCCGTACACCTCTGGTACACCCAGTCTCACCGTGATTGGGTTATTTTCGACAATGTATAATGCAAGTGTGAATCCCACTGTTCCATCATGGCCGACCGTCGAGAAATTATCAGGAAGTGGTTCTTTCATGCATTTTTTTTATTGTTATCAGTTTTCTGAGGACAGAACAGGGAGGATGTTGGCTCCAAGTGGCTCTGCAGGATTTTCTTCTACCCTCTCCAGCTGGCTGCAACCAGAAGGATCCGACATATGAGTTTTGCCTCGGTCTACAGAGTCTGAAAATTGCCCTTTGCTGAAGGTGAGGGTGAAATTCATCCCCCAGTCTTTTAATCTCAGACGCCCTGTGAGGGGGAATTTTAATTATGACTGATAAAGCTGTGCGTGTCTATCGAACATCAGTGTCAGCATGGCAGTGTGTAGGCCGCTGCCAGTGATCTGGGCAAGGGTGGCGCCCAGTTTTTCAATTAAGAAGACAGTGGGATGGACATGAACTGAGCCTCATGAACTGAATACTCATTTATTCACTTTAAAAAAAGTTTTCACTGTGGAACTACACTTGATAAGCCTGCAAATGCAAATCCACTCTGCGTTTTAATTAGTCAACACGTAGTGTCTACCAATGTTATATTTAAGAAGATTAAATGTGACTGTGCTGTGTGCATTTAGGTACACCTTGGGTATGAGAGGAGTAGTCAGCCCCCGCTTCTTTGCCTTTACTCTTTCCCTTATCCAGTTCTTTGTCAAACTATTTCAGGCAGCCAAGTTGCTATTTCTTTCTAATTCTAAATTCAAAGGCAGGACAGGATACATTGAAAGGATTGTGGGAGTAATTATAACTTGGATTATTGCATATTGAAAGAAAGAAATATGGCAGCTGTAATACAACTGTACTGCTCTTGCTTGAGCTTTTGTTGTGATATTCAAAGTACTTGTTAATGACTGTAGACTAAATTCTAGTGAGTAACACAAAGTCCTTTTGAGTAACATAACTAGTGAACTATTACAAGCAAACTTAAAATGTACATGTGTTATATTTGTGGAACTGCCTCTCCACAGTAAAAGCCTTTCAGTACATATTCAGGAGCTCCGCAGTGGAAACATGTCACATACACACACATAAAGACTCAGCTTCAGTGAGAGGCTGAAGAACTTCAGTCGAGTTAAACTTCCATTTGTTGGAGAGGAAATATGAAAAACTAGGAAGCAATGGCACTGTTCGTACCTGTTGTTAACATCCATCATGAAGGAACCAATCACAATTGGACAGCTTTAAAGTTATTTTTATATTTTTTTTGTTTATGCGATTTTCTTTCGAAATGTTTTTGAGCGTGGTTAGAGGGAGCCAGCAACCTCATATGCAATGTTTGTAATTGTTGTGACAAATCAAGTCTTGAAGTTCTGAACACTCATTGAGGACTTATTTGGGTGCATTCACATGTATTCAGAGCAGTCTTCCTATGATCGAATCATTCAGAAGGGAAGTCAATACCAGGTCTGAACAGGGTCAACTATTATTAACTGACAAACATAGTTGTGTTAAATCTTATAGCCCGATATTATTATTTTAAAGTAACTCAAAGTTACCGAATGAATTTTACAAGTGTCTATTAGCCTCTTGCGAGGAGGATGTTTTAGTTGTATGTTTAACTATTATTCAGTAGGATGACACAAACAAAAATACAGAATGTATTATCACGGAACTTGGTGGTAGGATACAGTATTGGTTAGGGAGGAACCTATTCAACTTTGGTGTCACAACTTCAAGCAGCTCTTAGTATTTTTTCATTTTCTGCCATCTTGTTTTCCATAAAGTAACTCTCAGGTAGTTTCAGAACTCAGCCACCCATTTCCTGTGTTCTCTGCCAGATAGTCTAATGTTTATTCCTAGCTTCCCAGCGTTATTTCTTCGTTCTCTGCTTTGCCTGATTCCTGTTCTGACCTGCCTTCTTGGACCCTGGATTCCCTTTTTTGCCTGCTCCCTATTGGATTTGTTTGCCCTCGATGACTAATCAGTTTTGACCCCTGCTCATTCATTAAACCTGAACTCTTGCTACACCTAAACTGCTCAAGTTTCATGCTATTGGGTTCAAGTTTGACATTTTGCGCTCTGGATCAGGGGTTGCTTTCCTTTCTTTTACGTTACGGGATAGAGTCCGGCGTTATATATATTATTTTCGTAGATATCTCAGAAAGTTTAGGGGACTGATATTTATGAGTGTGTGCAATTTGGTGCAGATCCAAATTTAGATCTGGATCTTCTGACATTAAATGTGGTTTTAAAAGGGGAATGTTGGGCCTTGTTGGATTAATTGAAAGGATTATTAGGGCCCTAGCACAAACGGTGAGAGGCCCTATTAAAATTGTAAGGATTATTCTTATTATTCTAACACAAATGAATGGGCTTTTTGAGGGCTTCAGCATGCTCTAAAATCTTTTAAAATTTGCAGTAAATTAGAAAGGGGTGAAAATGTACGTATTGTGGAGTATTTGGAAATGGGCGTGGCAAATGGCTCAACAGCGCCACCTGGAACGCAGCCCCTAGGTTTTCACATAACCGATTTTCACCAAAATCGGGACAAAGGTGTATCATGACTAATAATAGAAAAAAGCCTCAAGGAGCATTATGAAAAACGCAACAGGAAGCCCACCATTTTGGCCTAATTCCACATTTTTTGTTTGACATACTTGTCGTAGGGCTTTCATCAGATCAACTTAAAAATTTAGATGAGCTGCATCATAACAAGATGGAGATCTAAACTTAGTCGAATTTTAACTTTTCGTCATACCTTGTGACTGTGGTGGGCGTCAAAGTTGGATTTCACGCCATCAAAACACGAGCTTCTGTATCTCAGACATATTTGGTCCAATCGAGTCCAAACTAGACATGTAAGACAAGAATCGCGACCTAATGACATATACAAAGAAATCATGACTTAAAATCACAGCGTCACCAGCTGGCTACAGGAAGTGACATGTTTTATACTTTGATGAACCGCACTTGGCTGCTTTACAATATACAGCTCAAAAGAACTATGTCAAGTCATTGGATCATGGTCAGAATTGTGACCTTTCCTCAAACCTGGAAAACATTGATGTGTGGCGAAGTATCATCCTTCGCCAAAGGACACGATGTTGTCATAACTCCAGTGTTCATAGTCCTGTCACTACTAAACTTTTGTAACATGATAAGAGTCCAAGCCTGAACAGCTCTATGAGTCAATATTTTCTCAGTGTCATAGCGCCACCTACTGATTCGCCATGAAACAGGAAGTACTTTCTAAATCCACTCTGCATTATCCAGCCGGCTCCAAACTACTGACCTATGATCACATTCCTGACCTGAACAGCTCCATATATAAAAATTAGTTCAGGGTCATAGCGCCACCTACTGATCAGTGTGAAAATTAAGTTGTGGTTACATTGTCCAATTGACACAAAATTGCTCACGCTACATCAGAGCGCCTACTTGAACAGATCTGCATATCTGTATGCAATAATATTGATGGCTCCACCTACTGGCAACAGGAAGTAGGCTTTGTTTTACAAATATGATTCGATTTATATGAAATTTTCACAGTGTGATGTGCAATTGATAGCGTGGACCGTAATGAGCAATAAGCAGGCAAGGATCGACATCTTGTGACGGACGCAGGAAGTGAAGCGTTTATCTTGCCGCAGTGCGCAAAACACATGCAACGCAGAGACGTTCGCTTGGTCATCGATCGCTCTCTCCACCGACCGCAACAGGCTTCAACGTGTGGGTGCTTGGACCCGCCAGTGCTACAACGTAGCCCTAGTATTTCATTTGGTTTTATATTCAGTATTTGTACAAGCAAGTAAGAGTAGAAACAACTTTAAGTTACTTCAGCTGTACTAAAATTGCCCTCCTCTCAGCCTTGCTAGGTTGGGGCTGCAAACTTTCTCATCATCTTTTTAAGGGATATGTCAAGAGGAGAGAAATGAGAGTTACACTTGCTGTGACACTGCTGCCAGCATTCATCACCATCATGTCATCACATCACCGGGTGCGGTATACACTTTATACTGTATAAGATGTTGAGGGCTGGCAGATAATGCCTGTGGGATTGGATCTGTGCAGTTGTATGCGGAACCCCTCCTCTTCTTTTCCCATTTGCAAAGCACTGAAAGCTCAAGTTCTCTGAGGTACAACCATCATTTTCTAGGAAGTGAATGTACACAGAAAACGTAAAGAAGCTTTGTGAAGTCATGAGAGGCTAATGTGAAAACAAGTGTAAGGCAACAGCTGCATTTTGTCTTGGGAAATATGGCCGAGGTTCTTTGGGATTAGCCAAAGTGGATTTAACTGGAGAGCAACAATAAGGAAAGGCACAATTAAAACTGCTTCATTGAAAAATGCCTCTTGACATAAACATATAAGCCAGGGAAATGGCAGCCATTACGTCTTTTTTTTTTCTTTCACAAGTCGACTATTAACAAGTTTTACTGGTCGGGGCCTCTTGAGGTCAGACAGCTTTTAAAATTGACACAGCTTTTCTGGTAATGCAGCTGCCTTTTTAGTCTCAAATTGACTTTCTTGGTACTTGTTGAGGTCAGGGTGCCGTCATAATTGGGGAAGAGGTTGATCCCTGTTGCTAATTACACGCCACATGGCATTGTTATTCTTCGCTAATTGCATGCTGTGCGTTGCTGCATGCGCCTTGCCTTAGAGTTTTTTTAATCTATGTATTAGGCTTATGAATTTGGCATCAACACAAGCGGCTCACTGGCAATAAAGTAGGCCCTCACCATACAGTAAATCCTATGAGGGGGGTGGGGGTACTTACTTTGCTTTTACTAATCATGGAAACTAACTGTGTACTTTAAAAGAAAATGCAAATGCAAGGGAGAGAGGGGTATAACACACACAGACAGACAGTAAATATACTTGAAAATGTACATAAAAGCTTTTCTTGCAATGGAATATCTTCATGGCTTCAGGCGTACGTTTTTCATTCAGTTTGCCATTTTAAATTTAATTCTTGCTTTGTATGTTGTGCGTCACTCAGGATCATTAGGTGTTTATTTGATGTAATCAGATTTCCATTTTTAATGTGTGTTGCTGCTACTTACCTTCACAAAATGTAATCAAATATAAATTTCACCCATGACCACTTTCTAAGCATTGGATAAAAACCTTTTCAGGATGGATTTATTCAATATGAAATTCTTTAAACAGCAACAACTACAGAGCCGACTTTATTGAAACTTAATGGAAGGTTGGTTATGGGCCACAAAAAATCCCATTTACCTCTTGAATTGGTGTTATTAAGGGGGAGACCTTTTATTGAATTTTTTCGATAAATAATTAAAAAAAACTTGTTGAAATAAATCAGGCATACAGAGAGGACTGATGTGTGGAAGTGTCTGCAGTTTGGAACAGCTTGATTGAATTAAGGGAGCTTGGCAGAGATATGCTCTCTATCTCTATAGTGCAATTCCAGTTGGCTTTATTTTTCAATCATAAAACCAACAGGTCCTCCAACTCCATGACCGTGGTTGCTTGTCCCTATCTCGGATACAACCCACACAACTCTGTACCACCAACAGGTCAAGTGTAAGGACAAAATGTACTTGGTTAGGTTTCGGCTAAGATCACGGTTTGGGTTAAACATTTCTTAATCATTGTTACAATAATGAACATGGGGTTAGGTTTGAGACAGTAAAAGAAAAATGGAACAATGCACACTTTTGGTTTTTCATGTGAAATAAACACAATAAACATGACCCTGTGTGGAAACCATGTTTCGTTAAAGCATCTATCCACCATAGTCTGCACGTATTACAGACTTTGTCAATCTGCCATTCATCTGTGAACTTTGCTACCATCATAATTACTACAATTGATAGAAGTCACCTAAAAATAAAGCGCAACTGTCTCTATGAGAACGTGCTTTAAGCCATGAAGAAGTAGTGTGGGTTTTGGGGATAATGTTATGCAAATTAATTGTTTTTCCATACTCTTCCTCTGAACAAATAGTGGTTCAGTCAAGAAAAAAAAATACAAATTACACAGAATGAAAAGTGCATCAATGTCAAAAAAGCAATAACAGACACTTCTTTGAGAAGCAAATCCACATAAACAGCTGTGATAGCTACAGTATGCCGTCATCTAAGAGGCTTAATGGTTTTGAAGGGCACTTGATTTCCCTTATGTCAATAACCTTTCTCAATGCAGTTTCTTGACAGAAACTCAAGCTTTGCTTCTTCCACAGAAAAGATTACTTTATTCTGAGAGGCCTCCGAAAAGGCTCTGAGGCAGGATCCTGGAAACTGTGAATCTAACACCTCACTTCTCAAAACAGACAAAAGACAAAACCTTGTCCTTGACTTTAAACCGGATCCCAGAAATTAAGGTACGTCACATTAGGACCAAGCTTTGTTCCCCATTAAGTCCGCCGGTCATGACAAGATCAGTGTTACTGGAAAAGGTCCTAACGAAGTAACAAAAATGAGCGGGCACACACACACACTCAATTAGCCAGGGTTGTGTGATGAAAATGTCTAGATTTATGGAAATATGTCAAACACGTCAGCTAAATCACGGGAAGATGAGAAAGGTGCCAACTTTAATACTGTTCACCAGCTCAGAGAGTGTTGACACCCCAGCCATGGCAATTAAAAGATCATATTTCCATATTCCGCAGGTTGTGGACCAAACATGACCTCAGATTTTAGCAATATTTTTTGCAAGTCAGATCATGTTTCATGTGGATGAGTGAGCAATGTTCAAAAAGACTTTCAAAGGCTGAATCAACCTGAACCAAAAGTCAGGGGAATAAAAAAAAAGGGAGGGACATATGGCAAATGTCAACTCATGTTGTTCCCAGAGGAAAAGTCAGGAGATCACAAAAGTCATTACAGTAAATTGTCTGGAAACCACAAATGTCTGCACAAAGTATTCTACCAGTGCTTTGCCATGTGCAGTAGTTTCCCAGATATATTAGTCTGGACAGAAGTGGTGTTACGACCAACATTTTCATCATCAGAGTCACGCAGCTGGCTCGGCTTAAATTGACAGTGATTTTTGCACTATCAAGAACTTGCAAGTACTGACATCTCAAAGATTTCTCCTTATGTTACTTGTACAATCTTGTAATGCTTTTACATTTTATATAACACATCAATCCAAGCTCAGACCATATCTCATACAGTTGTAAGTCTGCCAACTGGTTCCAGTCTCCAGACACCTTCTTCACCTTCAACGTATATATTATTTATTTATTTAACCTTTATTTATCCGGGTGAGTTCCACTGAGATTTTATGATCTATTTTTCAAGAGAGCCCTGCCCAAGAAATCACCCATAAGGTGCTGCAAGCAACATGAAGCAAGAATTTGAAAAAAAAAGAAGAAACAAGCATGAAATTACGCATTAAAATAACAACTCACTAAATCATAAGACTAGAATAGCAGAATGGCGAAAAAGACATGAGGAAAGAAACTGTTGCAAACAGCAACATAATCTGCCCCAAACACTTGACTACATTGTAATCGGGATCAGCTCTTCTATCTGTAAATCACTCTGCTAATGGTTGGAGGCTGTCGGGGCGGAGAACATAAAAGCATGTTTGCCAAGCTCAGTGCGAACCATAGGACAGTCGATTTCATTAGAGCACAACAAAATAATTGCAGGTTTTGAGTGAGATATACAAAGAGAGGGGCGCTGACGGAGGATGGGTCTATAAATAGGTATCAGTGAGTCAGTGCAGCCCGAGAGAAGGCCACTGCAGTCTGGCATATAGGATGCAATGGTGAGTGAGAGCTTTACAGCCTGTGACAAACCTCATGGCGCTGTGGTTTTCAAAGGAAGGAATGTAGTATCAACCAATTTTCTTATGGCAGCAGTGTCATCAGCTTCTGTAACAACCTCAACTAACTGTGAGACATACAAGTTACACGATCATCAAATGAAATGCTTATATACTTGAGCATTGCAGGGTGTCAACGATGAGAAGAGGAGCTCATGTGGTCCCAGCATTAGCAAACAAGATATATTTAATATTTGATGCTTGTTGTGGCTAAATCCACAGTCACAAAATGAGGATATATGGGTCAATTTCACTTTATTTACAACACATTATTTGGATCTCTCACATCAGTGTCACATTAATTCAATTTTCTTTGTCTATGAGTTAACATGTCTGCTGCATCACTCCTCCTTCCTGGTTTGGTCAAAGCAGGTGGCTGAGGGTGGAATCATTTCATTGTCAGTAATACAATTTAGTTTATGAGGTGGTAGTTTGTGAGGTGTTTCAACGATCGCAATTCAATTTGTGAAGTAGTTCACTGCAGTTTATGGCAGAGTCCAGTTTGTAAATGTACTTATTAGTGTGTTGGTCATGGTAATGGGAGACAGGTGGGGGGGGGGGGGGGGGGGCACCTGAGTCTGATGTAGGCTGTAGCAGCAGAGCAGCGAGCACGCAGAGAGAAGGCCAACAGCAGAAGGGAGGCACCTACCAAGAGTAGCAGCAGAGCGGCAGGTGGGCCGAGCTTGGCAGACCCAGCTGCAGGTAGAGGAGGGTGGCCAGCAGGAGAGCCACGGAGGAGAGGCACCCGTCGACAGCTGCTGCAGAACGGCAGGGGAGAGCGCGGCAGAGACAGCGCCGCAGGCCCAGCAGTGAGCAGAGGGGAGCGCAGAATAAGACGACAGGAGAGCCGCAACATATCGCCCTCTAAACTGCTTCTGTCTTCCTGTACCGTGACAACTACTGCTGTAATTCCCTGCTATAACAAGCACTCTCTCAAGTCCATTTAGCTGTAGACCTGAAGGTCTGTGGCCTGTTTGGTATGTATGTGTGTCCTTTTGCGATCTCCACTGTTGATTTAGCTGACAAAATGCTGTACACTTTAGCTCAGATTAATCTGGGTGGTGTACGTGTGCACGGGGGTGCAAGCAGGAATGTATCTATTTCGACGTATGCCAGAATGTGTCTGTGTGCACGGTCATGTCAAAGAGGGATTACTTCTGAGATACGTCAGACGTATGTGTGTGTGTGTTTGTGTGCACGGGCTCTTGCACAGCTCAAACAAGAATTTAATTCCAAGTCACATTTTAACTCGGACAAGAATGATGAACGACATTTTTCTGATCTCATCGTGACATTTCGTCTCAGTTGGTTCTGTGACCTAGGGGTCGCTCAGGAGACAATCCAGAGGCCAACAGGGAACTAGGGGAGGAGGCGACGTATTTTGTGAATGGCAGAAATGTAGCTCATCTAATTGGGATCATGAATTGTCTGTTGATGATGTTTCTGATATGGGTGTCAGTCTGTTTTTTTTTCCCTCCAGTAAAGGAAAGATTTTTTGCCAGGAGTTTTCTCATCAAACTATTTCTGATATTTCTCATTTTAAAAGTCAGGATTCGTCCTGAAAACTCAGCTGTTCAGTGTATTTTGGGATTGGTTGTACAATTATGGTAGCTGCATAGGATAACTGTATCATCTGTTAGGTTAAATGCTTTTTGCTGATGAATCAGTTTATGATACATTCACATTCATGATATAGCATACAGAGAAAATTACCTCAGATGAATAATAATTGATTGAATTGCTTTGATTACAATACATTTTTCCAATCGTCATCAGTTCAAGATAAAACTGAATACAATGGACAACACTACTGTTTCATTATATCAGTTGCTGATCCAAAATTCAGCTAATTCCTTTTCTTCCCAAAGACCCTCTGTTAAACTATGGCTGATGTTTTCCAATTAAAGCAACACCGAAATTTCTCCCAATTTGACGAACCCCCTCTCCCAAGACTGTTGTCGTTCAAGCCCCCTTCATCAATTGTTAATTTAATGGATAATTCTTTGTTTCTGTTATTGTTATTATGTGTGTATGATAGGATGTGTGGACACTCCAGCAGGTCAGAGTGCAGAGATGTGTCGCGGTTACACCATCTGTCATGGTATTCGCCCCCAATTATGCATCAATTAAAGCCGTTTATCACCGTAATGAAAGTTGTGTAGCAGGTTAAACGGTTATTGCAGAGGTGAGAGTCCTTTAGTGGCGTTCACAGGTACCTGCCTGCAACACAACAAATAACTCTCCTGATGTCAGAGCACGAGCAACATTCAAATTAGCTCCTCGTGTTCTGTATTGAGGTGAAGCAGTCTAATGATGTTTCTCTTTTTATTTTGCCTGCATACATTCATTTCCTTCCTGTGGATCAACGATGCTGTCTTGTCTGTGTTTTCACTAAGAGCAAAATAGCATATTTAAATGACGGTTCCTCAATGAGTCAGTAAGTGGGTAAGGCTGAAGGTAAGGTGGGAGCTCAAATTAGAAAATAAACGCAGGGTCGATGATGTGACAACAAGATAAGCTTTCCATTAATTTCATGCTTGACGCCTTCACGTTATTGCTGATCTCAGGAAACCACATCCTAATTTGGGCTTTTTAAAAACCGCTGTTGGCCTCACTCTGGATTTGCGAGGACGGTGTGGCACCATAGGAGATGACAAGTCACTTAGTGTTAAGCTGTGCTCACAGCAAACATAGAAAAACATGTTTTCATCACGTTACTAGCAGTGTCAGCCTGGCTGCATAATCATGTGTTTACTACTGATCCTGTTGTGAGCAATGGAGTTAACACAACCAGTGGATTTTCACCCGTTCTCCTCCTGAAAAGACGAGCGATGGACTAATCCCTGAATTAACTACATTTGCTGCGTTGCATGTGTTTCGGAAATCCCCGCGAAGCCAGCGCTGTTGTACGTGAGTTCACGAGAGCGTCCCGAGGCACCTAGCTGAGTTTCACCATCTCATCCAGATGCTCCATGTGCTGTTTCCCGGCACCACCTGAGGCTGACCAGTGGCCGATTTGATGTGCTGGTAGCTCAGGTCAGGAGCCGTCTGTGGTGAGCTTCATTCACAGTGCTGATTGCCATCTGCGATGTTGCATCACACGCTCAGCAAATGACATGAAATGTGCAACTTTTCTCATCTTTGCATTGAAAATCTGCCTTCCGTTTGGTCCACTGTTCGTCCTCTTCATTCCGTTGAGGGGCATAAGGCATCTGCGACCTGCCTCCACCTGGGTTTGTCCTGGGCTACGCGTTGGGTCTCGCTTCATTTCAGACTCATCTTTTCCAACTTGGCCGTCCCTGTTCGCCCCCATGCTATTTTGGGCTGATCGTGTTTGTATTTTCTCAAGTGGTGTCCATCTTTGAAGATCTCTGCTCACAAATCAAAACAAAACATTGTTAAAAACTGATTATCGCAATAAAAAAGCTTACTGTGTTCCCTGTGTGGGTGGTAGGTATGCTAACTAGTACTTTTTTAGGGGCCTCGCAATCATTTGCTAGCAGAACTTTAAATGGAGATTTGGAAAAAAGTGAGAATCACCTGTGCCACCTACGTCTCTATTCCCGTACCACCTGGTCGTAAAATTTAACAAAACCGTGACATATTCCAGCAGGCTGTCGGTCTAAATTCATACCTTCTCCATTCAGTCAGGTGACTCAGACTTGTGTTTCTGTGTTTGTGTAAACTCTTCAGAGTTCACTAACTCGGCTCTCTCGCTTCCGCATTGTGTAACTTTAAATAGAAACCTGTGCTCTTCTGTCTCACGTATCAATGCCATTAGAAGCACTCTGCCTGCCGGGCTACCAGCAGTTGTGAGACGAGCCTAGCGCTCCACACATTTATGCTCGCAGCGTATACTGAGAGCACCCACACATGCTGGAGTGAGTAATCGTTACCCTGCAAGATGTGGTCGTCATTTCTCTGATCACGACAGCGATTGTGCATGGCCTTTAATGCAGACCCAACAAGACTGGCTCACGATTCTCCTCAAGCCACTCTGTGTACGATAGGGCTGATGAATCCCTTCAGAGTCGGTTGATATAGCTGGTCATGGTGTTTAGGGGGCCATTTCAGGTATTATAATCAAGTCACATCAGATCCATGAGTGCTCAGATTGTCTTCAGGCCTGTTCATTTAATGCTGCCATTGGCTTTTAATGAGGGGCACATTGTGGAGAGAGGCAAGTAGCGATGTGATTTTAATGGGCTCACTATGGTCCACTGACAAGGGGAAACTGTCATTGCATTAGCTCCCTCAGAGCGCATATATTAAGTAAGCGAGGGGAGCCGGGATGTTGTAGACCTGTCAGAGTTCAGCCTTATAGACGAGATGGCATGTCGTCTTTCAATGTAGATAAGGTGTTTGGAATACATTAACCTTTTCCTCATTTGTTTTGTGTGTGTACTCTCTTTTGTTCCAGCGCAAAATGAGAAGTCTCTCCTGCTACAGGGCAAATCGGAGCTCCTATGGGGCTCACGAGGCAGCGGCATGTGGCACCTGAACATTAGCCGTCAGTCGAAAGAAGAAAATATGAGGGGAGAGGGATGATGGGGGGGAAAAAACAAGAGATTGAGGAGAGGAGGGGGCTCAGGGCAGCGGTGGTCTGCGCGGGATTTAGGTAACAGCTATTTCTTGTCTCCCTCGCTCATTCTGTCTTCCTTTTCATTCCCTCGCTCTAAATCTCTGGCCGTTAAAGCTCAGTACCTCAGGCACTGCAATTATCGGTACGTTAAAAATGAAAGGTCACAACTAGCAGAGGAGAAGGGAGTGACAAAATGAGGGAGGACGACAATCAAACTTTCTAAAGCTTCAAGTGCCCAGGCATAGAGGGGATAATAATCTAGTAATTGCTGCCAAAAGTCCCACTTATTGACAATGCAAAAAAAGCTGCTCCTGACCTATTTCCTTTATTTCTGCTCAAAAACTCAAACCTTTTTGTGAAAAGTGCATTTTTGCTTTCATGACTGATAATTCAGCTGCAGATTCAAGGACAGCAATGCTGTTTTCTTCCAGCCAAACACCCTGAATCAGCCACTGACATAAACAGCTCGATAGTAGTTGCACAGATTCATTCCCGACTCCATTGAGAAACCTTTGAACACCAGGACCAGCCTTGATGCTAACTTAGATTTGCTGTTCACCACAGTGCTGCAACAATAATATCATGCAGCCCAAAAGGCTTTTTCCCCACAGATCACAATAGATTACAAGATACATTTTCAGCAGCACTTACAGGACATTTAGAAATGCAAACATTGGGAATCATTAGGATTTTAAATTCCCCCCCGATCCTACAAAAAATTTGTTTTATTTGTTATTTATCATTCTAAGAGATTTGAGCAGTGCTAAACAAAATGGCTATAGAGGCAAACATTACTGTGCATATGTGCCATGAGCCAGAAAAAAGCAAACAAAGCAACCGAGCAGCAACAACAAAAATATTTTTTAAATGTATAAACTGGGTGAGCATTATTCATTTGAAATGAATGGCATCCTTGTTGGAGGATGCCTCCTAATGTTATCATACATTCATGGGTTAGGGGTTGCAGGAATTAGCCTGTTGCCATCCTACTGCCTAGTTTGTCTGAAAGTGATCAAACAGAACCAACTCTTAACTGGTACCTTGGCTGTACTGGATTCTACAGTTGATCAGGAAGCCTCTGGGTATCTAGCGTTACAAAATAAAGGAGTGAGCCAACACACCAATCGGAGCAGATCAGGATTTTGCGGAGGCGGGCAGAGAACTTAGACAAAATGCTTTGCACAGAGTGTAGCCCTGGCCCTGTAGACATTGTTAAGACACATAATGAAGATTGTGAATGTTAACTTATTCTTGTATGTGGGCAATTTAAGTCTATAGGATCAGATTCATTTCTTTAAATAATACATCACAACCATCTCAGTGATAAATATGTTTATGTATATACGGTATATGATCCCTAATTGACAAAGCCTAATGAAGATTTCTGTGAGATCAAAGCATTGCTCCATTAAGTGTACAACAGGCAATCAATGCAGCGCATGTGATTTCCACCTCCACACTCTCTTAATGAGAGGATTTTTTCATCTCCACAATGACTCACAATTAAGAAAGTGGAGTTAGAGACCGACACTTACAAATCATATAAATCAACTTGATTGACCTGGTGTTCTATGGAGAGGTTTGGCTGTTTTCCATCCCCCAAAAGAAAATGCATGACAGATATTTTGTACACAGCCACAAGATGGCATTACAGAAAAGGTGTCCTCTGCAACTCCTCCCCCAGGCATCAATATCCAGCTCTTAGCTTCATTATGAACGGGCGATATGTGGTGTTGTGATGCAAAGTACTGTAATTATGGTGATTATTATGGTAATTTGCTATTTTGGCGTGAGAATGAGGCTCATTAGCCTTTATGAGTAAAAAATCTAGTGGTGCTGGTCACTGCAGTCCATCACTGAACAGCTGTGTGTGTGCTAACTTGCTTGCGTGTAGAGCCTTGCTTATGTGTTGGCATTGGCTCACCTAGAGATGTCCCCGGTACTGATCAACCTTAACGAAAGCTGCAGATATGTAATAAGATCTTCATTAAATAGAAAAAATATCTATTTATTAGTATTGTTTTAGCTGTGCCTTCACTCCCCGCTGAGAGTTATGCAGCATCCCTAGAGATTTGAGAGAGTTCCTGTTGAGACCAAAGGCGAGAGTGTGAGCGAATGAGGAGAAGGGAGGAGAAAGGGATGGATTTGGACTATAACTGCCTCCGCAATTGGGTTGTAAAGGCAAGATGAAAGACAGGAACTGCAGGCAGAGAAATAAGCAGAAACACCACCGGAGTGTAAGAGACAGCAAATGAGGAAATTGTGATGAGGGCAAATTTAAGCAGAGACATGGTGAGAGGGGAAGAAAAAGGCAAAAGGGAGCTGTGGAGATCTATATTCCAGGAAAAGGAGTGCTTTATTTCTCAGCCCAGAGCCTTTGTGCCATTTGAATCACTGCAGGTCTCTCATGCCCAAGGCTCTTCTATATAAAGCTCAGACAGCTGCTGGATTTTCCACATTACTGCTATGGAATTGGATTAATACAATGCCCATCCATGTTTTCACCTTCATAAGCCACCATCCGGAGGGACCTGCTCTCACAGGTCGCTGGCCACCTGTCTCCTTCTGCTCATTGTAACGGGTGGCATTAGCCCTTATGGAAAATATATGGCACGGTGCATGCAGAAAGTCATTAGCAAACAGGGTTTGTCATTCAAAGTTACGTTCTGCCAAAGGCGGCGGGCAAGTTTGTAGTCGCACCCTGATGTTGAAACACTGTTACAACGTCTACATTTCAACTTCACTGGCTTTGTAGCTATTGTTTTTTGTAGCATTAGTGAAAGTATGAGATATGTTAGTGAACAAAATCTTTATATGGCTTGGATTGAGGTAAGAATTCATGAAAACAGAATGTGGACACCGAAACAACACACATCTGTGATTGATGAGCGCTTCAATCCCAAACCATGGACAATACTGCAGGGCTGTAACCGCCCCGACTGCTCGGGGAAGACTTTGCACAAAACTTTGGAACCTGTCTTCAGGGATTTGTTCCCATTCAGCCACACGGGCATGACCGAGGTGGGCCCCAGATGTTGGATGACGAGGCCTGGCTTGCAGTGGGTATTCCAATCAATCCCAAAGGTGCTGGCTGGGATATGAGGTCAGAGCTCTGTTTCGCCAGGTCAAGTTCTTCCACATCAAACTCTATAAAACTGTTTCTTGTTTCCCTGTTTCAGTTTTTGTGCAATACAGGCATTGTCATGTTAAAACAGGAGAGGGTCTTTTTCAAACTGTTCCACAAAGCTGCGAGCATTGTATTACATCACAACAGCGCCGGAAAAACAAAACATTTGCAGAGTGGGTGTTTTTGTTTTTTTGTACGGAGTCAGACAAGGGTCATAAATGTTTTGAGCTTGTGAGATGATATTCACAAATAATTTCCCATTATTATCGTTTCTGTACATGCCGGGTTATGCAATAAAACGATAGACTGTATATCTCGAGGCGATAGCAAAACATCACCTGTGTCTTTTCATGCTCCATCGTTTATTGTGCTAATTCCACAAATCACTTACTCTATGGCATCTTTTTTCGTCATTTGGATGGACATTGGTATTCAGGCAGGAAATTTGAATACAGGCAACACAAACAAACATGATAGAGGGTGAACACGACACAGAAGAGGTATTTCTGAAGAGGAGAGGGAGTGTAACCAGCCAAGATAAAAGGGAGCTTGTACCTCGAAGAGGAGCTATACTTCCAAACATGTCCGTGGTCTGGGTAACACAAGTCTGATATGGACCGGAAAACTGTAGTTTGCAAATTGTGCGACAGATCAGTTCGCACAAAAGACACAAACCACCACTTATTCTTCAACCATCGACAACAAACACTGCAGAGATAGTGTACAGAGCCACAAAACACAAATACAAAAACAAATTCCAGACTCAGACGCTGCGAGAGGCTTTCGCCCGTGGCGCACCATATGACAAAGAATTACAAAGATGGAAGCACATTCTGGCTCCTGTTGCAACTGAACATCTGCAAAGACATGGCTCTAATTTACACGGTTGAGAAGAAGAACTTAGATCGATATGTATCAATGAAGTCTGTCTGGACTCAAATTGCACAGCCCTAAGTTTATATTCAAGTGTGGTGTCATGTGATAAAGTATATTAACTCATTCAGCAGAAGCATCACTGTTAATGAAATATCTAAATGGGAGACTTGATTAAAATGTCAATGTGTTTCCAGTTGCATCGTCTGCAGCATCTTTATTCATATGAAAGTGTCTGCACTACTGTTGAATTAACATAATATATAGTCAGAACAGTTAGTGAAGTGGTAGACCATTGCATTAGCGAAAAGGCAAGTTACTTTACTTTCAATACTTTGAGTATATATAAAAGCAGGTACTTATTTTAACTCTAGAGGAACATTTTATGTGGTACTTTTAATTGAGTACATTCTTGTCTATTTATCTGTATGTCTTAAGTAAAAGGTGGTTGGTTCCTCAACCACTATATAAAAATGAAAAAAATATCATGCACGTAGATACATGTGTCAATTTGTGAACTTAAAATACTGTTTTGCAGCTCCAGAATTATCTTTCAATATAGGTTTTCATAAATTTTAACCTTGATTAACATCCAAGTTGACCTGCAAATCACCAGGTTGCACACAGACAAAAGCCGGTTAACCATGTACAAAATATGTTGTACATGGTCGTGAATATGGATATATAATACACATGACAACATTATTTGTACAACTGCAAAACTTTATTACATAAAAACCTAAACTATGAATTTTGTTCACGAAAAAGACTCACATAATCAGATGAAGGCATGAATGCACTAAATGTGTAATGAATGCATGAATCTTTTGGCCATACTGAGTATTACTTTGGATGTAAAAAATCCAATTTATTTTTACTCAAATTATCAAACAGTGAAAGAGTAATTTTGTAAATAGTAGCTGGTGAAAAAAAAAGGTTGTCCTCCATCCCTGCCAGATTTGCCAAGGTTTAAAACAAAAAAAGTATATTGAATAAACCAGCATAAAAGAAATGAAAAAAAAAAAATCTTCATATTCAAACAAAAGTGGGTCTGGCAAATTTTATAAAGGGCGGTTTTGACAACGTGCACTCCTTTCTATTGCATGTTTCAAGACTTCTGATTAGGGTCACATCATACAGCTCAAGTCATCCTTGAGTAAGACACTTAACTTACCACATTGCCATCATATCTTTCCTCACGTGTGCTCCCTGGCACCAGCTGGTCTGTCTCCAGGTCTCTTTCTATAAATTGTTTGGTCTTAAAAAATTCAAAAAAACTCTTACATTGCCCGTTTTTTGATGACGCACTTGCATACACAATCTTGAGTTTCAGCATAGCCAACATTTGCACTTTTTTATACCCTCCATCTTTCGACCTCACACAATCCAGCTCTTCTTCAGTCCCACTAAAGATTCTGGACCACACGCACAACCTCTGCTGAACTCAAGGGAGACCGGCAGTATCATTTTCATGCTTCCTCTCAATCCCTCTTAGGATGGCAAACTGGGATAGACAGCAGTATGAAGCACAGTAAAGCATTATGGCAGTTTTTTGTCCATCTGGCAGTTTCTACAGCCTTCACTTCATCCATGGGTGTTTGCATAGCTTTCAGACATCCTTCAGCCTTTTGCTTTATCGGGTCCAGAAGGTAATTCTTAATAAAGGCTGGGTTAAAAAAATAAAAAAAATAAAGGAAGAAGGAAACGTTGGCTCTTCAGTTTTCCCCATCTACTCCTGGGTGCTGGAGAGTGGAGAAAGCTGATAGGAAAACATTCTTGACATTCTATATTCCATTCTTCTGAAGAGGACCCGGGTCATTTCTTTTGGACAAACAACATCTCAAAGATCCTGGAGCCTATCACCAGGAGCCAGATGATCACCAGCTCCCTCAGCTGAGCTCAGCAGGAGAATGATTGCCCGTGCTGGTCGAAGCATACAAATTCAGCCCCGAGTTCAGGCACATTCTCATTGGGGTTAGGCCTCAGGATAAATACAGTCTTACCCCACAGGAAAGGATTTCTATGGAATATTCATTTCGCAATTCGAATGATAAACAAATAGAAATGTAGATAATCTCTTCTGTGTTTTACTTCTTCATAAATGCACCACTCCACTGCAGTAATTACTACTACTACTTTTTAATTATTTTTAATTATTTTCTGTATCATGGTCACTACTGTTGCATATTTTTGTTTTCATTACAATAACACTTAACATCATTCCACTTTGTCCCCAGCACCTGCTTTTGCACAGTGTCTGTTTTGCAGGTTGTTTGTTTCTGTACTCTTATTATGTGTAGTTTTAGTAGTGTACATATTGTGATCTTTTTTTTTTTATTGTGCTTCGGCACTGTTATTTTAATTCTGTTTTTCTATTATTGCTGTAACAAGTGAATTTCCCCATTGTGTGGATAAATAAAGAAATCTAATCTAATAACAATAGAAACAGGAGTTTCTGGGTTTTATGCTTGGTGAGCTGGACCACTTTCTGATCTGTACAGTATCTCCTTCCACCTATTAACTCTCAATCTGCCAATCTCAAAAACAAAAATAGTTATTATTGTGTACTGCAATTAACCTGCTACAGATGAATGTGTAGGATCACATTTGATTCAATATAGGATGTACATGAATACTTGAACCAACTGCCCTCAAGATGATGAAATCCAAAAGAAGATATTGAAAATATTTCCTCCTGTTTTCCAAAAATAATCATTTCTGTTCAGATTGCCTGCATGTGCATTTCAAGGCCTGAGACTTGAACACAGCTCTGACACAGGTCAGGTCTTGTACGTCACGTTGCTACTACAGTGTTAGTGTCTCCGCCTTTGGTCTTTCCAAGAGAAAAGGTCATATAATAATGTGTCTTTTTCAAGCCAGTGTCATGTTCTGTGCAAGTAAAGGTCTGACACGTTAGATGTCCTGACATTCAACACAGTTATAGGATATGAGTAGCTGTCCTACTTTGTTATGTTACGTTATATATGTGTGTGTGTGTGTGTGCTTGTATGTATCTGTACAGCCGTTTTAATATTGTAAGAATTAACTGATAATCTAACAGCACGTTCTAAAAATCACTAGCCAAGGTGTAGTAATTTGTTTCTGTTTGAGCTTTTAATAAATGTCTCATACACAGCAAAACATTCCTGCCTTATTATCTCTCATTGATTAAACTAGTTAATTTTACATTCTGCCAATACAAGTTGAACTTCTCTAGTGTATCATTGATTAAGTCATTACACATTTTATCATTAAGCAGGTGCTCAATACAGCTGTATTGAAAACTCATTGAACACAGGCCTACGTGAGACATTTGAGTAGATGGAAGATTACAACCTTAAATGTTCCATCTCTTTGAAAACAAAGAAACACACCTACAGATTTAAGATTATCCACTATTTCTCCAAAGTTCTAGTTAATGTTTGACTATATATCATTGAATTGCACAAACACTGGGCAGGAATGCATTGCTTTTTCCTGTAGAATGATATTCTGTGCAGTTAAAAGTGTAAATAGTAGAAAGAAAAAGAAGAAGTTTGTTGTTTCTGTTTGAGGGAAGCCTGCATCAGCTGACTATTGCTGAACTAAAGCAGAAATAGTTTGGCTTTTTTTTTATATGACTAAAGAGGCATTGGTGACCAGTGGATCTGTGGGTTGCTTTTGGAGGCTCTGTTCAGTTTCAGTAAGAATTCATGAGTATCAATTAAAAATGTCCCCCGTGCCTTTATACTATATATGACAGGGCAACAGCTCGTGACAGGCCAAAGCCACACATACACATTGAAGCCAGTTTCGCTGCCTCATATCCATCTGACTTGTTAGTGGTGGGAAAACAACCTTCACAAACATGACACATATATTACACGATCCACACAGAAGCAAGAGGTGAACCTCCTAGCTGTGAAATGACAGTGCTAAACGTTGAGCCACCATTCCACCTACATACTGGTGCTAAGGATACGAGCGCTTGGCAAAGGAATCTGTCACATTCAGACTGAAAGGGAAAATGCTTTTCAGGCAGGCGGAGCCATCTGGTGTGTGGCACAGACACCAAACGGGAGCGAAGTAGGAAGACTGGTCCGATGGGTCGGAGTGAGCGTTCTAAATCAGGTGCTGTCTCACCAACAGGACGAGAGGCTGATTCACTGCTGCAAGGGTTTGCACCTGCTCAGTGCCAGACATCCAGTGACAAGTCGGGAGGAGGATGATATCACACAATTCGAGATCAACTTGTAATAGTCTGATTTTTTTCTTTAAGTGCTAGGACTGAGAAAATGCACCCAAAAATGCCATTTTACGATTTAAAAATGTTGTATAGATGCTTGTTCTATAAATAGTATCTTATTTATATTCTGTTCTGTTATTTTTCCTTTCTCTATTACCGTTTCAAAAACTTAATTATTCAAAATGGAAACCTGAGTACCAGAGCTACCTGGTAAGGAAAAATTATGATTTTGACAATAAATTATTTCCATAAAAACTTTCACAAGATATGATATAATTGTATTTTGGTTGGCCCCTTTTTTCATGACAAACTCTGTTTGACCAACTATGAATAACTAAGCAATTTGGAGTCACGGAAATGTGCAATTCCATACACATAGGACTTCTGTACTGTTTCCACAACTTAGTCTGGTATGGCCAAAACTCAGTGTTGGTTAGCGTTAGAGAACAAGGTGTCTAATATACTGTTGACTATCTGACTCTACTGTGCCAGTCTGGGGAGGTGCTTTAAAGCAGTGTCCGTATGTGCGATTCAAATCAGAGACGCGTTATTTCCAGATCATCGTCAGCCAGGTTATCACATGATGGCATCTTTGAAACAATCCGCTAGACAGAAGGCAAATGGAAAATTCCATACGCATATAATTACCGCTCGTGGCCACAGTGACAGCTACATTATCTGGATTTACAACAATTTAACTATTTTTATTCCTTAAGAGCTCATCATTTTTAAAGTCCAGCTGCAGTAATATCAGTTAGAAGTTTATTTTGAAAGTAGACAGTTACCAGTTCAGACACTGGAAAAACGGCATGTTAATTCTATTGCAATTGGGATGGTCGTTCATTGAGGCTGAATGTGACTAAATGCAGTCAATTAATACTTACATAGTGAGGACTGTGTGGAAGAGTCTAACATAATGAGAACTGCTAATAGCATAATGTAGATTGGAAGTGCACTTACATGCTCTGGCAGAATGTAATGCAATCAAAATATGCTGAGCAGCTCTTATGAGGAGCAGATATTTTGTGACTAAACATTCATTACAAAATGGAAATTACATCCAGAAGTAAATGTTGCTTTACAGTGGTTATCTGATTCTTTAATCATATTTAATACACCAGTGCTCCATCTTTGCCTCTCCTTCCACCCTCCTCTGCGCCCCTCTCTATTTCACAGCAACCAATCCACAATTATCCTCACAGCAGAGTTCTTGTCAATGTGAAATTAAGATGTGGGGAACTTTTCCTCCCCCGGGGCTATCGACTCATCCAATAAGAAGGGCCCTACACAGATGCATTCGCTGGCTTGTTGTTGAGACTCAGTGTTTTAGCAGAGGCTGCTGGGAGCTGCCATTGAAGATTTATTCAGCCAAAACGTAGAATGCACCCCCACCAGCCCCATACATATGCCCTCCATCACTGCCACCAGTTGACACATGCTCACAGTGACATCTCCACTGATTGCCTCATTGCCAATGAAGCAGAGGACCATGACTGATGTGGTGCATGTGTTGTCTCGCTGGGTTTGCGTGACACACAGATTACACCGGACACAGTATTGAGTTTATCTCAGGGGATTGAGAATAGCTTTTTCCCCATTCATAGAGCAATTAATAAACTCTCTTCCTAAGACAAGGAAAGGTAATAATTCATGTGGTATGAGCACAAGTCAACAAGCTCTCCACACACTCTCTACCAAGGCTAAATGGAAGGCAGGGTTAAAAGGGCGCAAGTGACACTGGTCTCGAGGTCGCTAGCATCGATACACAGCAGAGAAACTAGCCAGAGGCAGCAAAGGGATCCTGGGAGGGGGAGGTGAAGTCAGCCGTCATTCATCAGCTCCAGGTAACAGCAGCAGTGAGTGGGACACCGATGCATCAATAACCTGCAGGCACACACATACTGAAACCCACATGCATAGTGGTACTAATGAGGTGCAATAGGAAAGGTCACTTGGCGCGGCTCGGGGTGTGAAATAGGTGCGCGACCATGTGGTGGATGCCAAATTTCCAATCGCATGCGATTCAACTCTCAAAGATTTTTCAGTTTTCTATCTGTATGATAAAAGGTTCTAGAGTAAGCACAAAGAATGAGGGAATCTGGCAAGAGATAAAGGGCGCCCACAGTAGAAAACAGCAGGGAAGAAAAGCAGCCAAACTCCTCCAGACAAGCGGCTGGGAAGCTGAGGGAATTTTCATCCACCCAGCAAATATTGATTTTTGTCTTTGCTGCTCTTTCCATCAATGCCTCAAACTACCCCCCCCCCCCCCCATCCCCAAACACCACCACCTCTCCATGCCCCCCTCTGGCACAGGGCCGGCAGTGTCCTGGGTGGTTTTATAAAAGTAGAACACCAAAGTCATGATGTGGTTCACTCACTTTTAACTACAGTCTCCAGTGACCTCTGTGTTCCATTGTAGCATCTCATCACTTGAAAAGGTTTTTCTATCAAAGTCAAACTCTGCAGCAGAAGAGAATTGTTTAGCTCTGGGCTGCAGATATCATCTGGAGTAGTGCACATTGTTTTGTATTTGATTATTGTGCTTATCGAGGGACTTGTAGAGTCAATTTAATGCCACTTCCCTTCCCACTGAACATGACTATCATTGTTGAAGTGCAGTTCTTTGTAGTGGTCTAAACAATGAATAAAGAAGCAAATCATTTGCAGCACAGTTTCTGGTGGATAGAGCCACATATGCATTTACTCATCTGGCACATGTCATTATTTGAATTAACTTACAACTGAGGGACAACATTAGAAATGTGTTAAATAATATAAAATGTAGAACATTAGGTAATGAAGTGCACCATCAGTGGACCAAAATGCTAGTTAGGCATGTTTGGGTGTTAAAAGTTTTAGGAGAGGAGGCGGTCTTGAAATAGATGTGTCTTCAAGAGGTAGATAGGGAGGAATAGGACTGGTATGATAGCATTTGATGGGTCATTCAACTATCGAGGAGCCACAAACAAGAACAATGGACTGTGGCGGCATTGTGCACAGGGCTGTGAATACCAGACAATGTTCCGTAGGAGGAATTCCATTTTGTTTAGTTCTTGAATTTTTTTTGAACAGAGGTGCTGCCCAAGCCTGTTTGAATGCCGTCAGAAATGTCCTACATTTGTTTGTACACTGCAAACACTTTTTTAACCTCCTGAGATCATTTTGGATAAATGGGGCATAGCTACTTCTGCAACAATGAAGTTAAAACACAGCGTTAAGTCGCAATCTGCCGGAATAACTCTTCTGTCTGCAGGAGTGTGTGTGTGTTTTCGTCTCTGTCACTCTTCACACGAACTGATAATCACATGTATTAGTAATTAACCAATGATGTCGGATCATGACTCCTGATCTTTCCGGTCACTTTAACCCTGAATGCCCTGACTGTTCGTGTCACGTTACGTCTTGTGTTGTGAAGCAGGTTTAAACACGTGTCTCATAAACTCGAGAGAATCAAACAAACACAAAGTAAACATCAGTCCTGTACGTGTCCTAATAACTAGTGATCAGTGTTCATTGTTAAAGTGTAAAGTGAACGCAGGTCAGAGGAGTGAGGAGGAAACAGACTTCTATAGAGACACAGATGAGCTTCTGTCCTGATCCAGAAACATTATTTTCGGCCGAGGGTAAGAACATTTCTGTCCACATGTTAGTAAATGAGGCCCAACGAGAGGGCTAAATGAGAGAAGTGAAGAGCCATTGACCTGGGGAGACAGGTCCATGTAGTAGTGTTGTGTTTTTCAGAGCCCAGCACTAAGCTATAGGGCTGAGTGAGGAAGGTGATGAGCTATTGACTAGAGGAGGCGAGGAAGGGAATGAGTGCAGAGCAGGAACGCCTCATGTTTGTTTTTCAGGTGTGCTGTTGACAGTGAGAGGCCTGACTATGGGGGTTGATGTGCTCTTAAAGGGGGGGATATTAGCTGTCTTTGAGTGGTTCAGTGAGCTGGCCACTGGAGCCTGCCACATTTTGAATTAAGGACGAGATAAATATCAGCTGAGAGATGAGTGTCTGTTGGAGTTGCTGGGGGATTCATTTTTGAAAGGTGGAAAATAATTTGTGTCTTCGGTACAGCCAAACTTTCGTTGTAAATAACAAGTTGGGGCAGCACCATTGCTACGGAAGACAAGGAATTTTTGATTATCTATATCCCTTAAGATTAGCAGGTTGCCATTTTTTCTCAGCCGCCGCAGGATCAGTGTGCAGCTTTCTGATGGTGTCAGTCAGCTTGGTGAGGTGGGTTGAAGCAAGGCTTTGCTGGATAGAGGCTATCCACCAAATGTCCAGACATTGGTTCAGTGCAGAGCTGAGATTTGATGTCATCAATGGAAATAGAGTGGAGGCGACCATTGATGGTCTCTGCTGTATACACATTACAACACAATTATAAGTATGAGTAGTTAAGGCAACACCTATAATGGTGAGGATGACAGTGTCCATAAACAATGCACCTGGTCACACCAGATTACTGCGTTTCAATTACTGAGAGAGGCTAACTAGCTCACTCACTACCGACATTGCCTGCACACTTGCCAATTAGTCAGAAAGTAAACCATTTTATATAAGAAAAATTGTTCCTGAAATTATAGCTTAATGAAACAATTTTAATTATATAACAATTATAACTGGTTGATATAAAAGCTATTTTAGTTTATCTTTTCAAGCTGTAGTTGAAGGAAAGTTAGTTAGTTAGTTAGTTACCCATTTGTAAAATATTTTCCATCTGTGAATGAAGAACATGACATGAAGTTTCAGGGGGAAAATGTAGTGGACATTGAGTCAACATGAACCTTTTCACTCAATAAAACAAAAGTTACATTATTAATGTGAAACTACCTCTTAGGGGTTCAAACTGATCTGATAGACGACAGACTGCTGCTCTCAGCATTTAAAGATCACCAGAAACTAGCTTAGCTAACAGCAGTCTACATATTTTGTTTTTAAACCACTAGAAGGCCACTTGAGTGTTTTTCTAGTGTTACATCTCTGCCAGATCACTGTTTATCAAGCTGCTCATCTTGCTTTTTGGTGCAAACCTTGAGCTTTATAGTTCAAAGTTTCAGTTTTCAAAGACACCTGGACTTTTTTTCTTCTGCTAATAACCAAAACCAGACAGCTGTTATCATCTGCAACAACAATAAACTGTAAAGTAGGATGAACACCTGAATGGGAGCTGCCAGAGACTGCATAACATAATATCAGCCTCTATACTCCTCTATATGTCCGTCTAAGTTATTTTATTATGAAATGACTGAACACCAGATGCTGCCCGGTGTTTTAGCTTTTCATATCTGAGTCTGAGTTTTGTGAAAGTCACAAATCAAATCTGAAAATACTTTTTCCATCAGCAATCTCAAGTTAAATCAGAATTGTGACACCCGTTGAGTCGAGCGTTAACTGACTCACATCCACTGTTTAACTCACAGTATCTGCTGATTAAGAAAACATGGCCTGATATCAGTGACCGGCTTTTTCGACACGTAAACTCTGTAAACCACTCACCAAGGAACTCTTTGGGGTAGGGCTGATTCTGATAGCCGACCTCTTTTTGAATCTGGTCCCAAGTTGCAGAAAAATCTGATTAATTAAGCTCCACAGCCAATTAATCTAATACCTTTAATTCCCAAACTCTCTTAGATAATTTCTTTATCCTCTTTTAGTTCTACAGACCCAAAAGCCCTGCTGACATAAAAAAGCAGTTTATGTCGCTGACAACCGCTGACAGTTTTGCCGTTGACAAGACCGACTGATTTACCAGGGCTGAGCGCCTCCACTTACATTGTTGAAACACTTCACCAAAGTCAAACTGACAAATGTATAATAGTGGGAGGTATTCACAACAAAGAACGATAAATTCTGTTTAAACGTCCATCATGTTGAAGTGAGAACTTGTGTTATCATTGATATAAAGGACAAATACTTAGCCTCAGTCTACTGCTGAAGTTACATCGTGCTGTGAGCCCTGAAGAATCACATGTACATCGGTATGCAATTTATTTTTATTTTTACTTTATATTGAAACAGTATATATAATTCCTTTAATTTAGTTTAATTCTGTTGTCGCTTTTGTGCCCTCTGAAAGATTTGTGAGTGTACCACTGAAGTGGTCCCATAGACTAACATGTACATGCATATAGTTTCATGGTAAAGCTCTTTAGGTTGAGCGATGTGCAGTATATTGGTGCATATGTTTTTTCAACTGTGTAAGAATTAAGGTTAAGATGAAGTATAATTAAAGGTATACTGTATCGTAGATGTAATCTTTCATTGTTATATATATATATATATTCGCAGAGGTGTCAAAAGTATTCCCATTCATTACTCAAGTAGAAGTATAGATACTAGGGTTTAAAAATACTTCTGTAGAAGTTGAAGTATCAACTCAAGCTTTTTACTTAAGTAAAAGTATAAAAGTACTTGTTTCAAAACTACTTAAAGTATAAAAGTAAAAGTAATGTAAGGGGAATTTTTTAATGTAAATACATTAAAGTACCATATGTGTACTACTGAGCATTTACATGCGTTTCATGGAGCGGAAGACATAATAACTAGAGCTGTGAAAAATAACGCGTTAACGCGTTATGATTAAATTACAGGATTAATTCGTTTTTTTTTTTAACGCATTTAACGCATGCGCAGAAGGACCTTCCAATTCCGCCGCCTCTGCACTAGTTGCCGCTCTAACGCCGGGTTCACACCGGACGCGGAAGCGACGCCGAAGCGAGGCGTAAGCGCAGCGCCAATCCTCTGGCTCCCATCCACTCCCATGTTAAACCGCAGCGCTGAACACACCGGAGGCTGAAGCGTAGCGTTGTGCCGCGGCTGCCTAGCGCCGTGAAGCGATCGTTTCGGCGCCGAGTCTATTTTTTCCGCTTGACGCGAGCGTATCGCGACAGGAAACACACTGAAAAATGATTTTAAACGATATAGATGACATATTTTATATGATATAAATGATCAAATATGCATCCCATACTTTGTATTCACGTTCTGTTGTCTTGGAGTTTTAATTTTACCACTTTTACCAACCACATTATTTAATGTCCCCCTCTGCCAATCCACTACAGCCACACAAGCAGTGATAAAGATAAAAAGAGAGAGAGAGGGGGGGGGGGCTACGTATACTCCACATAGGCTTGAGTGGAGAATACGTAATTTACCCTCGACACCCGACATTTAACTGAGCAAACAGCGGAGAAGTTCTTCAACATGGATGACATTAAATTAATCATTGAAGTGGAGAAGTAACTTGAGTTGTTGATTCTCAGCATATGTTGTACAAAGACAACACCAAAAAAGACACATGTTGGGACGCTGTTGCAGTAAATGTTGGAGCAACAAGTAAGTATATGCTTGAAAAAAATGATTAAATGCCGTTTTTACTGCAGGCTGATAACAGCAGAAGTATGAGATATTAATGCGCGGCGCTTCGGCGTCGCTACCGCGTCCGGTGTGACCAGCCAAGCGCCGGCGAGCCAGGGATTAGCGCTTACGCCACGCTTCGGCGTCGCTTCCACGTCCGGTGTGAACCCGGCGTAATGCAGTCAGACGGCAGCTGCCATTCAAACAAACAAACAACATGGATAATTCTGATGAACCTGAGGACCTTCTGGACGGGAAGATCGTGTTCCAAAAAAACAAAGATCGAACATTCAGTAAAACCAAGGTGATATGCACACTCTGCGAGAAGACGTTATCGTTTCACCGTAGCAATACCCGCCTAACCACCGCAACGCGAAGCATGTGTTGGTCGGCGAGGGGCGTTCAAGTGGAATGCGCCAAACCAGACTCACTCGCAGGACACATTGTGCAAAAGAAGCGGTCAGCTTTACTGTCAGAGAATTTGAACAAGTTAGTTTGCCTCACCAACTGGCTAAAGAACGAGTAGCTAAGAGGGCCTTTAGAGGCATTAGATTGTATCATGGTGTGGTTAATGGTTGTGTGACAAAAAATATAAAAAATGTCAACCATCCTATGGCTAAGAAGCTCAAATAATTTCTGTTTGATTTAAAAAAAAAAAGTTTTATTCAACCACACAATGGCTAAGGAGCCCGAATATTGTTTAGGATGAAGATTATATTAATGTTCCATATGGAAAAGCAATGATAACTGCTGAAGAACTGCTGAGTTGCAGCACAAAAGAAAAGTTAAATGTCATAAATCTTGTTTTCACAAAAATATTCCGAGAAAATCGGTAATGTGATTAATCATGATTAATCCATAGAAACCTGTGATTAATTTGATTAAAAATTGTAATCATTTCACAGCCCTAATAATAACTAGTTGCAAATAAGTAATGTAATAGTGCAAAAAGTCAAGCTTCAGTGGAATGTTATCAATAACCTTTATTGAAAGAGACCTTGAGACCGTTGGGCTAAACCTGTATGTACAACAACACTACAGATAGGCTTTGTTCAGCCGCAAAAGCAGCTGGTTCTCAAAGTTATTTGAGCCTATGCATGCTCCACCTGGCCTGAAGATGAGCCCTGCAACACTAAACAGTCTTTCACAGGTTGCTGAGGCCCTGCCCTTTGTACACACCGCCCGTCGCTACTACCGATTGAATGGTTTAGTGAGGTCCTCGGATCGGCCCCGCCGGAGTCGGTAACGGCCCTGGCGGAGCGCCGAGAAGACGATCAAACTTGACTATCTAGAGGAAGTAAAAGTCGGAACAAGGTTTCCGTAGGTGAACCTGCGGAAGGATCATTACCGGTAGGGAGAGCGGGGTAATGTGGGACATCGGGTAATGTGAGACACCCCCTGTATCTAGGCAACGGAACACATTTGTGGTCATGTGATCATTATGTTTTCAAGCCCCTCCCATTTCCCCCTTGCCATGAAGGATAAGTTGGTGCTGGTGCTGTGGAAAGTATGTTTTTTCACAAAAATGTGTTTTTTGCATGTAAAAGTAAATTTTCTTGCTTTAAACTTAATCAACTGTTGCGTCAAAACAAATTGAATCAGGTAGAAAAACTTATAACTTACATGTTGGAGAACTTCCAACATATAAAACAATGTGACTGATGCTAGCTGAAGATTAGCCTGAATTGCTAAGAGATGTTTTTTCTAAAACGGTGGCTGTGGGGTAAAGTGGGACAAATGTTGTGAGACAGTGTCTCTCTTTACCCCACCATGAAGCACAAGTTAAGTTTAGTTTTAAACATATTCTAGTGTTATATTACATTATATATGTTTTATTTTTAATGTCATAAACATTGTAGAAAAGCCATCATGACAAGAAACTATACACCAGGAAGACAACCTGGGGCCACACAGCCCTCGCAGAGATGGAGAGTGCAGCCGCTGAGGTCATGCAAGGAAAGAAGTCCTTAAGAAAAGCTGGAAGGGATAGAAATATTGACAAGACAACCCTCAAAAGATCCATAAAGAAAAAGAGAAAGGGAGAGTAAAACCAGTAGCCTGGGGTGCAGTAGCTGAGGTAAAGAGAATATTCACAGATGAGATGGAGGAGGAGCTTGCCAAACACTTGAAACAACTAGCTGACCAGTTCCATGGTCTTGCTCCAGTTAAGTGCCGTGAACTGGCATTTGAATACGCAGAGAAAAGCAATATCCATGTCCCTGCCAATTGGACAGAGAAACAATGTGCCGGTAAGCTAGGGTGTGCAAGAGATCACATGAATCATAATAATCATAAATTTGCTTGATTGACCAATCCCCATGATTCTGTTACTAGTCCGATATTAGTTTTGGAATGTGTGGTTGTCAATCTAGCTGTTGGGATTTTAACTATTACAACATGTGTTGTTTTGGTAGTTTTAAAATGGAAAAAAAAAGTGTCTCACTTTACCCCGTAGCTGGGGTAAAGTGAGACACAAGACCACTTTTTTAAAACAATCATATTTTCACTGCCCTTTGTCCTAAAGACATTCTGATCATTTCCATTGCCAGAAAACATCCTGAATTAATGGGAAATGTTAAATTTTACTGATATGTCATTTTAGCTCGCCTAGAGGGGAGCAAATGTAAAAAATGTCCCACATTACCCCGCTCTCCCATACAGCCGGATTCGACTGCATGGCACCCAAAACCCCCCCACAGGTGCTTAGGGTCTCGCGCTGCACCCCAGCGCCAGCGTGTCTCCCGAGGCCGGGGTTGTGTTGGTGTGGCATGCGAGTGCTCTCCAACCTCCCCCCCCCCCCCCCCACCCCACACTCTTTCTATTTTTCTGTCTCCTCCACTTCGTCTGAGCACTGTCCACGACCGTGCGGTGCCTCCTTCTCCGCTTTTCCACCCACCTCCGTGCGCCTTTGCCGGGCTGCTCCGATGGCCGACGGACCTGTCAGCGGAGGCGGGAGGATGGTGGATGCTGAGAGGACGGTGCCGCACGCCGCAGCTCTGGCTTTGCTCTCCTCCTTTTCGGAACCCTCCAGCGCGGTTGTGTGGCGGCCTCGGCCTGGCCGTCATCCAGCGCTTGCGGCGGGCACCCAACTCAAACTCTCCTCGTTCGAGGGGGGTTTAATGTCTCACAAAAAAAATGGGGCTTTTTTGTGTGTGTTTTTGAACAATGACAAACCGGAATGAAAACAAGCCAAAATGAAATGAGAGTAACAAGGCTATTTTTAAAATGTAAGGAGTAGAAGTAAAAAGTCGTCTGAAAAATAAATACTCCAGTAAAGTATAAATACCCAAAATTTCTACTTAAGTAAGGTAACAAAGTATTTGTACTTCGTTACTTGACACCAGGGGTGGACTGGCATACCGGGCATCGTCCCGGTGGGCCAATGTGGGCCGGTCTGGTCCGCTATGTTTGTTTTTTTTTGTTATTTTTTTCTCTTCTTCCTCTCTAAATTCCCTCAGATTGGGCCGGCCAATTGGCTACAGAGGGCTGGCAGTGTGTTGCCAGCATCGACACATATTATTGGTCTATTGTTTGTCATTGTCAATCAATCATGGGCTGACAGGCTCAGAGAGCCCTGACAGTGCTGTCAATCACAACACAAACCAGGGTGGGGCGGGACCTCATGGCATTGGCGGGGGGAGTCGCGGGACGGTCTGCTGCTGAGACAGAAACTTAAAATGGATAATAAGAGTGAAAAAAGCCCGGGTGGCGCTGAGAAGCATCGGGAAAAAAGTCTCTGTGGGTGGAGGCTGCTAAATGTGCCAAACTGACGGACCTATTTGGTGCCGGGTTCACCAGCCCAGCAGCAGCAGGTGCGCCGGGAGACGAGCGAGGAGGACTCGACAATGATGAGCGAGTGGAGGCAGACATGGTAAGTAACGTTGGCCTGGGGCTAGCTAGGCTACATTTTTGAGACATGTCCAAAACAAAGTAGAAAACGTTTTTGATTTTGTTTTAATATGCCGAATTGTGATATTATGGGTTATTATTGTTCAGATGATTTAGCTAAGCTAGCTAAGAGCTGCTAACGTCGTTTACTGTTGCCATAGCAACAGTAAACTTTCTGAGCTGTAAATAGAGATGCAGAATCAAGCTAATTCTTTTCAGAAGTTTTATTGTGCTTATGTGTTGATCCTTAATGGTGTGATCATGTACACTAAATGATCAATTATTCTCCATTACAGGTTGTTGTGATATATTTGAGGAGTCGCTCTCCCTCTGTTTTATATGTGGACATTTGGGACCACTGTTAGAATTTGGTAAGTTTATCATGTATTTTTTTATGTATAAATTCATACTTCATAATTATAATAATTTTCAAAAGGTTTTAAAAGAAACACACATCCAAAAAGTTCTCAACTCTAGGTGCAGGACAGAGGAAAACATTTTCTTTATTTTTCAGACATTATAATGTATCATGTTCTTCTCAGGTTGACCACTTGACATGTGAGAGCCTGAGGAGTTGTTCCCCCTCTGTCCATGTTCGAGGACTTGCTCTCTGTCTGCCTCCACTCTCTGACTTCACTGTACCAAAGTTTGTCTGTTGAGTCTCCTCTAGTCTGGTGAGTTTATCATTTTTTATGTTTTATGAAATCATACTTAATTTGTGATGATTAGAGACATTATAATGTATCCATGTCCTTCTCAGGTTGACCACTTGACATGTGAGAGCCTGAGGAGTTGTTTTCCAGACACAGGTAGAGCTAACAGGGGCGTCACCCTGTGCCTGCCCTTTTGGACTGGGCTTCAGCTGCAGATCTAAAGGCTGCTTCCAGGGGCATGGGGCCCTCAGCCTTTGTTTTTCTTTGCTTCTGCACCTTACAACATACATCACACCTTATTTTCACACATCCAAACACTGTTAACACCACTGACGCGTAACATAGTTTACACATCCCACTACGTAGTTAGAGCTATCTTGATTTGGGGTTAAATACATATACTTTTGGCTTGAGAGGTTTGTGTGTTCTTGTTGCCATCTTTGAGCTAGGTGGTAACAGTAGTATGCATGAGAGAAGACGCCGCGAGATTTGTGGACTTCTATGTGGTGTCCGCTGATAATGTAGTGGGCTGGTCTGGACAGACAATGCCAGGGCTGAATTTTTGCCCCAGTCCACCCCTGCTTGACACCTCTGTATATTTGTAATATCTGTAGAACTCAGACTATAAAAGTAGCAGGTGGTATTGACTCCTGTAGCAGTATAACATAGCTTCCTCTCTCATAGTCTGCTTTATTCAATCATGTCACACCTCCAGGTCCCTACATTACTCACTCATCCACGTATTCCATGAGACTGCGCCATCTGGCACCCACAGCACGGCCATGATAGCTGCCTGAGTCTCTGCAGACAACACAGACAAGCCCTCGGTCTCAGATTTGAAGCAGAGTCACTGCGGGTTCTGAATGCTGTCTGTCCACCCAGATGTAGCCAACTGTCTCATAAATCCCCTGCCGAGGACTTTTTCTGTTGACGCCTTGTGATGCTGGCCCGTATTTACCCTGTTCTTTTTGCTCACAACTTAATTACGCCCCTGAGAGGAGCTCTGTGTTACAGGTGTTCGGGGGAGGGACACCTCAGCGGGATAGTTCTCGCTGTGCAACCCAAAGTGAGTTACGCAGTTGCTTTGGTGAGAGCTTGACTGATCTCACAAACTGGAGATCGTAAACCCTCCAACGCCATGCCGAGAAAAAGTCTTTGATTGGGTTTAGAGACGGAGAGTATGGTGGAAGGTATGGTACTGTAAACTGTGGATGGTGTTGAAACTAGTTCTGGACCAGAGCAGAGCAGTGGAATGACACATTGTCCCAGATGACAATGGATTGCATCTGGTGCCTGTGGTTTACTGCTGTGACGATGTTGTGTAATCGGTCCAAACATTTGAGAATGTGAGGTGTGTTGTAAGGACCCATGTTGTCGTGACGGAGGAGGACCCCATTCTGTGTAGTGGCAGCACAAAGGCTGATGTTACCCCCATGTTGCCCTGGGACATGGATTATAGCCCCATGGCCAATGATATTTCTGCTTCTCCTTCTTGATTTTGTCCTATGAACCCTGATTCATCTATGTATATGAATTCATGCGATTACCTCAGCATCCATCTGTAAAACTCTCAGAAATACAGTGAAAGACAAGATTGTGTAGTTCAGCATAGGTCTGGAATACAGTACATTTACATTATGAAAGTTATATGTGCAGTATGCAACATCACAGTGCTAAAGTGAACAATACTCATACTGCAGCCGCAGCCGTCTCCTCCTCCGTGGATTCCCCCTCTCACCCTCACTCTTCTTCTTTTTTTAGCACAAGCTCCATTTTGGTTGAAAACAGGTGAACTCAGCTGATGCATTTTTAAAGTGCTTAAACCTGATTGGTGTGTCTACAATTAAGCAATGCTGTGTTTGCACACCTGATGGCTGTGTTGAACCAATTGGCCCATAGGGGTGGTCATTTGACAGGCTGTGCTTAGGAATTGCAAGGAAGTTACATCTTGATATACTTCTGTGTTTAATGTATACAAGTGTGTTTAGTGGTTTACAGATCACTGTGTGTATTGTTTTGCAAAAAGTGTGAAGCTGACATTGTGCTTATAGTGGTGCAGATCTGGGCCCATGTTTTGCTCCTTGAGTGTCAGGTTTGATAATTGTGTAATACTTTTGATTTTAGTGTTTATGCAATTGAAAAAAACTGTAAGATCTAAAGTTATATACCCCATGTCTCACTTGCCTTCCTGTTAATAAATACAAGCTTGCTGTGGAATGGGAACATAGCAAACTATTTGCAGAGGAACAGAATATTTTTGATTTTGAGAATCTTCTGCCATTATTTGAGACCAATCCACTTTGTTTTGTTTATTCAAAAACAACTGCTGAATATGTATTTCTGGATTATTGTTATTTGAACATTTTCCAAAGTGTTTTTAGTGCATTCTGAATATTTTTGAATAATGTTTGGCCTCGGAGTAAAACGCAATGACGACAGCACTTGTCAGGTTGCAGCTCATGTTGTTTTTGAATGTGCAGACAACTTAGAGAGAGCATTGCAGACAAGGTATTAAAGAGTGACTCATTAGGTTAATAAAAATGCACATGTAAATGGTTGTTTTTGTATAATGGGACAGTGTGCACTGGCTGGTTTTGACCACATACCAGTCTGACTTGAAAAGACAAAAGGTGGTAAAACAGAGAATGTATATAGTATAACGTAAACCGTCAGAAACCAGACAAACACTCCCTGAAATATTTCTCACGTTGTAACAAGTGACATGTAATGTCTTTCTTAAATAAAAGAGACAGTGAATTCCTACATCTCGCTTTAAAAGTCAGGGGGAAATAAAATGTGTGCATACAAATAGAAGTGAAGTAGAATTATGGTAATCCAGTGACACTTTAATTCTTCTTGTTTGTCACCGAAACATTCTGTTTCTGTGTGGACAATAGCCGACAGTGCTCCTCCATCTCCTGCATTTATTTAGCAGCAGGCTGTTTCTCCCTCCCTCCATCTCTACCAACTGCTAGGTGTCATAAAACACTTAAAATAGAGGAAGACTAACAATGAGACATATGCTGGAGGCTACAGATTTTGTGAAAGCTTCCGCAATCTAAGTTGAAAGCTTGCAAGAGTCAGGCAAACACTTGCGCTGACGCTGCTGCATTATAGATGGATACAAAATAGGCATGACTGTTTTATCATTAGCACCCCTGTGTGAATGACAGATCAATGAATCTGTGATCTTACCTGGAGTCAGAGCTTTATCGTGGACATTCTGAACTTCAAACTTCATTAGAGTACAGCGGTGATGGCGACGGCTCAGTAGATGGCTTTGTTGCAATATTGATGGCACAAAGCGTGGAGAGCTTTCGCTGTCAAAAGTAATAGGGAAGTTACAGTACTGGCTTGATGTCAAATTCTCTATAATGTAATGAAGGTTTGCTTATAGTAAGAAACACATAATTAGGTCAGGTTAGTACAGGGCTTTTCTGCCCCTCTGCAGTGGCTCCCTGTAAAGTGTTGTGCATGTTGCACATATTTTTCACGAACTTAACGTATCAGTTTTTATATGATGAACGAGACTGAACGTCACATTCATTTTTTATATCATCATCGTATCAGGCCGTCATTAAAAACCAGGAGCGGGTGAATGTGTGGTTCTGTGTGTGTGCTCCCAGATAGTGCTCAGACACACACACGCACACACAGGCCCCGGGGCTCCGCCCCCCGCCCACTGGCTCAGAGACCCAAACAGTGAGATCAGCTCGTCAGGTGAAGCAGCCGATCATTGACTGACCGGCTGCTTCTTAACAGTGAAAACACAGAGTTTCTCTGGTCTCAGCTGCTCAGAGATCAGCGCAGCAGCTTCTTGATCAGAGCAGAAGCTGCAGTTGGTTTGTACCGAGCGTCAGTTTCTGTGTTCGCCTCCAGTGTGACCTGCTCTCACTTTTTGTTTTAATATTTCGTCAACTAAAATATGCGTCACATCCTATTACGTCTACGACACGGTGCTCTTCCCTTCAGGTCGCTAATCTAGAGTTTCCGACCCGGCCTCACTAAAAGAGAGAGTAAAAGAGAGAGTTTAATTCTGTGTGGACAGATTCATTAGCTTTCTCTGCAAATGATGCAGGTTTACCTGTATGCTTGATGTGTGGTGAGGAATTGGCCAACAACAAAAAATTTACTGTTTAAAGCATTTCCTGAGCAAGCACACAGCATCTGCTGAAAAGTACCAAGCTGGAGAAGCAAAGTTCTGTGTTTCATTTATTTCAAAGTAGGCCTACACATGTATTTTGTTCTCCTTTTCATACGAGTTTGGTGTTTTCCTTTTTTGTAATAGCAATAAAATGTCAAGATTTTTTATTGTCGTTCTATAATTTAATAAATGCAACGAACTATATTTTTCATATATATTGTATAACTATATATATATCAATAACCTGTGTTATCGAATATGTTTTGCGGCTCCAGACAGATTTAATATGGGGGAAGAAGGGGCAAAATGGCTCTTTGGATAGTAAAGGTTACCTACCCCTGGGTTAGTAGAAAAGTTCCTTTAATTTCAACACGCATTAAAGACCCAAACGAGGAGCTGACTTCCTAAGAACAAGTTTCACGATGCAGTCAGATTGCACAGAGATTTACCAAACTGTGTTATTGTATTGCACAAAATGCAAACCATACAGTCTGACATTGGACAAGGCTCAAGTTCATGTCACTGTAGATTTGCCTTTCATTATGAAAGCCATTCATCTCTCACCGAATGAGGCAGTACATCTAAATAACTGTACCGAAGATAGGAAGAGTCTAAGGCTTGTGAGAGAACTACCTTTGAAAGTTGTTGAGTCATGCTGGAGCAGCTGCACAGAACCAGCTCCCAAGTTGAAGACCCAGTGTTTTGGGTATTTTAACCCCCCCCCCCATGTGGCTTCTTCCTTCTCATCACTTACATTTAATTCATTCACAGCTGCATAATAAATACAATCAATTCCAGCTGAGGCATTAAACGCATTAAATTGCCTGTAATTAAGCCACTGATTGAATGTTCTGATCTAGGTAATTGACTTTTTTGTCCATTAATTTAAACAAGAATCTTTGGTGAGATGGCTGAGATTCAATGGCTGCTTCTATCAAAGAGAGAGAGAAACACTCGTCTTGCATGGCCTGACACAAAACATCTTTATTGCGGATGCACGACTGTCAGTCGAGGTTTCACTTAGTATCTATATATTTCAGCACTGGAGAAACCACCCTGCATAATTTCCAGGATGAGCTCAGAGCATATCCAGAGGTAAGAACCTGATTTGGGTATAACTGAAGGTCAAACTGAATAATACAGTAATAATGTTACAAAAGCACATCCGACCAATTTAGATTATTTGTTTTAATTATTAAAGTGTGAGATTGTCGAGGCGAAAAGTATTCAGAAATGCTGCAGGTGCTATGTTTTTGGAGACGTCCCGAAGTCAACATCTCTCTTCCACGGTTTTTGTAACCTTCTACCCTTTTGGATACAGTCACGGTTCCATTATGAAAATATTGCTGCTTAGTTATGCATGCAACTTCCCCGTTTTAAACTAAATACATGACATGTCTTCACAACAACAATGCAGCTGAATAATTAACGGGGACTATTTTGTAAAATGCATTTAATTATATTGTTGTCGTGATTAAATTAATAATGCATGAGGATTTTTTTTAATCTAAAGTATCAACAATTTAAATGCAGCGCTTTCCTTTTTTTTAATTCCCACTTCAGGTTCATGGAGAGTTTACCATGACCAAAGGGAAACAGCTCCTTAAAGACCCGATGCACTGAAATCTTGGGTTTTTCCTAGAAGTCCCGATAAAAGCATCCATGTTTATTTGATTGCTTCTATGGACTCCTAAGCGTGAAAGAGAGAAGGAATGCTTTCTCATTTTGAGGCACTTACATAATGTAGCTTCCTTGTTTCCACACTGACAGCCAGATGCAGAGCTTATCAATATTTTAAGTAACCCATGAAATAACCATTTTCCCCTGCTCATTAGGAGGCCACCTGTGTTTCACTGTACTTGCCTTTTCGACTCCGGCTGCAAATTTCTATTCCACACTCTGGTCCGCGATGAGTGAGACATGTTTTGATTGGTCCACTTTGAAGACCACAGCACCACTAATTGGCTGGGTATAGAATCATTTGGAACATTTGTTCCCCTTAGGAAACCTCATCACGCACAGACAACTGATTAACTGTCTGAATGAACAAATGAATTAGTAAATTAAATGATAAACACTCGAGGAGCTTTGCAAGTGACATGCAAGCGCAACAAGACAGCAGCAAACCTCAGCTTAATAAAACAAGCGACGATTTGGGCCGTTTATTCTTTGCAGATAAGTAGGGGTGTGACTTCTCTGAAACCTAGACCACTACTGCAAGTTTTAACAAGGTCATATCGCAATACAGGCTAATGGAACCATTATACCTACATATCAACCCCATAAGGCACTGTAACAAAACATTTTACAGTTAACACTATAGAACAAGAGAATCACAGAATAATTTTTCTCTTTAACATTATGTCAAGCTGTAAATGTTGTAATTGTTAGATATTACACTTATTTTATCGTCTTCTAACTACATGTGACTATTTCAGTCCAATCATACTTGAGTGATCACACCTGCATTTAAAGTAACCCTGAGATTGAAGACAAAAGAAGAGTTGACTGAGAGCTTGAGGACACAGCTGAACGCCCTTCTACACCTGCGACCTGCAAATACACATTATGCCCCAATGCACACTGTACTCTATCATCTGAGTTTGTGCTATTGCCTGTTGAGTTTTATGAGCTTTGAAGTCCATTAGAGGACGTCTTTGGCTATGAATGCTGTTGCATATGACTTGTCCGTGCTCAATGCTTATTCCTATGAAAATAATAAAATAAATGAAATGGTTTACAAGTAAACCTGGGTGGTGGATTAAAAAAGTTATCTTAATTGTCAAACACCATTTCCATTGAAAAAGGTCAAGTTAGTTCAAATGTATTGTTCTCAGTAAAAACACCAGACCCAGACCAAGAATTCAAACCTAATAAGTCTCTGTACAGAGTATTGAACTGCAGATCTATTTAGAATGTGTAAAATGCCTATCCGACATAAAAAAAATTATGATTAATACTTAATTAATGTTTCAGTGAGCAGGGAAAGTGTATTTTTGAGGTTTCAGCCATAACGATTTGAATACATCTTGTTGAAAGTGAGAACGGCAAGAACATTCTGGAACTGTTGGGATTTAATATAAAACATGTATAACCATTACAACCATTAAAACCGAGTCAGTCGAAGGACATCGCTGACATCCTACCTGCACCTTGATGTGGAAGTGAAGACAAACTGATGGAACTGTTTTTCAAAATAAATGTCTTCATCAGAGTTGCTGTAATGAGGGTTTTCCTCCATGTTGTCTTCCTGCTCTGACACACCCTCCACCAAATCACTATCTGCTTCCTCATCTCGGAAGATGAGATCAACGGCCTCTTGCATAGTACCTCCTGCTGCTCTAACCTCAGTCACTGAAATAACAGCTCACATACCTTTACAATCTTATGACCTCCTAACCCCTCTTTTGATCTCAGTGGTTCAGAATTAATGGATTCGAATTTGTTTTCATTTGTAGATAATTTAGTTGCATTGCTTGTCCTTGCAGGTGCAGATCTCGTGTCTGTGTCAAGGCCCCCTCTGACCTCTGTAGGACTTCTGTTCCTTATGTGCACAATATATGATCACTCCTATGCTGCTGTACTCCATCACTGATTCCAGATTCACACATGACCCTTCAAACAAGAGCAGGTGCCTGTCTCTACGGGAGCCTGGGCAAATGCGGTGGGAACACAGACAGTTCTTGTGACAGTGTCAAGGTCCCCTTTAACTCTGTGACCACTGCTCCATAAAAAATACACACAGACGTGACATGTACAGTTTAACAATTTCAAGATTCCCATGAAACACAATTTTCCTTGATTTGTAATTTGTGTGTATTTTTGGTCACTTTGGTAAGATTCTGCAAATTTCTAGCTAAACGAATGACATTTAGGTTATTTTTACTAATGTCAAATGCCAGAACGGGTCAAATATATACAGACCATGCATATCTAACCAGTATGTAAGGGTTAAGTGCTTGTTGTTAAAGACAGGAGGGACAGGGGCAGGAGGATACACTAGATACATCCACGCAAAAATCATTAAAAAGGTGTCTCAAAGCAGTGGGAGAGATTTTACTACAGCATGTTACACACAGCACATCAGGACTATGTAAAGTATTAAACAGGGATAAAACATCAAAACAAGTCATGACAAGAGCTTGCAAACAGCCACCCGACAGGCGGTCTCGGTAAATTTGCTGCTAAAGCAAGTCAGATCTTTGAATGTGGTTAAAATAACTGGCTCAGAGAAAAACTGAAAAGTTTAAACGGAATCCTGCTCCACCATGCAGTTTGTTACTTCAGATGACAATAGCTTGAGCGAATGTGTCACACCCAAGACAAAAGCTGAAGACTTGTGAAAGTTTAATGAAACACTTTCTTTGTGAGGCTGCTAATGTAGCTGAGAGCATAGTTAGCGCTCGCCACAGTGCTGCAGAAGCTACGGCTTTAATAATGCCATGCTTGCCGTTTGCTCATCTCCACTGCACCAGCAGCAATGTCATGAAGTCAGAACATGAGGTTTACATTCTCCTGCTTTACCAATAAGCCCAGGAGAACTCTGCTTACCCAAACCTCAAGAAGTTAAGAGGGCAGCTTCATTTATCAATGGATTATTCTTAGTTAAATATACACACACACACACATTAAACTATTGTTGAAGTGCTTCTAATTACATGTACCAGCATGGGAATCACTAACGGAACCCACTGTATATTTAACTGTTAAACAATAATTACTCTTATTACCCCATCAGTGTTCATAGAGTGAACATTTAGCACTTTACTGTAACAGTTTGAAAGTAGAAGCATTTACACGTATCCAAAACTAACACACAAAAGCACATACAGCCACACACATACACCGTTTAATGCTTTTGTCCGTTTTCCCTATAGGAACCTGCTGTGTCTCAGGCTTTTCTCCCATATTTCTCTGCCAGGCTGCAGTAGCTTAGGTAAGAACTTCGTCTGTGCTCCCACCTTCAGCATTTCCTCCAAGTCCCAATCCAAATCCCAACCAGGATAATCTCATCCCTCTACTCTGATGTACTTCCATTTATCCAAGCCTTGTACTACTGCCAGCTCAGTCTCGTGTTAGGGAAAAGCGGAACAGGGATTTCTTCTGCTTTCCCCTTGCTCAGGCCCTTCACTGCGGTCGTAAGTCTGTATCGTCTTGAAGCTCCACAGAATCTGCTCAATGACATCCCTGCAGTGCCGCAGGACACCATGACCGCTTGCATGTTATCATTCCACTTCCAACCACGGGTTCATCTGAATGACTTGAAGGCCAGAAATAAATTCCTGTACAACATTAGCTTACAAAAAATGGCACAATAGTGTTACATTGATAACAATTATCAAAGGCCCCACTACACAACAGAGCAGAAACGGTTGATAAAATGTGGGTTGGGGGTTAAACGTGAAGCCAATAAGATCACAGCAAGTTTAACATCCCTGAAGCCAGTATATAATATATACAACATTACCCTAGAGACCAACAGGCAAGTGGAGCCAATTGGCAAGTCCCACTACCATCAACACTCACAAAACCACAACAAACACACAGGAAGTATGCATTAAATACATGCAGACATAGTACTCACCCTTCATTACTAAATATAATTTACTTCACACAAACATTAGAATGGAAGTTCAGCAGCCACCAAGGGAAATCAAAGTCTACTAAAGCCAAAACAAGCTCAACCAAAGCATCATCAAATTGATTCAAAATTAAAACTAATGAACATGCTGCACAAATATGAAAGAGAAAGGTTGTGTAATAAAGCTAAGAAAATATTGGTGCGAATCAATGCAATAAGAACAACAATCCGAACGACACATAAATACCATTGCACATAGATAACAAAAGAAAATGGATATCCAATGATTTTTATGGCGACAGTGAAACAATCTGCTTCATCAGTACAATGTGTTGAGTTAACATGGTGGAATATGAACGTTATTATTAAGATTCCATGAAACCAATATTAACTGTATGGAAAACTACAGTAATGTTTACTTTCCTGAAGCCAATATAGAATATAACACTGACAGAGCACAAGAAACCCTACACCACCATTATATTGGAAAAAACACACCACTAGGGAAATATGTAAAGCTCCGACATGAGTATTCATGCTTCACCACTTCATATCTCAATATCATCAGGTCCAGCAGCCAAGACAATTCCAACAACAACCCAAAGAGAAATGTGCTCAACAACAAGAAATTAATTCATGAGTCATGCTGTTATGACACCAAGACGACAACAGTAGAATGAGAAAGCTGTGAACAAGCCCACATCAACAGAGCAGCGTCCGCAGCCTTGTTGTCAAACACACAAACACAAACTGAACAATGTGACGTTATGCATTTGAGCAAAAGGAGGCAATGCAAATGGGGGCTTACCTCGGAGATGGGAAGTGCTTATACCCAACTGTGGTGAATCCCTGCAGTTCCAAGATGTCAGGTACTCTGGAGACTCCGGCTTCCAGCTCAAATGAGGATTTAAGGCCACAATTCATTCTCAAAGCCACATCTACATGTTGACAAGCTGAATATCAAGTGTGAAAAATAACACTGCAACCTACCTTTGCATGATAATAAGGCAACAACCATGAAAATATCTTGCAGCCTATATTGCTGACACATGAGTATTGGTATGTCAACACCACATTAAGCATAATAATGCAAGTTTGAAAAGGCCAAACCAACATCATAGCACATGCATGACAACAGGAGAAATACACATCCAGCAGACATACAGCAGCAAAGAAGGGTCAACAGCCATTTTTTGAAGAAGGTGACCTTGTTGTGGAAAAGCCTAGATTAACATCAGTACATGGATATAGGCTTAGGAAAGGAAATGCTATATTAATGCATTCAAAGTTAAATATATTGCTTTGAGTTAAATATTCCCGAGCTTAGCTGAATATAAAGTGGGCAGAGAAAGTGTGATGATGACTGGCTACCGTGTCTCAAACGCCACATTAATAATGCATTGACGTGGTCTTAAGAGTCGGAGTTCCTGCCTTGGAAAATGACATAAATATTGCTAATTGTAACTAATTAAAAATAAATCTAAAACTGCAAACTGCACGTCTATCTCCCACACGTGCCTATCATTAATAGTTTTTATGATTAACATACATATGGTTTAAATAATTTATCTTCCAGTCACACCTGATCATTTTTCTTTGCTCTTTGTCACTATGCAAATTTTAGTCAAAGGTGTAACATTGCTGTTTAAATGCTTTGAGTACCTGTAGTATTTGTTCTCATCAATTTAACAAATCTCATATAATTATAACATTAACAACAGCACTGTTCTGTTCGTGTGTCACAACATGACAATGGGACTAAAGCAAACTAAAGCATCTAAATGGAATTCATCCATTGTTCATTTAATTACTTACCCCTGCGCTTTTCCTACTGGGACATATCAATGTGAAGTACCTCTAACTTTTAGCTCAATACACAATGTGTTAAAAAACTAAAACCAACCATAAAAATGTCTGTGCCTGTAGAGGCATTTCAAGCTTCACCTGATTAGTTTTTCACTGGCTAGGCCAGTTGTGTTTGTACAATATTTGTGCTGTATGTAAATAAAGCTTTGACTCAACATATTCCTTGTTCATGTTTTTTCCCTGTTCATTATGTTCAACATATAACATCAAGCATCAAATGAATGAATGTATAATCTTTATTAACTGCAGTGCTTTTGGTAAAGGGTTACTAATAAATAATAGTATATATATATATATAAATATATACATTATTAGTAACAACTATATATTAGTTATTATTATTAATATTGTGTTGGAGAGGTTTACCCACGTGTGTTCTGCAATGACCCAGGGTGACCAATAGCAGCAAATCTACCAGCCAGTCACAAGTGACTTTTCGTTTCAAGGGTCTGTGGTTTACTCCAATGGTGAATCAAGAGAGGCTCTTATCAGCAGCTTCACTCCGATTCATATGCTTATAAATTTTTTTTTTATTATATATGATGAGCTGGACGCACCATACAAGGAATTCGCTAACCCTAACCCCAAATGTCAGATATATTCATTTGAGATTCTCCATGATGAAATGACTGATCCCACTGGTTTCGTTCACCTACATCCCACAGGTGTTCTGTTGGAGTCCTATCTGGAGACTTTGCAAGGCCACTGAAGTCCACAAGCGAGATCGCTGCCATATGATTGGCTGAATCGATAGTTGCATGAAAAAGCAACAGATGCTTCAGGTGTTCCTAATAAAGTGCTCAGTGACTGTATATAAGTGAGGAGAGTGTTGCTTTCAAACCTTAGGTTTCTTCCTAAAGACAACAGGCTCACTGCATTTCCTTCTTGGAGTGGTATGTCTGCTCTGTCCCAAGCTCCTGACTGATAACGTCACGTATTCACTCAGTGCTTATTGTTCCTGTATAATGTTGTTATGTTTAATCCTTTATTTAAACTCCATCAAGAGAGGCCTCTGTACAAGAGAATTAAGGAGTAAAGCCAATGCCGAATTTAAAACTCAAAGTAGTTCAGTTAACAAGTTCATGTTTTTATTATGCCTGTGTGTTGTGTTTGGAAAACTATAAATAGATTAAGAGTGTGAGAGACTTTGACAGCTAATTTTATTGAATTACATAATTTACTGTATCTGTTAAGCACACATCCCAGTATACAGATACAAAATGACCTATGTGGTTCATAGTGCCATAAATAGTTTTATGTCATTAATCAAACATTAGCATGCTAGCACGTTAAACTAAGGTTAACAATAGAATATCAACATGATCATAGTGAACTGACCTTGGCATATAGATTAAGGCACTGGTTGTAACAGCCTCACAACTGCTAGCATGACTGTTGTGATTTTGAATTGGACTGTATACAAAGAATGATGACCTGACTGCTCCCACAAGGTAAAGTTAAAGTGTCTCACTTGTCACCTTGTGGCTGGCTGCTGTATAGGTCTTAAAATCCACCTTCTTCAATGTTAACAGATGGGTCATGGACCAAATTTCTCAAAGATGTTTTCTGTTATGTGTGTTTTTTTTATCACATTAGTGTACGATCAAGTGCAAATATTCCAGTAATTTGGGTAAATTGTATATTTGATGCTATAAAAATAGGGTGAAACGTCATGATTGACAGTTGAGACTGACTCACGTGAAAATCCGTGGGACCTCAAGGGCACCATCTGGGTCGCTAGGCTGTAGAATCTGGTGGCAATGGTAATATCCAGGATATTTTGGCTTCATGTCTGGATATTGGGTGGAGCGGAGACCCATTGCATTACTTTACATAACATTGCACTTCATTTAGCTGCCGCTTTTATCCAAAACAACTTCCAATAGGTGCATTCAACATTGCCCATCTATATATAGTCTATGAGTAAGATACATACATACATACTTTATCACAAAATAACTCAGAATTTGGTTGGCATGACAGATTTAGGATATATAACAATGATCAAGCGATCGAGGATTGAATTTCCTAAAAAGCTTAAAGGTAGGTTTACTAAGGTAAAGGTTAGCCAATTCAATGCAAACTCTAACCGGGAATAACAGCTACCTAATATAGTAACATTTTGTTGGCAAAAGACCTCAGGGTAACTGATTATCTGTACAAAAAGGTAAAATGTATGCACGCGAAGAATATGAGAAGGGACCTACTCGTTTCTCCTTTCACCATCATCCACTTAATCCCTAGTTTATCCAAAATGAATCAGTTTAAAGCCAATTATTTAATCGGCATCTATTATGTGTCAATGTTCATAAGCGTAGGGTTGTTTAGTAGGGCTGTGATGAAGAAGATGGTCTCAGGGAGGGAAAAAAACATAGAAAATCATTGGTTTCTGTAGTGTGTGTGACACAAGCTGTCAGTGTCTCAACCTGCCAATGTCAGATGTCATGCACATGTAGCTGCAGCAGTTGACATGAGAGGCCTCGGGCAGATGTACTGTATTCAGCGTAGAAATGTATGGACATGATGCCGAACACTGGGTCCGGTAATGTCCAACGTCTAACACAAATAAAGTGGACAGAAATTGAGCACTTGAAGTGAATTGTTTGCTAATCTAAGTCTCTATATGTTAATTTGAGTTAAAATTCAAACCTAAAGAAAATTATGATTGATTTTTTTAGCGAGCTTCGAGAGATTTTAAAGGTGAATTTAGCTTTTCATTAACTTGAGCTTGGAAGTTTAAGTCCAACATTTCTGAGCAGACTGCTATTAATCTGTCATATAATTTATCATATACTTAATCTGTTTTTACACAATCATAATGGTAAACCCTATGTGTCAACTGTATTATGAACAGGCGCTATTTCTCCCACCTAACAAATATTAAGGTGTGAGTGTGTTTATACGTGGTTGTAGAGCCTGTGTTGTATTAAACCTGTCTTGTGTATTTGTAGGGATAAAATGCAGGGAAATGAGTGCAGAAAGAGATGTGTGTACATGTAAGGGGCCAAACGGCTTTGGAAGGATTATTGTTGGCTTAGATGTAGAGGCCACGAAATAAGGAGCAGGCAGAGTCAGCGCCTGAAAGCAAATTGGTCTGCATGAAATACAATAGGTTTAAACCAAGCCATTCAAAGCATACATCATTGTAAATAAACCTGTTGATTTAAAGAAGCGGAGGGCACAGAAATCCTTCGAAATGCACTAGATGGCGGTAATGCACCTTGACATTGGAGAAGAAGAAGAAGAAGAAGAAGACTAGCACCATTCATGTCCCTTCCAATTAAGCTATTTTCCCTCAAATTAATGGCGACACTGAAGAAAAACTACGATTTTGATGGAACGTAAAATAAATTGTTGTTTACAGGAAAAAGCTTAATTTTGAATGACCTGTTTTTTTGTCGAAAAGCCACATTGTATGTAACATGGAATCCTCTGGCTGTATTTCAGTTTCTCTGTCACAGGAATATATCAGCATAAATCCATATTGCAGGCTTGTTAGTCAAGCACACCTCCTAATGTTTTGCTGCTCATTGTCAGCTCGTTTTTTTCTATTATTAATTACTTCAGCCTAATATGAAAGGATTTCTCATTTTAGACAGTCATTAGAAACACATTACTGCGCCGCTGATGCAACGTGACTTATTTACTCCACAACAATTTCCTTTCTTGTGTTGCTTCAAAGCCTCTGAAATGAGCCTGGGAGAGAAGGGCGAGCCCAGGTTATGCTGGAGAAAGAAAACACACACGAGTTTTTGTCATAGCAAACAAGGCATGTTGGTGCTGCTGTGTGGAGCTTTATCAGCGCAGAATGGATTTCTCAGTTTGCCTTTGCAGCCCTCAGCTGGGCACTAACGTTATATTATTGGCTGTTAGCAGCTCTCAAGTTTTTCTATTACCTCAGTCGGCGACTTGACATCACTGTTAAATAGCAGCACAACATGTGCCTTCCAACTTGTTCAATTGTTCTGACCCCACAAACCCCCAGGAAGGATGGAAATAGAGCCGCAGAGAGGAGGGGGGAGAGGTCAGCGCCAAGGTGATTGGCCTTAGAAGAGGAAACTGTGTCTACCTGCACACAAGTCTCTCTGTGTGTGTGTGTGTGTGTGTGTGTGTGTGTGTGTGTGTGTGTGTGTGTGTGTGTGTGTGTGTGTGTGTGTGTGTGTGTGTGTGTGTGTGTGTGTGTGTGTGTGTGTGTGTGTGTGTGTGCAGTAGAGTGTTGTTTCTATTTAACCTACATGAAAGTCTGCCTACCTATGGGGATGTTGCTGTAATCAGTCCTCTGTGTTATTGAAAGTGCATTGATAGCTGCTCAGGCTTTTCTGTATGATAAATGGCTGGGTGCTGTGAGGACAGATGAAACAAATAGCTCTCCCTGCTCTAACTATGCTCTGCTGTCTGATGGTGCTCGTCCCTTTCAGCCCAAACAACAATAGGTATTCTTCTCTTTTGGTGGTGCAGCACATATACTGATCTTGTTGTCTTTTGTGTTTAATTTGAAAGAGCACTGAAATGTTTAGGAAGGGGCTCAAGGGAGACTCAAAAGGTGGTGAACAACCTCTAGCCCTCAGTAACTGCTTCACACTCTGCACTATGTGACCACAAAAGTCTTAGAAGAGCAACAATGTCCCATTATGCCAAGATCACAGGTACACAATTAGCTGTCTTGTGATCGGGAGTCATTTTGAGATCATACTACAAGACTGACTGGCGACAAGAGATCACACACTGCAGAATCTTTCACTTAACTAGTACGTCTGGCCCGCTCTGATTGGCTGTATCTGTCACCGAATAGACTATATTTTTAGCCTGCTGGAAATGTAGTCGGAGGAGGCAGCGTGTCGGCAGAGCTCACACATTGGGATTGCCGATTGACGCTGGAACACCTATTTTGCTCTGATATGGGGCTTTTGTCAGTGAGAGGAAAATCAAGCTCAAAAGTGTGTAGTGTGAGTTGTCTCCAAAAAGCAACATCCTCATTGAAAATGTAGCTTTGCATGGGGCTTGAATATGGTTAAGTGTGTTATGGGTCAGTAATCCAGAGGCGAGAGGGAACACATCATCCCTGAATGGAACTGGATGTCTGGAACCTCTGTGAGAGCATGAAGCCCATGAAGCCTTTGGAGTTTTCATGGTTGGGAACAGTAAGAGCACAGATGCGGTAGATCCAAACATTTCCACGCCCTGGACATCCGCTGCACCGGTGAAATTCCCATTCAATGGATTACTGTGCAGAGTCAGTTGAATTGCAAGGTATGTGACATTTTACTGCATCAAGCAGCAGCCGGCATCAAGAGATAACACAGAAATCAAACAGGCTTTAGGTATTGTTTGAATAAATGTAACTTCTGCAGTATCCCAAATCCAATTCATCTCTACATCACACAGTGCTTACCACATACTGTGTATGGAAAGTGAAGGTGTTGAAATACTTACATGTTTTAAGGTGTCACTGATCAATAAGCTGCCGGCTTTAGATGTAGGTCACCTATGACATGCTGTGTGATTACAACCTGCCGAGGGCCCGGCCGCATGATTCTTTCCAATTTCAAGACTCACACCTGCCCATAGCTAACATAATAACTTCAGTCTGCCCCACAGCGAGGCATTGCATGTACTTTTACACAAAAATAGAAACACTGAAACAGTCGGGTTGAAATCTGGAAACGCAATTTATCCAACTTATAGCCTGGAACATTTTATTTAATTATGTGAAGTGCTGACAATATCCCCATGAGCTAGAACAATCTAATTCACATGAACTCCCTGTGTAGTTTTCAAGTCACCATTTGTGTTAGTCCTGCAGGTGACAGCACACCATGGAACAGGGCAGTTCAGAGTGATACCCTGATAATTGGAGCACACCCTCCGGTACCCCTTTTTAAATATGGTAACCACTGACCTGGTGTGCCCATCCCTGATCTCCATGTGGAATTGAAAAGGGCGTCTCAGCCAAGATAGACAATTTTCAGAGCCTTCAGCATTTCAGGGCGAATCTCATCCTCACTTGGCGTCTTGCCGTCGAGGAGCCTTTGACCACCTCAGAGACCTCTGCCAGAAATATGAATGAGGCTTCAAAATAGGCCTCTTCCTCAGCGGACATCTTGATCCTCAAAGGGATCTCTCCACCACCCAAAGTTATCCCTTCTCAGCTGGTGCTCACTTAAAAAAGTCCAAATCAAAATAGGTTTAATTTGCAGGAAGATTATAATAAATATATGAAAAAGTTAGTGCATATGAAATGTCTTTTGGAACATCCTCTGGCCCCTGAGCTGTTAACTTTTAGACCCATGCCTTACTAAAAAAAAACGTTTTCTTTGACATTGTAACTTTTCTCAACTGTATGTTCCAGCAATGTTTCATTAATGTAATTTTTAATTTATCCAAGTGCTTATATCATTGTTAAATGTAAGTCATTACAAGTCAGTTATCGTCAAACAGATTGCACCTCACAACAAGAGGGTTTTTGGTTTGATTCATGTTTCGGGGGAGGCCTTTCTGTGTGGAGTTTGCATGTTCTTTTGATGTCTGCATGGGTTTTCTCTGGGTACTCCCGCTTCCTCCCTCAGTCCAAAGGCATGAAGATTGGGGTTAGGTTAAATGGGGTCCGTAAAAGACTATCGATGTAAATGTGAGTGTGTACGTCACTATATATATTGGCCCTGTGATGCGGTAGCAACCTGTTAAACTGGGTTGACTCCAGCCCCCATGCAAGGCTAAGAGGTGCAGATAATGGATGAGTGTCCAGCAGAGAGCAAACAAAACCCATTATTATATACATACTAAGTCCTTCAACTGCAATTTATGATTAGTATTTTCTGATAAATACACAACATGAAAATACACTCTTTGTCTCTTTAACGTTTTAATCATGTCTTTCACCCCAAGTGTCTGAAGGAGAGGTGTCGCAGGTTGCTCCTTCCTGAAGCAGTAAGACTGTACAACCAGCTCTGCTCCCAGTAGGACTACATGCCCCATTAAGGATTCAACTTTAACTCTTTTAACTGTGTGTATTCATCCGTGCAATATCAAAGGTTCATGTGCATCCATTCACTGTACATATTTTCAAACTGCATATATTTTTATTTTTTTACGCTATACATATTAGTTTAATTCAATTAATATTTGTTGTATTCCCTCCACTTAAGTATTGACTGTTACTTATTACTTACTGATGCCTATTTTGACTCTTGCTTCTATAATACCTGCAAATTTCCCCATTTGGGACTAATAAAGGATTATCTGAATTTATCTTATCTCAAAACAATCTTGAAAATAGGTCTTGGTTAATCTCATGTACATTAGATGTGTGTACAAGTTATGCAGTGGTGAAAAGATGCTAAATAGAGCAGACACCATAAATGACAGTTGACAGAGAAACTAGAATAAGGTAGTGGTTGAAGGAGGGTGAGTGTTTGTATTAAATTTTCTAAATCTGGGTAAAGAGATTACAGGAACATTCTGTGGTTTCAATCAGCAGCGACAGTTGGTGAGTAGGTGTGTACGATCAGAGCAATGGCCAAAGACTGTGGCCATTTGCTATGTTCTTTATTTTTATTTGGATAAGAGGAACCTCTGTGGTATTCCCTTGGAACGTGAGTGCCTTCTACAGAGTTTCATTCCATTCTGTGTCTGCAGGGCTCATGGCTGGGAATGGACAGAGGTAGGTCTATCAGTGTCAGCAATATGGCAATCCCACTGACTTGATTTGCATTTCAGATTTCTCTGTATCATGCTCCCGCCGGCCTCAAGAGATAACAAAAGAAACCAATGAAACCTGACCAAACAGACTGTTCCTACATCTCTCGTGCTGCTCCAATGACCGTGACTCCTGTTAAAACGTAAATACGATGGTTGCTCTGAGATACCTATGCCTCTGCAAACACTGTATAATACAATGGAAATGTACTTTGCCTGGAAATATGTTTTCCTAAGGCTGAGATTCCACATGAGCATGAAATCAGAATATATCAGTTCTGAATTAAGCCAAACTGCCGGTCGCCCTCCAAGAAGATAACTCTTAGGGTTTTCCTTCACCACCCCAGGCGAGGATGCAGAATGCATACAACCTTAACCCCTTGTTGACGAATGTCGCGAATTTGCCTCAAACCCCATTCCGGTCTTAATGTCGCCGAGGTGATGATTGTGCCTGATGGTGCAAATACTACACATAACAAGGAAGGTATTGGAAGCACTCTGCCGCCATCTAGTGGTCGGAGTGGAAAATACATACTATCCCCTTGGGACTTTGCAGCAAAGTTGTTTTGAGGTATTAAGCTGTATTTGAAATACTGTGATGATGGAACAGCAATGATTGTACAGAAACATATGTTGTTATTCAATTTCAAGCAAAAGCAGCATCAATCTTCATACCAGAGACTGGAAAATTTGTTAAATTAAGGTTATGCCCCATTATGCCTAATGTCGCTAATCTGCCTCATACCTTAATTTTATATCTACTGTATATGCTATATTGAAATCAACAATCTCCAATTACTTTAGCATCTGTATGACAGCCAAAAACACATAAAACTTTTTTTATATAATTGGAAATTAATTCAGGCATTAAGGGGTTAATAGTTAATACGAGCGGTCCTAAGTGGGCAGCCAGCTGATGAAGTGGATATAATGGTCTGGTGTGGCTGAGGGATGCACTTAAAAGCTCCCTCTTAGTTCTGTCCTGTGTCCCAAAAGTTGAACACAGACACTGAATTTGACACGTCAGAGCAGCCTGTGCTGATTCCAATCTGTGAGCCGCTCATGAGATATTAATAAGTCACCTGTGCATGTTTGTATCTGTGTGTGGGAATGTGTGTACGCATGTCTCTCGCTCTCTCTTTCTCTGTGTGGGTTTGGAGTCTGCATGTGTGCCTCTCTCTCTCTCTCTCTCTCTCTCTCTCTCTCTCTCTCTCTCTCTCTCTCTCTCTCTCTCTCTCTCTCTCTCTCTCTCTCTCTCTCTCTCGCTGTGTGACAGTGTCTATGTTACATGTTGTCGAAGATAGAGAGAAAAAATCAGGGTGTGGATATGAAACACCCACAGCTCCCTCTAGCTGCTTCCCTGTGAACAACTAACTACTCTAGATATAGAGGCCGGTGGAGGAGTGTGTGTGTGTGTGTATGTGTGTGTGTGTGTGTCGGTGTCGGTGTGTGTGTGTGGGGGGGGGGGGGGGGGGGGATGTGGGACGTGGGGGTGGGCCTTCATCAAGCTTCAACAGTTTCCCTCACAAGCTAATGTGTCGTGATTTAAAACAGTGACAGTGAACTGGACGAGAATCAGGGCCCAATTTGCCACAAAGTTTAGACTTGTCTCTCACTGCAATCTGATGAAGCTAAAGAAATAATGGGGCAGATCAGCACACAGCAGCAGATGACAGAAATGTTCAGTCAGGAGAGGCCACGGATCAGCATATTTTCCCTCTTACCTTTCTTTGCTTCAGTATACAAAGAACGTGAGTTTCTTTTCTCTCACTCTGCAGGCTGCAGAGAGCCACTGGCTCTGCGGAAGAAATATTGTTGGTGACAGACTATCAGAGCCTTGGCCAATGAGCTGCTGGAAAGAAGCAATGAGACAGAGTGCGAGCCGCTAAAGAACAAATGAGACGAGAGGGAAAGAGAAAAGTTTAAACAAAAGGGTTTTACTGATGGATTTACTGAGGCGAAAAAGTCTAAGTGAGCAAAGAAGCAAACAGATAAACGCTCCGCAGAGATAGATGCTCTTGGTGAACGGTACAAACAATAGGAATAACAGACAAATATGTTTCATAAAAAAGGTCAGCAACGTACATTTTCATCAGGTGCTGGACAAGAGGTTTGTGCTGAACACCATTTCTACAATGTGGTTCTGATTTGTCTCTGTCAGAGGCATAAAAGGATTAATACAGATTCAAATTGCATGTAAAATAAGATTAATATCGATCTTCATTGAAATACTAAATATATAATGTTTGTGGCTTTTCATCCAGGGTGACTGTGAATATGGGTCCCACAGTGTACACATGAGATGGAGAATCACTGGATGTGTCTCAATTCATCCTTTGGAGGCTGCATTTGGAGACGGATTGCGTCACAGTGGCCCAACAAGGCTGTCCCATTTCGAAGGCTCCAACAATGCGGCTGACAAATGCGTCCTTACATCCCCAAAAAGCGAAGGCTCCAACAGGCGATCCTTCTTGGACCAACCTTTCCCGGGATTCATTGCGTCTCAGAGGTAATGGGGCCACCGAGCGATCAGACATCCGAAACTAGAGTGTCACGCTCCAACTCAACCAAACAGTGCACATGTCTAAAAGGGGCATTAAAACTTCCTCTTGATGTCCAACTGCTGCTCTGATGCTATAGGTGACGGCAGTAAAGGCAGGACAAGCTGGTGATGCTGATCATGGGAAATCCTAAATTCCCATTCGGCCTTCACAGTCCACCTGGCACATGAAGGAGGTGGTCTTCGTGGGCTACGTGCACCACCTCCTCCTTCCAGCCCCTGAATTGAGACACAGCTTCTGGCACGTATATTGTGTGTGTAGCCATTTTTTTTTAAAACCCACCCTGTGGCCAAACAATTCCTGCAGAATTACAGCATATAAAAAATGAGCCCGAAACCCTGTGTCTCAATACACCACTGAGGCTTAATACCTTTTTTCTATAACAAATACTAATCCTGTAATACTATGAATCACATAAGTTATCTATCTATCTTTCTTTGTCCAAGATTATAGTAAGTAAAATGTGAGCATAATTATAGCTTTAAGCAGCAGTTTTCTAGTGGCTGTTTATTCACTAGATGATGAAGAGATTATGATTAGATGTGATGATTTTAACAACCTAGCTAAAGTTGTATTCACTACCTCAGGAGATATGATGCATGATGTGGATGAATCTAAGAGTACATTATTGTATAAAACCCAGAAAATATATTTAGTCTTTGTCAAAAAGAATAGTCCAATGAAATGTGACCAAGACACATCAGAGTATCTTAGATTTGGGGGTCAGGTCTGGAAGCTGCATTATATTTCTGCTGCTATTGGGTTGATGATGAGCTGAGAAGAACAAATGAAATGTGGTGATCCCGAAGGGAGAATTGGTGGGAAATTGCTATTTAAGGAACAGCCTAAGCCTGTGTGCAGAGGGTAATAGAATTTTACAGCCGTCCGATTTGTTGAACAGCGATTTCACCCCAAACATTGGCCTAAATAATCTGTTAACGCCTCCAGGAACACTGGCAATGTGTTGACTCAATATTCCCTTTTTTGTCAGTAATATTTTGGAGAATCATGTTACATAAGTGAACCCAAAACTTTAAAATTGTGTTATTTTTCTGGGTGTTAATGCTGCTTCCGTTCTTAAACTTAAACGTGTGTATTTCTAATACAAGACATGCTGGTAGTTTATTTTAGCCAGTTTTTTGTTGAGATTAAATGATGAGACTAAGTGGAGGTTGAGGTAAAAACTTGGCATCGCAGTACATCACACTAATAATATAATAATGATATAAACATACACAATTGGTGCCATGTTTATGGAAATTAATTCAAACTAATTGGTGGAATAAAAACAACAGTAACTCCTTTGTGGTAAGTTGGCAACACCAGGCTGAAGGACTGCTGTGGTCATTTAACAGGGATTTTTAGATGCCTTCTTGCACCCATCTGGCAAACATCTGGACTTTATGACATATTGTTAATCCCTTGCAGTGACTGTTTAAGGTCTGCAATTGGTTCCACTTTAAATCCCACAAAGAAAGAGGACCAGTCCTTTTCAACAAAACTACCTCCAAAGTGCGCTTGATTTTTCATTTCAATGTTATTTGTATAGCAACAAATCATAATATACAGTACATTCTCAAGGCACTTTAAACAGTAAGGTCGAGACCATATAAGTTGCAGAGAAAACCAACAGTTCCCACTATGAGGAAGCACTTTGGTGACTGTGGAGAGAAAAAAAGCTATTTTCAACTGGGAGCATGCAGCAGTTAACCCTCAGTGGCTTGGTGGTAAAAACCTGTGGTGGTGCAAGGCAACCCAAAAGTGCATGTATAAAAACAAACTGGAATAAATTCATATTCGGAATAAGACCTTCTGCTGTAGACGCTGTGACCTGTGAAGTCTGGAGTTTGACTCCTGCCTGCTTGAGCATCATCACACTCCACAGCCATATGGAGGCAAACAGTTCTACCTGCATGGTGTGTGTGAAACTTTCACCTCAAGCTGGATGTAGTAATGTCATGTTGGTCCAAAGCAGACTTTGTATTTGTATATTGCTGGGAACTTGCAAATAACCTGTTTTGTTTTTTATTTTCAGTCAATAATATTAATAAGAGAATACTGTAGGGAACCGGTGATAATGCAGAATTCAACAGAGACGGTTTACACTAATGTGGTTTGCACACTTGCACACCCGGTAAGGAGCTGTGGGGTTACCAAGGTAACAAGTGCACTGGGTGTGGCTTGTATTTTGACAGTATCTTTACAGACATCCAAGGACACCTCATAACATGTCATAAATAAACATATACACAGTTGAAGTGTACTAATTGTAAGTCGCTTTGGATAAAAGCGTCAGCCAAATGACATGTAATGTAATGTAAAAGTTAAGACTTTTTTTATTCAGTAAAGTTAAGTACAGTAAATTAAAGGTAAAATCAAGTTAAGAGGCATGTCTTAACTAAATTTAAAGCCAAAGATTTGATATATGAGGGATAGAAAGGTTGTTATGTCTGTCGAGTACTCAGGCAGCAGTCTGACCGCTGTTTACATGGATAGTATCTCATATATATCTGAATATACATATGAATGTTTGTTTGGTAAAACAGTTTGAAGTTAAATATATAAACCAAAAAGTAGTGATGGTGTTGTGATAGGACAGTTTTTGCCATTTAAGAGGATTTATCAACAACATTTAACCATTTTCCTTTTTCACGAGGGACCAGGTAGGTTTGGATAGCTTTTTTCTTTTAATAAATGAAAATTTCAAAATGATTTTAAAAAAGCATGGGTTATCTTTGTCTTATATTAAAATTTGTTTGATAATCTGAGTCATTTAAGTGTGACAAATATGCCAACAAATTTAAAATCTGGAAAGGGGCAAATACTTTTTCACAGTATATATTATTTTGATAATATACTTATTTGTCACCAATCTGGTGTTATTGACCATTGAGTTAATTAATAAAAATAACAGACATCATAATTACATCTACAGTAGATTAATGTCGTATTTCTTTATATGAATATACCATTAAATTAATAAACTGATATTGACAATGTTCAAAGTCTTTTTCAAAAGAAAAGCAAGTAACTACAAATGTGAATTACACATCATTAATCACATATAAATAAAATAATCTACTAAACATCGGTAAATCTTGCCAGATTTTTACAGCCGACAGGATTAACACAATGATCAAATCAAAATAGTAATGTGGCACTTGCAATTCTAAAACTGTATAGTTTAACATTTGGCAAATCTTGAAGAGCTGACCTCAAATTCATAATAATTGTAGGATTTAGAAGTGTGGCACTGTTGAGTGCTGTGGCATTTTGTATTTCACCTGTACAGTAGTGTGTCATTTTAGTGCATATATTATAGTGTGTATGAGTAATGTCTTACATACGGTGCCTGACTTCATAAAAAGAAGAAAAGATTGATATGAATCCCCATCCTTCAAGTTTCAATTCATAGTGTGGGCCATAGATGCACTGCATGAATGGGTGGGTGAGTGGGCGAATGGTAATAACCTGCACTGTAAAGTGCTTTGAGTGGTCATCAAGACTGGAAAGCCCTATATATATACAGACCAGGAATCATTTCTTCACTCTGGAGAACATACAATCACTATCATAGTTACATAGGGAGAGGTGGTGGACTAGTGGCAGAAAAATTGGACCATGGGCAGAAAGCTACGGACATCGGACTGGAAACCAAAAGAGCACTCTCCCTACCCCCACTGTGTAAGTGCCTCTGAGCAAGGCACCTTACTCCCCCAACATCTGCTCCCCGGCATGGCTGCCCACTGCTCTGTGTATCCTGCATTGTTCACCAGATGGGTCAAAAGCAGAAGACAAATTGTCCTCATCTGCATGTAGGGTGACTGTGCGTGTGTTTGGGATCAATAAATGTATCTTGTAGGAGTTTGTTTTTCCCTTTCACCCAAAGCTGCAAGTGGTTTGAGAGGGAACAGGAGAGATGGGGTGAGGGCCGGAGGAGAGTTGGGGGTGGGGGGGTTGTTGTTCAGGCCAATTGGCCTTGAAGTAGAGGCAGCCTTCACCTCAGGCTACAATGGGCTCCTTACCCTCTGGAAATATTCATGAAGCAATTACAATTCATATGATTAACAGGGAGGAACACAGAGAAACTGTGATGAGCATTGTAATTATGGGATTTGTGCAATATTTGAGGGATAAGGGTTGTTGTGTTTTTTTGCTTGTGTATGTGGGTTTTGTGTGAGTGCACACGCTTCGACATGCATGCAAAGTGCTGCCGACTTGATAGGTGAGGTAAAGGGGGATATCCTTGAGCTCTTGCTCCTGGAGAATTTGTGTGGAATCTCTGGCATCAATATTAATGAAGCAGGTGAGTAGCAGGTCTGCATCCCACTGCAAAAGGTGTATTTTTATTATAATAATCTACAACCTGTGTTTATTGGACGTACCCAAGATGGAGTCCGAAAGGAGAGGATTCATTTCAGGGAGCAAGATGGAAACACGTGTTCCTGACATGCAGATGGTGTTTTACTTTTTTTTTTTTTTGCTCAGCTGTTCTCAGGCTTGTATTAAACTGCTGTCAACCGACAACACCCAGTCTGTCTCTCTCTCCACCCACTGGTCGTCTGTCTGCGTGTAACCCACGTCTCCCCGTGGCCTGCGACTCCGCTGCTGCTGTGGTTTCTGGTTTTTAGCACACAGACATTTCTTTGCTTCAACATAAGTGCTCCAGGTCATAGGCTACAGCCTCTTCTCCCTGCTGAGTCGAGAGTGTGTGTGTGTGGACAGGTGTGTTTGAATGGATGAAGAAGAAGCTGTGCGTTCAGGCTTGTGCAGGGGACTGTGTGTCTGTGTGTGTGTGTTTGCAAATAGGGTTTTTTGCAATCCATCATGGAGCTGATGGTTGCCATAGAAACACATTCCCTCAACCACACGCCTACTGACACTGGATTACATTTAATCTATACATGAATGTTTGCAACTTTGGAAGGGCACTAAACTTTGTGTAGCGTCCGTTCTGAGACATACTGTGAATTTAGATTTTAGGCGCAGCAGGTTCAAGATGCAGATTCTTGATTTACCTAAACCTTGAACATGTCGCACAGTGCTAGTTCTATAAAGAGAGGCAGTATGGAATGAATAAACATGCTTTTCCAAAAGGAAACAGAAGGAATCATCTGTTACTTTAACAAATTCCAGAAGAACACAAAAAAAGCAAGCTACTGTGTGAGGAGTCTGTGTTTGCGTTCTGGCTTGAAGCACATGCAGAGTTTCATTCTCCAGATAAACAGCATTTCTGCAGCCTGCCACCATCAGAGAGGTTTCACCACACTCAGGGTTTCACATGCTAATGGTCTTTTTGACTAGACTCATCAAAACCACTACTAGACTGTTAGTCTGTGGTTTGAGCCCAATGCAGTGATACAGCAGTGGCAGTGGCAATGCATGGACAGTTATGCATGAAAAGTAGTTGACAATTCATCGGCCTAGCTGTCGTGTGTGTATTAAGGCCGGAGATATACTTGTATTCAACACTTACACATCATAGTGGCCTTGTGTATCCTGTGTCCGTCTTGTGCGATATTTGTGCTCGTCCTCAAAAATTACCCCACAACACGTCTGCAACTGGAGTAGCACAAAATAAAGGATAACTTTTTCCCAACATGCACTTTGTGTATGGTACTTCATTATGGTGAGTATGTTTTGCATGACTGTTCGCAAAAGTCATTTCTCTTTACACTAACCATTTGGGTATTATGCCCTATACCCCACATAATTCTTCAGCTTGTCTATGTCCTTATGTATTCCTTTCTCCCCTAAAGTAACTTTGAATGTTATTAAAAATTCCCCCAGATAGATGCGGCCGTCTCCGAGCCCCATGAGCCGACGCGCTCGCTATGATCACTCAGACTTCATCTGTTGTCCCACATGGCTCCATGGGAACAGGTAATCAAGTTTGGTGAGCTATTGTCTTGGAACGGCAGTCACCTGCCTGGTAATTGGAAATGAGTGAGTGTGCCGCAGAAGGACTTACGCAGAAGAGGTGCACGCAGAAAGTGAGACAGGTTTATGAAGTGTATGTGTCAGTATTGTGTGTCTTCCTGTGTGTGTCCGGCCAGATTGTCAGGGAGAGAGTCGCTGGCATGTACAGCGCCAGTGAAAGCTCGCTGTCCCCCAGGATTCCTCTGCGGTGATCGCTATCGGTGTCTGTCTTCTCCTGAGGGAGCGCTGCGCTGTCACCAACAGAACCAAAACACACACACACACACACACACACACACACACACACACACACAATCCTGTGAGACAGCATCCTGCCTCCCAGGTAACAGTCTGTGTTTTTTGGGATATACAGAGCACCACATTGCTTTATGGCTCCAAACGTGCTCCGATGTATGAGCTTGTGTTGTGCACACACACGTACACACACCATAATGGCCTGTAAGGTTCAGCCAGTGCTATTCTGCAGCATCCATTATTGCCCAGCACAATGACAACAAGGTCATGCCTCGAGGAGATCTGCATTTTGTCAAGACTGACAGCAGAGTGTTGCTGCCGCTGCTGCTACCCAGGATTTATCCATCACTCTCAGGTTGTTCAGTTCTCACATTTCTACCTCAGCAGGAGCAGCACAACAAGGTTCATTTTTTCATATTTTCAGACGTTGCCATATGTTTGTTACCTGCTGAACGAGGAAACAAGAAAAGCATAGTCAGGTGAAGACTGGAAGTGTGTTATTGTTCATCTATAAAGTATCATTTAAGATTTAAACATATTATCTAAGGTTTGGGGTTTGGGGGGTCCTTGCATTAACTAATTCAAACTTCATCTGAAAACTTGATTGTGGATTGACCTTGTATGAGTGACTAAATAAAGACGGTTTGCTTTACAGTTAAGTGCATGGCCCCTGTTTGATGGATATTATTGCTAAGGCTTAATTTAGGGATCTAAATATGAATAAATGATTATTGTACTAGGAAGAACCCTGATCAATAACCATTAAACCCTTACACTAGGGCTGGAGCTACACTAGTTTCTAACTATGCATATGCATTATGGCCGCCTTGCATATTATGTGTCTATTTGGTTGCGTATGAAACATTAACACTGTATGCAAGATGCGATACACAAATTAATGGTAGGGGCAGTGAAGGACTATAGTACATATTTTATTTACAGAATGCAGATCAGGAAGTTCTACACACTCTGAGTATTGTAGTCTGCCCCCGAGTGGAATACTCCACTAACATGTGTAGTACACTGGAACTGTGCATGCAAGTATGTGAACAATTGTGCTAACAATGCAAATCTAGTGATTCGTGAAAACAGCAATAAGCCTTACTTCAGACTTGTGTCCACAAACAGGTGATGACTTATAGGTCCTATACATGTATTGGTCATAAGCATCAAGAAATGTATTCCGTAATTTTTTTATTGAAAGTAGTTCGCTCAACCTTAAATAAGTTTTTTATTTCTATGATTCTAGATTGTTATAATGTGGTGCAACATGCTCTAAAGCCTAGAGAGAAATGTTTGATCTGCTGGATATGAAAAGGTCACCGAGCATAAACAACTCTCGCCTGATTTGTAAACAATTTAACTGCAGAAAAAGTTGGTTTCAGGCAACTTCTAAAAATTTGCCAAAATATTCAGTCATTAGCCATCACGTTTTCAGTCATGTACATGAAGAGAGAGAGAAAACAGAGAAAAGAGTGACAGCTGGTGAGACGGCTCAGTGGGGGGGGATTTGGCAACTCGGCAGCGTCTTGCTCCTTCCCACAGTGATCCGTCCGGCTGAGACCCACAAACACAAAGAACTGTGTTTTGGATCAGGGCATCGCTTATAACTGAGAAGCAGAGGGAGAGGGAGAAGGGGGAGACTGCGGGCAAAGAGCGGGGCCAGGAAAGGACGAGTGCCAGCTCTGCCTCCAGTGTCCATCTCAGATCTCTCCATCTTTCCCTTCATCGTCTCCCTCCCTCCATCCATCCTGCCCCTCCTCCTCCTCCTTCCCAGCAGCTGGCTGGTTTTCACCCCAGCAGAGAAAGACGTCTCTGATGGCAAAGACTGAGACATCAGTATGTCTTCAGACACAGAACGGTCTCTGTTAACGCTCCATGAATTCACACCCACTGTCTCCTCTCTCCTCTTGCATCGTCCTCTCTGTCCAACCCTCACTCCGTCCCTCCCGTCTCCTGTTCATCCTCTGACTCTTCTCCTCACCCCCTCCCATTTCCCTTGATTCTTGTTAGTTTTCCCTTCCTCATCCACCTCTCCTTTCCACTCCGTTCACTCACTCTCTTACTTTCGCTGTCGCTCCCATCTCCAGGTCTCTCTGGACCAGCCGTCCAGTCCAGTTTTAATTGACTCGGAGTGACATGCAGCTGAGACAATAGGAGCAGTCCTCCTGGGGAAATCGATACGTACAGATATTGAGCTTGTTCAACACCGACTGGACTCCACAGCCAACGGTGGTTGGCTACTGGATATTAGACGCAAGAGGACTTTTAGGAGACATTCTTATACTTTTAACTCCTGTTGGAAAAATGAGGCCATAAACAGCATATGAGGAACTTTGATTCAGTGCATGATACAAATAAACTCCTTAGAAATATCACACCCATTTAGCTTGAGTTCCAAATAAAGTGTGCTTTGACATAATTCTGTGTCCGTGAGTTCAGCTCGACCTGCAAAACAAGTTGAACGCTGCTGTGTTCAGACACTTTATTTCCCCCTATAGTGTCCACCACGAAAAAGCTGCAGTTCTAGCACTGAAACATGTAACACAAAGAAAGTGACACATTGATTAAAACATTAATCATTGTACCTGGTAATTTTAGACTGCACCACTTGTTGTTCTTAATGGAGTTTTTCGGGTTGTTTCTTTAATTAAACAAACGAAAGAACATGAAAATAAATGAAGCCATACTGCCACTTCCCCCTCTTTCTTCTCCTCGAGCAAGCAACTGTTCCCATTTCTATTCTTGGTTGAAACACATAAATAAATATGGGAATGATTTCTTTGAAATGATAAAAGTTTGCTTGAGGATGAACAGGAAAACACGACATGGGAAATCATCAAAACACTTCCACTGCTGTGCTTAGTGGAAGTGATTTGGTGACTATTTTTGCCTCGAGGTTAATGACGTTTGATTTTTGTGTGTCTGTTCAACGATGTCTCATCAATCTGTGTATAAACAACTCGACTTTGCAATTTTCCAACTGCATGCAGCGCACAAACATTAATTCTACCCCTGTCATTTTGGGTTAAATGGTACGGTTTAAAAGCAAAAAACACTTGTTTAGGGTTAGAGAACGACCAAAGCAGTGTGATGCTGTTTAACATCACTTAGAAACCTGGTGCGATGATCAAAACGTACAGAACAAATATCCCAACTGCACAGTAACAATGTTAATGGGTGTTGTACTCTTCTTTTGCTTGGGCAAATCTGCAGCCATCCACTCAACACCTGACAGGGTCTGTCGCCTGCCATCCAGCCGCCACCTCCTCCTCGTAAACAGACCGAAAATAAAGGTCATATTATATTGACATGGGTGGACATGGACAATCTGTATTTAATTAGTTCTTTTCAGTTTCAATTGAGAATCCCAAATCATCGAAAGTAAAAAAAAAAAAAAAATTATGTTTTTAATTGGTACATTGCTTCTGCATCATATGGTATATTGCTAGTATATGTCGTTGGATCATATGATATATTGCTGGTATGTGATATTGATATGAAATTATTTTCACTATCATCTCATCATAATCAAATCTGTAAAGCAAGGTGATATAAGAGTACATATCACTACATCTACAATCCTATACCACTAATATGAGCAAAGTAGTGTCTGCTCACAGAGCCTTGGAGCTAAATTGGAAGAGATTGAGACACCTGCGGCTGGCTGTGGGGCTCCTCATCTTCAAATTCACTTTCATACTTTGAATTTATTTCTCCTTTATCCTCATATCCTAAAATACCCTCCTCTTCACTTCGCACTCTCTTCCAATGTTCCCTCCAAGGTCGATAATTCAGTGCAGGTTCCCTCCAGTGGGTGAGTTGCAATCACGTGAAGGACACAAATGTGAGGGGGCGTTGTGTTATGTGTACTCAACATTTGTTTTAAACTCAGATGTTCTTTATAGAAAAACAGAAAAGGACATGAAGTTTCAGTTAGAAAACAAGGACTATCAGGAGATCGGTTTCTTTGCAAAACTGATTTCACCCCTCTCTGTTTGTTGTTCGGTTTGTATTCTAGGTTTTAGGCAGGATGTCCACAAATCTAAATCATGATTTTTGATTAAACAGTATGTATATTCAGGGAACTAATATCTGTGAAAATTGGTGCAGCTAAATGTAAGGGAACTGTTTGGCCGTAGGGGAAGTATGTGCTGGACTGAATGTCTTTCTAGTCACGAGCCTTCCTGATTTTGGGTGTTGCGTTGCCTCCATTATGTCATCTTTCCCTGATAGTGTGTGGTGTTAGCTGGGTGGGACCATTTTCTTTCCCCTTATTTCAAAACAAAAAAACGCTCACACAGCCCTGGTTTCACACAAAATCTCTGTCTTGACAAGGACACAAAAAAAGACCAGTAGGTTGCAATAAAGTCTACACCACCAATCAATCAAACACAAAAAAAGAACACAGAATAACAGCTTCTAGTTGACAGGTGAAGGGTGAATGTCGAGCTTGCAAACACTAGTGTGGAGCTGAATCTTAACACAAAACAACAGCTGCCACATTTCTGTTTCAACTGATATTTTTCACTAAAACGTCAGCAGGGTGTAAATGGTTGATATCAAAATGTAGAATGGAACAAAGAGTCTTGCTATGAGGCTCTTTGCTTCAAAGAAAGTCAACAGGCAGAGAGGGGTACGGGTCATCCGACAATTTGTTGTAACAACACTGGCCTTGGAGTGAGGCAGAATGTCAGTCCTCTGACAGTGCTCAGCAGGTGCGAGCCCAAATGGATCACCAGTCAAAATGGCGGAAGACTAAAGAAAAGAGGCGATCATGAGTTTACTGACCGTACCACCTCTGCTGTACAGTCCCAAAAAGAGTCCCCCCCCCCCCGAGAGCAGCCTGTATTTGAAAGCAACAATGCATCAGGGATGGAAAAACATCAGTTGGTGCGGCACTGCTGCAGAGTTTGGGGCTTTTGTTTGGCTTTGTGTTTGTTTGTGTGCTGCTGCTGCTGCTGGAAGCTGCTGTTTGTCTAAATAGGTCTTAAACCAGAATGTGCATCTATTGAGCTATAACTACTTGCTTTCGTGTCAGAGGGAGATGTTGTTCCCTCAAATGTATTCACTCATACAGAATGACTACCAGTAAGTGGCAGCTCACATGTTGTCACACAATCCACAAGACTGCACTGATAAAAAAAAAGCCCTAAACACAATATAGATTCAATCAGGATTGGGAAAAACGCAATGAGCAAGTAAACATCACGTTTCTTAACTGTGTGTTGTAATCTGTAAATTAATAGAACAGGAAGTCATAGATTTGTTGTACCAGATTATTCGTTTTCTTAATTGTCTTGAATGTTAAACTACATGTCAATTATATGTAAAATACGAGGAAACTCCTATTGCTGAATGTATGTGCATGTATTTGTATCTGTAATTTCACAGTAAATGTGGTACATTAAAAAAATCATATTTGCATCTTCTGGAAATATGGGGATCTAAAGGCAGTTTGCTATTGGTCACACACTTAATTTACCTGTTCTAGTCTCAGTTGGCAAATCTAGTTGGGACATTTCAATTGGAGATAAATCCTACTTTAGTTTGAATACCTGAGGGGAAACCATTTAGTGTCAGTCCCCAGCAGCAGTATTGTAACCTGGTAGCATGGGACAGAATGTACCCTGGACAGCTCCAGGATCAGAACCCTGGAAAGCACATGACCGGTCACAGATTTTATGTCTGCAAATTCATTTGGCATTGTTCAATTGTTTAACTCAAGCTTCTTCCAAAATATCAACAGATTATATACTGTGCTAATAAATAGCATGAGAACTGTTTGAAGCTTATTCAAATGTAAAAAAAAAAAAAATATCTGAAAATAATCCCATGCAGCAGGCAGGCAGAATGGTGCCTGAGGAGGAGCACAGAGCTCCGTGTACACTATCTGTGTGTTAGGTGAGTGCACCCCTGTTTATTTATGAAGCCTCATTTAATGCATCAATAACAATCAGTGCTCCATCTTTCTACTTTGGAATAAATCTTGAATCTCGTCAGACTTTCCTATTGTTTATCATGTGGTTACTCAAATATTAACTCGTAAAAGTGTGTGTGTGTGTGTGTGTGTGTGTGTGTGTGTGTGTGTGCACGTGTGTGCCTGTGCATATGTGTTCCACAGCTCCAGAGAGTTTCATTAACTGAACGCAACTTATTAACCTCAGAATAGGTTTGCTTATCAGAGGAGCTTTTCCATATAGATCCACATGCAGTTATCCTCATGGAGCGATCCCACTGAAAGGGAGAATATCTAATTAAATAATCAGGTTTCTGTATTTGATGCCAGTTCATGCATACTGTATGTGCACTCTGGAGGAAAGGACTTCCATCGGAGCATTAGGGAAAATGTATGTGTTGCTTTTCTCCTCAATTTGATCCCCCCCTCTCCCTGTCTCTCTCTCTCTCTCTCTCTCTCTCTCTCTCTCTCTCTCTCTGTCATACTGTAAAAGTCCAAAACCAAAGCCGGCCCACTACCTCAGCTACTGTCAGAAATATGGACACATGTTTATTGCATCACACCAGATGGAAATCAAGAGCTTTTCTTTGATTGGATCATAGAGAAAATGCTGTTTCCTCTTGTTAACCCTACACCTGGCATTCTATTGATTGGGGGTTGGGGAGAGCCAGTGGCGATTTTAGCCTGACATTTCTGGTGGGGCAATTTTGTATGACGTCATGTCACCATAACAAAAATAGAGGTAGCTGAATATTATAAGCAGTAGGCCTATATAAACCAGTACGAAATACTATGGGCTGCATTTTGAGTGCCAGCAGGGAGCAGAAATCCTATTTCAAATGCATTTCACGCTCAGCGCGATACAAAGATGTTGCCTATAATACAGCATTAAAGTAAAATGATTGCAACAAAGTAATAAGATTATAAAGACACAAAGCTCAAATAACTTGCATAATTTATTAAACCAAACTTTGTAAAAAAGACTAAGTCCTTCAGCTCCAAAAAAAAAAAAGGTTTTGACTCACAAATGCTGATCACTTAAAAAGTTGGCACGGCGGTTCTTTGCTTATTATTCATCCGATATATGTGAGTGAAACCTCTCCACAGACTCAGGTCGTGTTCACTGATGGGGGCTAGCCTGTTAGCTCAGGTGAAGCCAAGCAGGCAACAGGCTAGGAGCTGGAGTCGCATTTCGTATTATTCAAGTCGAGTTGCTAGGCAGATTTCGTGGGGCACATCTGAAAGTGCCCCAGCTCAGAAGCTCATTTCACAAAACAAGCACACAGACAGAAACACACACAAATCAAATTACTCCAAAACAAGCCTATAATGCTAGTGAGTCAAGTTTATTGACACACACATTCACGCTACTTTGCATATAAAATTAAATTAAAAAAAAATTGCCACAAAGTACAAATGTATTGAGCTTTCTACACATCTGGATCTGGTGGGGCGGTGCCCCACGTGCCCCTAATGTAGAAACGCCACTGGGGAAAGCAGGACAAAAATCCAAGAGCTGAGGAGAAATGTGAAAGCAGATTTTTCTCGTGTACACACGAGCAATTTAAGCAATAGGAGAAGAGAGAAAGCTGGAGCGCAGGGAATCTGAGCACAAGCAGGGGATACTTGAGTGTGAGCACAGGGTTCTGAGTGAATCTGTAATCTGAACGTGAAATCAATAAATCCTGCTCTCAAACTGAAAGACCACGCTCTCGAATGAAGAGGAAAAGCAACAAAGTTTTCAGTGTTTATATGGGAGTAAAAAATCGTAATGGCAAACAGAGACATTTCTTTTTTTTAGATTCAAACACGTAAAAATGAAAGGTGACAAAGAGACTGTTTGTCTGTGACTTGCATATCTCAAGAACCACAGATCTTATCAGTTTCACACTTTGCATGTGTATTGTTTAAGGCCCAAGGATGAGCAGCGCTGTATTTGGTGTAATTTGCACTCAGGATATTTCCAATATCAATGAACATTGAATAAACAGTCGACCATGTGCTCTGCAGCAGCGGCGGTAAGTGACATTGTCCACCTTAATAACAATGTGTTCATAACAACGGTAACAGCAACCGATTCTCCAGTTCAGGGTTCTGCGCACTGAGTCCAGCTTCACTGAACTTTGAATGAACAGATGAACAGGTCTTTGTGCAGCTGTGCTGGAGCAGCTCCAGGGGTTCAGAGTCCCACAGCCAATCTTTACCTGCTGTGCTCCGATTACTGCAGGTCACTTTTAGTGTCTCAGAAAAAAAGCTGCAGCCAGCATTAACACAGGCCAAACAAACAACCAGCTCCAAACAGGCATGTTTACAACGTTTCCACTATTAAATCTAAAAACGAACAAAAAGTTTGATCAAAAGTGGAACATTGTCATTATCTTTTTCAGTCTTAAATACTAAAGGTCTGAATCGTAATGTTAATATTTAGATTAGACTGCCCCCTCCTTGGCTTGTATCCCCCATAAACAAAAACAATGTCTCTTATCTCAGAAAATGTTTGTGATGTTGGAGAAAAAGTGAAAAGTGACAAGACGGGCCACCTTTAAGAACGATTGAAACATAAAGAGGAGAGGAAAGCAGAGAAATGTTGCATTGTGTGGAGGGGAAAGAACTAATCTGATTTTAATGGGAAGACTGGAGTCAGACTTTAATGTCAGGTCCAAAGGTAATCCGGATAAATCACATCCAGACACAATTCAGATAAGAGATGCATGTTAATGCTGGGTACGAGGGGAGACACCCTGGTCTCCCTGACAACCACATCGAATGGTCTGGTGGGATCAAGCGTGTGAGTGGCTGCACAATTGCTTGATGAGTAAGTAAGCCGTCCTGAGCAGGGGGAAATTTTGTCTGGCGTTCAGCAACCTTCTGTGGTTATCACTCCTGCTCGGTAATATAGCAGCCTGACATTCGGACGCACCCTGTTGCTGCAAGAATCTCATTACCTCAGTTGGATTATGTTGCTTTTTACATAATACTGGATGTCAGCGTGTAGTGCTTTCTCATATTGTCCTGTGCAGCTGAATCCCATTTTCTTAGTGTAAGACCCGCAGGCCAAATTGAGCCAGACAAAAAACTCTGCCATCCAATTGCTTTTCGGGAATATTAGATTTGATCAGTTAAAGGTTCAGAACACAGAAACGACAAAAAAAACAAATTTTTATATTTGCCTCTAGTGGTATCTAACCGTACACACATTTTGTTCATATTTTGAGATATTAATCTGTAAGATCTCTGCCTCGCCCTCTAAGGGATGAGGGATGTGGTTTTGTTTCGTTCTGCTTCTCGCAGCATTTAAAAAATTACATTTGAATATTCAACAATAGACATTTCTTACTAAACAATGTTTAGCTCTGGAATTTCCATCTACCTCAGTATCAACAGTTTTCAGCTACTGCTTACTACTGAATAAATAGTCTGGACTGCTGCCAGAATAAAAAGGACATTAATTATGTTAATAAGAGAGAAATGAGAATGAAATTCCATTAACCACCTTTGAATTTAAGTCAAACTTAAAAATCTGTATCTTGATCAGATGCCAAAACCTGTTTCCTTTCAATACCAAACAGAGTGAATGTTCTAGAAATCCTAATTTTCTTACATAGGCCTGAAAGAAAGGTGAAATCTGCCAAGTAATTATTTTTATTTTGTAATGTGATGTTTAGAAAAAGCTGTTCTACTGCAGTCCAGCAGGTGGCAGGTCCTCAGAAGGCTACCCATCAACTAATTTCAACTTAAAAATATTGTGTGTGGCAGTTTCCAATTCCCTCTGGAGATCTGCCAGAGTAAATATTCAATAATGCCTGGACTCTCTTTTTTATGCATTCTCTAGTAACTCAGTGTTATTATGGTAGTGAGGCTCAGTGACAGTGTAGCTGTAATAAAATGCTGGAGTATGATGACCAATCAGGCATTTTTAGAGGCTTTTGGAGGGAAATAAAAAGATTACGTGGAATTTTTTCTACCAATCTCCTTAATCACAGAAACACAGAAAAGTCCATAGTTGTATCTGCCTGTCAGTGTCTGACCATCCTGTCCTTAGAACCAACCTGTCATTAAAACTTCTGATAGCACCATATTGTAGGTGGCCAGTCTCCCCCATCTGCATGCTGAGATGTGCTCGGTGAGATAGTGATCCCTGAATTGCCCCTCATAGAAAAAGTGCTCATAAAGTGTCCATAAATGCACTGTATGAATATATCTGTGTGAATTGCAATACATTGTACTGTTAACAGCTTTGCGTCGTCGTCAAGACTAGAAAAGCTCTATAAAAATACGATTTAGGACTTACGTAGACTCTCTTTCAAAATCTGTATCCAACAATCGATTAACAAAATCATAATCAACTAGGCTTTTGTATCGGATTAAAGTCGGATCTGTCTTTTTCCAACCATAAAGTTAGTTTCCAGTAAACCGTTATGTCTGTCCTCGATGTTGACATTGTCATGATGCACCCATTAACACTGCAGTAGCATCACAGGTGACAAATATTGTTCATGTATTGCATGGTGGGTTGGACCTCCCTATAGAAATAGCCATGTAATGTTGTTAATTTATAAAGCTCTATACTGCTGAAGTTTCTTAATTACCTCATATGTCTTCTCTCAGTTAAATCTAGTATCTACAGAACACAATCCACATACTGCTTAACCTTAGATATCCCTCATGCTCACACTAATGTTGGCAGCGCTGCTGGACAAGAGGCTCACATTTCCCTGTGGGGATTCTAGAGCCTTATTATGTATTCATTATTTATAAACATTAATTCCATTTATTATTTGTATTTTAATTCCTTATATTGTGTGATGTTTCTGTTTTCCTGATTGTGTCCTCGTGATTGGTCCTCGTTGCCATGGCTGTCTTGGAAGGAAAAAAAACTTAATTTCAATCAGCCTGTCTGATCAAATCACAATAAAACACCGGCCAGCACCAACAGCAATCAATTATTAATGTCCTCATGGATGAGAGTTATGTATATAGTGGTGGTGGAGGAGAGGGACAAGCTGATGTAATACTCCATTAAACATAAATAAAAGGGCCTTGGGCAGAAATGATATCAACAATGTGATGTGGGCTGGGGAAGGGTCTGTATGCGCTGCTCCATTCATCTGCACAGATTTCCTATCATCACCCTGTGTGGAAAACATACCGCTGCCGCTGGCTCTGCCCCCGAGATGAGCTGTAGCATTAACGAGTGAGGGGGCCAATTTCTGTCCCATGTGCTCCTGCCCTCACGCTGGGGAAGACGACTCAGATGGGGAATTAAATGCTACACGAACAGCATGGACCAACTCGGAGGCCACAGAGGTGCATTTGAATTTTTTGTGTTTGTATATAAAGTTGAATTGAATTGGTGGAAAAGTGGTAATTATTTCCCTCATATTCCAGTGTGCTCGCGACGCCCCGTGGCTCATGTATTGGAGATCAGGCTTGACGATTTACTTTCCCCTGGCACTGAGGAAAGTTCACCTGTTTGCCATGATTCCGTGCAGTTGTGCTTTCAGACATGAGCTGAACAAGCAGAGAACCTCCGGACCTTCTGCACTGTTTCTGCAGCCAGCAGGGTCATACGTGCAGAAGACTCAGGCGACGATGTCAAGAGAGGTTTTGGTAAGCGCCAATGCTGGTGTAGATGTGCTGTAGGGCTGCTCGGTTATGGAAAAAATCCTAATCACGAAATCCCGATTATTCAAATGATTATTAATATGTGCCCTTATTCTGAAATCTATGCTAAATGACTGCAACCGGAAGTACAAGTCACTTCCAGTTCCGGTAAATGTCCCCATCTGCCCCATAGATATATATATAAAGGCTAGATGTCTCGGCCAACGGAGTTGATCGTCCGCACATGTCGGCCATCTTGCCACAGGCGGCTCGCTCACCCATAACATTGTGTTATAGTGGTACGTACTTTTTAAATAACCATAACTTGCTAAATTTTCAACCGATTTTTAAACGGTTTGGTTTGTTATAAACGTCAGAGATGTAGTTATGACACTGCATACTTATGAATAATTGTTATTTTCTAAAAAATAGAATAATGTTCTATATAGGTACAAGACTTCCCTTTACAAATATACATCAAGAATTTTTTTATTTTATTTTATTTTATTTAAAAAGTACATGTTCCACTACCAACACAATGTTATGGGTGGGCGAGCAGCCTCTGGCAAAATGGCCACCATGTGCGGACATTCGACTCCGTTGGCCGGCAATGCGGACGAGACATCTAGCCTTTATATATATATATATGATCTGCCCCCCCACTACAAGCACACAGACAGAGAGAGAAAGAGCGGGGGGGGGGGGGGGGGGGGGGTATATGAGGACCATCATCATTTACCCCGAACCCCTCCATTGAAGTGAGGGCGTTCCGAAGGACGTTGCAAAATGTCCCCAAAAGAGAACGTTCCGAGCGCAGAGGAGCAGAGAGCAGATGAAGATGACCTTTAGCCCTCAAACGTATGACGCGCGTATGAAGGCAGTCAATAATCGATACATTGAATTGTCAAGCTGTAATTGCAGGTAGTGTGCATTTTAATACATTAATTGGGGAACATTTTTATATATTTACACTAAATATTGATTGGTTCCTTCCAATCAAGAGGGCAAGACTAACCAGACCTGAGTCTGTGTATTCACTCATGCAGGAAGTCTTTTTTAAACCTGTTGTGTTTGTCACTTATTGACACTTTGGAATTCTAAACATTGTCCAAGGGCTGGGTGACATATCAAGAATTATCAGGATAAATGTCACATCAGCTTTTTTTTTTAAGTTTATAGGCAGATTTGGTCATTACTCCTCTCTTTAAGTTTATAGGCAGATTTGGTCATTACTCCTCTCAAGTTTAAAGGCAGATTTTTGCTCCTGAGTGAGTGGCTATGTTATAAAAGTCTGTTTTCCTATGTTGTGCTGTATTTTCAAGCATCTGCCTCCATCACTTATGTATCACTGTGTCACTGTTATGCACTTTTATTTCCCCTCGCCAGACTTTGAGATCACTGCTTCTCTCTCCTTGCTGGACCTCTGTTCACACCCAACTAGTTTGCTAGGAGCTCTCAACCGACCCATATTCAGGTAATTTACCCAACTGTGAATTCCCTCCTGCTTCTGTTCTTTCACCATCATCATCATATAAGCATGATGATGATGCAAAATCTCCCAAAGCAATAAGCCTAGTAAGAAATATCCAAATATGATATTTTCCAACATTCTTGGTTTAATTACACTTAATATTTATTGGTTCCTTTCAATCAAGAGAGCAAGACTAACCAGACCTGAGTCTGTGTATTCACTCATGCAGGAAGTCTTTTTTAAACCTGTTGTGTTTGTCACTTATTGACACTTTGGAATTCTAAACATTGTCCAAGGGCTGGGTGATATATCAAGAATTATCAGGATAAATGTCACATCAGCTTTTTTTTTAAGTTTATAGGCAGATTTGGTCATTACTCCTCTCTTTAAGTTTATAGGCAGATTTGGTCAATACTCCTCTCAAGTTTAAAGGCAGATTTTTGCTCCTGAGTGAGTGGCTATGTTATAAAAGTCCTTTTCCTATGTTGTGCTGTATTTTCAAGCATCTGCCTCCATCACTTATGTATCACTGTGTCACTGTTATGCACTTTTATTTCCCCTCCCAGACTTTGAGATCACTACTTCTCTCTCCTTGCTGGACCTCTATTCACACCCAACCAGTTTGCTAGGAGCTCTCAACCGACCCATATTCAGGTAATTTACCCAACTGTAAATCCCCTTAACCAAACAGTAGTTGCCGTGTTCACATAATTTAACAACTTAGTTTTAAAATGTAGTTTAAAATTACAAAACAATGTTGACTGTGATACAGAATTTTGCAGAGTCATCCAATGTCATCCACCTTATGTGGTCATAGGATTCAAACCTCACTACACGCAGTCAACAGGTTTTTTCTCATTCGTAGATATGTTTGGCACCCAAGTCTCACCCATCGCCATCTTAGCGAGTATTCAGTCTGTGACTAAGGCCCGCAAAAGGAAGGCCACTACGGAAAGTAAGCCCCAACGGAAGAGGGGTCGAAAGGTCCCTGATGCCTGCACCGTCTCAGGCCACACCAGCACAGGTGACTTACTTTTTAAAAAAATTTCCTGCTGTTTGCATGGAAGCAATATGATCATGTTAAAATGGGGATTGGTGTTGACTCCAGCTCAGAGGTATTTCAGTTTTATTTTTGTGATGTTGTTCAGGTTGTTTTAAAAACATTCTTGTCCAACTTTAATGAATAATTCTACATTTTGAGGAAGATAATTATTGACCTTCTTCCTGAGGATTAGACGTAAATATTGATTACACAGATTAAACAAACTAGATATGAGATGTAAATTAAATTATTCAAGCAAATACTTTTCGTGATGTTTTTCACGGTGTTCAAAAACTGGCTTGTCCAGCTTAAAGGACTAATTCTACATTTGAGAGACTTAATTATTAACTTTCTTCCTGAGGATTAGATACAAATATTGACACCAACCACTAAACTTTAAGTGCAAATACAACATGATGTTTGGTTTTATTGGCACTTACGTATCAGACTAATTCTTGACTTCAGCTTATTTTTCCATCAATAAGTTTGCCTCGCAAGACGTTCATAATATTTCAACCTACTTCCAGCACAAATCATTTTATTTCAAGTATTTCTTTAAAATTAGGATTATTTTAGTGCAGTAACATGCCTCATTCATTCTTGTGCCGTGATACAGACACTTGTTTCAGGACAAATCTTGCTAAACAGTCACTTTTATAGGAAAAAGTGGATATCATTCGTGCTCCACTGTCAGTTTATTTTCACTTGCATTAATAAAACATGATTTCAAGATTATAAATGATCGACAGACTTGATCTACTGGATTTCATTTGCAGGCTCTTGATAATATGTCTTCACTCGTTCACTGTGCAGGATAATAGCCACAGTCATTGTGAATAGTAAACAGTACTTTCACGAACCTTAACCAAACAGTAGTTGCCATGTTCACATAATGTAAGACCTTAGTTTTAAAATGTTGTTAAAATTGTTAAAATTACAAAACAATGTTGATTGTGATACAGAATTTTGCAGAGTCATCCAATGTCATCCACCTTATGTGGTCATAGGATTCAAACCTCACTACCTGCAGTCAACAGGTTGATGCTCACTGTTTTCTTGCCTCTTTTGTAGAGAGGTTTGTCCCCCCGCAGTCACCCAACCCCATCTTGGCGAGTAATCGGCCTGTGATTAAGGCCAAGAGGAGGGCCACCAAGCGGAAGGCCACAAGTGAAAATGAACCCCCACTGCAGAGGCAGAGGGATGGAGAGGGCCCTGATGCCAGCACCAACTCTGGTCAACCAACCCTGGAGTCAGTGCCCAAGGTCAACAGCTCCACTCACGAGAGCACGGTGTTATCAGGCAACACCAGCAGAGGTGACTTACTTTTTAAGAAAATGTGCCGTTGTTTGCATCGAAGCAATATGATCATGTTAAAATGGGGATTGGTGTTGACTCCAGTTCAGATGTATTTCAGTTTTATTTTTGTGATGTTGTTCAGGTTGTTTTAAAAACATTCTTGTCCAACTTTAATGAATAATTCTACATTTTGAGGAAGATAATTATTGACTTTCTTCCTGAGGATTAGACGTAAATATTGATTACACAGATTAAACAAACTAGATATGAGATGTAAATTAAATTATTCAAGCAAATACTTTTATTTAGTTTTCATGAAGCTATCTTGTGATTTTTCTCCACTGAGCTATTTCCACAACATCTGAAAAGACTCCATATGTTGAAATGTGGTGGTTGAAAGCCTCAGAAATATGAAAAAGTGGATGATGGCTTACTAGATCAAAATGTCAGTCATGGAAAAAAAATTGTAACATTAAGTTCGAGGTAGTGATGCTTCTTTTTTTCACAATTATATTAAACCATGTGTCTGTATTCATCGGTGCAGCTGACTTCGTGGCCAAGTACGTGGAGCTTGAACAACTTGGTCAAGGAGGCTTTGGCACAGTTTGTGCTGGCAACAGAAGGTCCGATGACTTACCAGTAAGTACATAATATGATGTGATAAAATAATAAATACAATATTCTCACATCTAACATACATACTCTGACTTCATCCCTTGGACTAACCAAAGTGTTTGTGATCTGTCCTGTAGGTGGCGATAAAACACATCGTCAAAAGTGATGCTCCTCGTCAAAGAGTGGTGAGTGATCTTTTGTCTCAGCACCAACGGTTGAAATCATTCTGTGACTTTTATGCTTTTGTTGTTTCCTTGTTGTTGATGATATACACACACATATTTTTCCTTTAGATGATAAATGGGAGGTCACGCATGATTCCCAAGGAGGTGCTGCTCATGCAGAAAGCGGCAGGCGAACCAGTGACTGTGGGAAGATCTGCGGCCGTGTCCATACTGGACTGGTACGATCTGAAGCATGAGGTTCTTCTGGTCATGGAGAGGCCAGTCGCCTCTACTGATCTGCTGCACCTCCTGAATAATAACTGTGGTCCGTTTGACGAGAACCATGCACAGGTACTGGATTTTCACTGTATTCCCAGAATACAACTGAAAAGGTCATCATATGGAATATCATCATTTTCAGTGGAGAGTGTCTGGCTGCTATCACACCCTTATTTCATGTTGGTCCAATCACAACTAACATTTTAAATTTGTCAAATAAGTTATTTGAGATTCACTCTTAAGAAACCTTTACTTTTATCGAGGGAACTTGAGTGGTAATTAAGGGATATATTAGTGGCTGAAAAGTTGTGTCAGGTCGTTTTTACAATTACTGGTCCTAGAGAATAAGAATGGCCTTTGAACTTCAGCTTAGTCCTCAAAGTGCTCATAAGTAGATGGATATTTGAACCCCTACAAGTTCATGTGAAGTGTGCTCTGGTTGAAAGATCCAGAGCAGCTCCAACATAGACTGTGTTTTTCAGTCCCACCCAGAGTCCCTTCTTCACCACTCTAACTCATTTTTGACTCTATCTCTTTCTCAGATCATCATGAAGCAGCTAGTGGATGCTGCCATCGATTTACAAGCCAAGGACGTCTTCCACCGAGATTTGAAATTAGCCAACATCCTCATTGAGCCCAGCACCGATGGACCGCGAGTGCGCATCATTGATTTTGGATGTGGCTACATTAGAAGGAAGAACTGCGTTTACAGCCAATTCACTGGTAAGCCAACCTGTCTTGTTATCCTGCTTTTCATTCATCTGACTGTTAAATCTCTGCCTGTTCCTCACCGTTTGCTTTTTTCTGTCTCCTTTTATCTGACATATTGTAGGAACCTTAGCATACGCTCCTCCAGAGTTCCTAATGAAAGGCAGATACATGGCTGGCCCCACGACAGTCTGGGAGTTAGCAGCAATTCTAATTGAAATGCTGACTGGATCCGCGTGGTTTCACACCAAGAACTTTATCGGGACTGATTTCAAAATCTGGTTTGGATCCGAAGGTGAGACAACGCTGGTTTTTCATGTGCGGTTATTATGTTCCTTCCAAGTTACAGCCGATCACTGTAGATTCAAGCCTCATCGTTTCCTCATCGTTTGTCCTCTCTCCTCACAGACTGCCAAGACTTCTTAAAAATGTGTTTGGTTTTAGACCCTAAGAAGCGTGGCACTTTGGAGGAAATGAAGCAGCACCGCTGGTTGAATAGCCCCATACCGACCCATTCCCAACCACCCCAGCCCCAACTCCCCCATTCCCAATATCACCATATGCAAACCATCCATCCCCAACTCCCCCATCTCCAACTCCCCCATCCCCAATATCACCATGTGCAAACCATCCATCCCCAACTCCCCCATCCCCAATCTCGCCATGTCCAAGCCATCCATCCCCAACTACCCCATCCCCAATATCACCATATGCAAACCATCCATCCCCAACTCCCCCATCCCCAATATCACCGTGTGCAAAGCATCCATCCCCAACTCCCCTATCCCCAACTCCCCCATCCCCAATATCACCGTATGCAAAGCATCCATCCCCAACTCCCCTATCCCCAACTTCCCACTTCCCAAATCATCTTTCCCCAACCCAGCCATTTATATGTATACTACAATATGTAATGTACTTCCTGGTGGTAGTTTTACCAGACTGTGAGTTGTTGTGAGTTGGGCATGTTGCCTGCAGTTTTCAATAAAGCAGATTTGTTGTCTCAATTCAAGTTAAGTCTATTTCTTGAAACAAGAAGATTCATCTTTTACGACTAACAAAGCAGCTTTAAACCTTATGACGTGTCATAAAAGCTTGTTTCAACTGAGATATGACTCAAAACAAGATGTTTTCAAGACTGTTTCGCTTAACAAGATATTCAAGATGCACTGTCTAAAAACAAGGTCCTTCATCTCACTTAGATCTTACTTTTTAGGTGATTTTGTCTTATATTAAGTGTGATGGGATATTTTGACTAGAAATTAGAAAAATATACTTGGCAAGATTTTGAGTTTTTGCAGTGCATACAAGAGAACCTTTTCTACCCTTTTTGTCGATCGAACGGGGCTGCCCTGCCTCTGGCATTTTCCGTTGAAAGCGTTAGATGATTTGGGGGAAGGACTGAATTCCGCATGTGCGTCTCTTTTGAAAAAAATGGCAATTTATCGTTTCAACTCGATTATAGTAGTTTGGAGATCGTTTGACCCCATAATCGAAATCACGATTAAATTTCGATTAATCGAGCAGCCCTAATGTGCTGGAAACCAAAGCACATAGTCTCCACAGGGGGAATCAGTAAGTAACATCCTGCCGATGCGAGCTGCGCCATCGCTCACCTGAACACCCTGGAGGTATTTATGTTGTTGTGAATGCATCTGAGTAGAGAATCTCCTGCTTTATATAGTTCATGTGTGTAAGGCAAACTCTGTAGAAAGTATAGACCCAGTCATGCGGACATCCCCCGGAGTTTGTGTCTGAAAAAGGGCGAGGTCTGTTTCACATGAGATCTGATGGTCACACAGTGAGTGAGGCTTTCACCCTCTAAATACTGCCGAAGTACCTTTTGGCAACTTTAAACTGCTGGACGAAGGGAACCTTGTATAAGGTAAATGTTTTTTTTGAATGAAACTGAAACGAAGACGACTGAGGAGTAAAACTGTTACAAATTATTAGAACTTTTTACATCCCTAAATACTTTGATCATAATGTTGAAGAAGAGTTGTGACATTTAAAGTGCAAATGTCAAATCTTTGACTAATAGCATGTGAAAACTGAGTACTTTGAAGGATGGGGGGGTTGTAGGCCTGGAACAACACAACACATTCAAAGTTTCATTCAACCGCATCAGGAGGCAAAACGATTCATAGCTGTTCTAAAAGGCCACACTCAAAGCATGCCGTTGGAGAGAGAAATGAAATAATTGAACAAATGGGGAGAACTGCAGTGGTGCACGCTTTATCCCGCCAAGGAATTCATGCATTTTTATTGATGGGAAAGTGAAGTACTTGAGGAAAAAAATGAAGACAGGAAAGTGTAAGTGAGAAGTTTAAGCTGCTTCCTCACATTCGTGCATGTAGCAACAGTATGAAGGGGACGTGCTCGTCCAGCTGCCAGTTATAGAAAGGTGGGAGGGAAATACACCCAACTCTGACATCTGTCAATGGAAGGGTGTGTGTGTGTGTGTGTGTGTGTGTGTGTGTGTGTGTGTTGGTGTGTGTGTGTTTGTGTGTGTGCTGTCAGTGCTGTCAGTGTGATTTGGTTTCAGATGTTTTGAATCTGTCCCAGCCTCCTCCTCTCGCCCTCTGTGATTTTGTTTCCTCCTACTAGATTTGTCCTCTTTGCAAATTTTCCTTATGCACCCAGATCTTTTCACACTGACTCAAAATGATAAAGACTTCATCATATGTGACCCTTTACATTAAACTAAAACATGTAATGAAGCTGGGAATTTAATATTATATTGAAATACATATAGCCACCACTTGAGGCTCAGTTCTTTTTGCATGTCTGATCTGTTCCCTGGAAATCTTTTCAAAATACATTCAGGCTTGCAGCAGTCATTGAATCCTGGAGGGACATTTCTCTGAGAGGAAGAAAACTGGAGGTCCTCTGTGGGGCTCAGTAGTTTTTGTGTATTTTGTCAGATGTGGATGTTGCAGGATGTGGTAACTTATGGTTCAATTTACAGTGACGTCAGGTTGTCTGCGTTTAGAGTGGTATGTTTGAATAGTATGTTGTTCTGGTGGTGGAAACAACAGAGATCCAATCAGCTCCTGGCTCTAACTCTGCATTTAAAGACACAGAGAGTTTAACATTAATCCTGCAATGTAAGTCTCAGAAAGCCAGAGAATAAGGTTATTTTACAATGTCCTTTTAAAGCGTGAAAAAGTTCTACATGGTTAAAGTAAGGATTTAGTGTCTTTATTTGTACAAAGTTTCAATGCACCAAAATTGTACATGATGGGTCACAGGACTCACAGTATTTGAGTTATATGAATTAAAAATACTTCTGCTGTCTGCAGTAAGAATACAGACAGTACTGTATTAATATAACTCAAATGGTTAACACTGTCATGCTTCTTGAACAATAAATAAAAATGTGAAATCTTAAAGGATGTTTAATGGTTTCAGTCTGCAGTGTTGTGAGGTCTGTGAGCTAGAAAAGGTTCGGGAAAAAAGAAGAGGGAAAGAAAGAGGGCAGACCAGAAATTCATCAACGTTACCAAAAAAATCAAAATAAACTAATTCAAGCAGCATCTGATATCTGCATCACTCCACTTACATTTTATTACTGTAATATTTAAATGTCAACTTTATTAGCAGACACACAACTACAGACAATCAGAGCAGTGGCCGACTAACACGCCTCTGTGGCTGGAATCACAACCATTCATTCAAATCAAAGACATATTGGCCAAAGTATCTTGTGTAAAGCACTTAACCAAAGATTTCTTTGTCCTGCTCTTCATTCGATACCCGTGCACACGAGGAGAGAGGAGGGTGATACTTTTATATACAAGTTGAAGTAAGTGGAGACAGAACAAACAAAGGAGTTCTCTAACCAGCAGATGTGTCTTGGTTTGGTGGTAGATGCTTTTCATTTAAACCATTTTAAATGAAAAGATTAAAATAAGTCACAGAATGGCATCAGAGGTATATGAGCTGGAGCCAATTCAACTGATCTGGTTAGAGGTGGGGGTACACCTGACATTCAAATTAGATTAGGATAGACTTTATGTCCAAAAAGTGATTGACAGGTTGTTTGATTGATGGCTCTGACCTTTGACCCTGTTTCTGTGTCTTTAGACTGATGGAGGACGCCGGAGTGTCAAATTTCCACACAGACAAGGGGGGACCTTGAAAACTCCACACAGAAAGACCCAAGCCAAACCAGGATTTGAACCAAGAACCTTGCTCTCTGTCTGTGTGTGTGTGTGTGTGTGTGTGTGTGTGTGTGTGTGTGTGTGTGTGTGTGTGTGTGTGTGTGTGTGTGTGTGTGTGTGTGTGTGTGTGTGTGTGTGTGTGTGGCAGTGACAATCAGCCTTGAATATTCAGTCTGAGATAAGAATTAGAATTATTAGAATATCCTTGAGGAATAAAAAGAAATAAAATAAACTACAAAACTAAAACAACAAATAAAACAGTCTCTCTAGCTCGGTTACTAAAACTTGCTCTTGAATAAATATATGAAACATTTGGCCCAGAATATATTTAACCAGCTCAGTAAAGTGAATGGTTATGATTT